>NC_067473.1:164635166-164935166 GCF_947179515.1 Apodemus sylvaticus | reverse complement strand
TTTTGTAAAAGAATGTTGATAATTCTAAAAATATTTGAAGGCCACAGAACAATAATCATCTTTTGGTGATAATAGAATCATTTCACAGTGTTATTTGTCCCTCATTTTTTTTAAGGCCCCAAACATTCAAAGAAAAAAAGTAAAGGAAAAAAACTTCATATCTGGTCATAAAAGTAGTGGTAATGACCCTCAAAATTTTTGACCCAGAATTGTTCCTGTCTAAAAGAAATGCAAGGACAAAATGGAGCAGAGATTGACACTATTACTGGTGTTATGCTGTGCTTGGAGACAGGAGTCTAGCATGGCTGTTCTCCTGTTGGGAGCCACTTGCTGCTTCTCTGAAACAGAGAAAGAGAAAGAAAGGGGGGAGGGAGAAGGAGATGGATATATAGAGACACAGAGACAGAAACATAGACAGAGACAGAGACAGAGACAGAGAAACAAAACAGAGACACACACAGAGAGTCTGCCAACCAGGAAGAGTCCAGACAAGTCAGGGTCTGTTGGCAGATTTTGAGGCCTGCTGAGGCATAAAACAATAAAAACAGGTGCCCTTTAGGCTCAAGACTAAGAGCTCAAGATTCTATTGACCTTGGGAAAATAAGAAGTAATAATAATGATAATAATAATAATAATCATATTTTGGTGAAAACTAAGATCTTGCACATATTTCAACAGAATTGTTTCTGTTGCTTGAGGCTTTGCTTCCCATGTTACTGAAGTACGAGAAGCCTATAGAAAACACACTCAGGTTGGCATGGTACTGACCTGCAGCCCTCCCATTATTGTCTCTTGCATCTTTTTTCTATTTTTCCTATAATCATCCTCACTCCCCCCTCAGAGGACTGTTTAACTTTGGACCAGCCATACTGATGCATCCTCTAGGAGGCTCTTCCAGCAGCTGAGACAGATGCAGATACTCACAGCCAATAATTGGACTGAGGTTTGGGACAAGAGTTGAGTACAGGATTGAAGGAGCTGAAGGGGATGGCAACTCCATAGGAAGACAAACAGTGTCAACAGACCTGGACCCCTAGGAGCTCCCAGAGACTAAGCCACCAACCAAAGCTGACACATAAGCTGGTCCATGACCGGTACATATCTGCTGTATTCCATAGCTGCCTGCAGCTATTACGAACTAGGTTGCTGGAACAGAAGCTGAGGGATGAATGGGAGAGGAGCGAAAGGAAGGAGGGCCAGGACAATGTTTCACTGATCGAGGCCAAAACTTTAATGTCAGTCAGACCTTTTAACAGTTTGGCAAACCCTTCCCCACAGACTCCGGGCTGAGTTCTGGTGGAAGTTGTCAAGGCAGTCCTCCTTGTCTTGACTGCTCCAGCAGTTGGGTGTATCACCTGCTTAATTCAGGAATTCGTAAACCTGGAGGAACAATGAGCTTAACCTTCACTGAGCTTCTCCACCCTAGGATAAAATTTCCTGCTGTAACCTACTTCCCTATTGTCCTAACTTCAGATTCCTGCCTGAAGCCAGGGATTGTCCTTGGCCAATGTCAAGTTCCTATCATGTGGTATGACTCCCAAATATGGCTTTGTACACATGACCGGTACTTAGGTACATAGGTAGCAGAGGACTGCCTTGCCTGGCCTCAGTGGAAGAGAATGCACCTAGTCCTGCAGAGACCTGATGCCCCCGCAAATGGGGATGCCCAGGGTGGGGATGGACAGGGGGATGGCTGAGTAGGGTTGGGGAAGAACCCCCTCAGAAGTAAACGGGAGTAGGTGTGGTGTGAACAAGTCTGGAAGGGGGAACCAGGAGGTGTGGGAAGCCATCCTGAGCTATTTGGACTTATGCTTACTCATGGCCCTAAGGTGGTGGCTGCTAAAATATGAGAACAATTAACTAGAGACTTCCCCATGAACTGTCTGTGCAAGAAGATTCCCGAGAATACCGCAAGATGTTCCTGCCCTAACCGCGGAATGTTCCTGCCGGCCTTAACTCCAGATGACCAGATGACCTCCTTGCTTCCTGCTTCCATCGCTAGGGGTGTCTCTGCCCTTTGTCTGGTGTGAAGGTTAATTCCTTCTCTGTAAGCCTTAAAACCCACTTACCTCCCCGACATTAAATGAAGCCTTGACATAACCCAGAATGACTTTGTCTTTCTTAGCGTGCTTGGCTTCCCTTTTCTCTCCCTCCCCCCCATTTTTGACCCTCAGGTAGTACCCCTTCGGGACCCAAGAATAACTGGACCTGCTGGACGGGTCATAGTGGCGCCTGAACAGGGACCTGAAGTACGGTCAACTACCAGACAACGGAGGAGAAATCCCGGGAAAAGGAATGAAAGACCCCACAGACCGTATCGATCGTGCATCACTGGAGGGGCAGGTAAGTGGCTGAACAATTGTAGTCCGATTGTCATGGGGAAACAATTATGAAAAGAGGCTAAAGAGGCTTGATTCATAGGAGAAATCAAGCAATCATTCAGGGAGAGAGGAGTAAGAGTTAAGAAAAAAGATTTAATTAAGTTCTTTTGTTTTGTCATGAAAAATGCCCTTGGTTGGTTTTTAGTGGACCTGACATTCACCCGCTCACATGGAATAGGGTTGGTAAAGAAATTAATAAGATTTTGAAAACAGGTGAACCAGTGTCTGATGCAATTTTTAGTTACTGGGGCCTTATACGGGACATAATAATAGATGCTGAGAATGGAGGGGAGAGTGCCCATCTGTTAGTCGTTGCTGGTAACCTTCTGCAAGCCTCTCTGACCCATCTGCAGGGGATTGGACAATCAAAAAATACTCTCCAGAGTTGCTGACTTGCGAGGACAGTGAGGGAAATACTGGCTCTACTCAGCCCTTCGTGGTCCCTGGTCTGCCTGTTAACCTCTGGGGAAGAGACATTCTCTCTCAAATGAAAGTCCTTATGTGTAGTCGCAATGAGGTTTCTCCCAGGGCTACCTCCCTGGACAGGGACTAGGCAAAAATGGACAGGGAGACCCATGCAGGTAGAAGCCAGAGACTGCTGCTGAGGAGGCTAGAGAAAAACCTCTCACGGGCAGAATGTAAGACCTGGACTGCAGAGAAATTCCTGGGCTCTCCTTCCCTCTCCACAGGTGTGTGTGTTTGACTAGGCATCCTCCTTCCCTCTTGTTAAATCTTAAACAAGAGAAAAAGCAGGTTTCAGAAAAGCAGTTTTTCCATGTGTAGGACACGGTATAAAAAAAAAAGAATGGTTGGAAGCTATTTCAAAACTCTCCTGGTGAGGACAGGAAAACGGGAGATGTCCTGTTTTCTCTCTGAAACCTACTGGAGATCTCCTTAGTTCAGGTTAAGATATTTGGATCTCTTTGGGACATCAAGTTCCCTCATTGTCTGTTGTTTGTCTTTTGGTGCACCAAAACTTGTCTATATGTGTGTCAATTTGTGTTGCCTATTATTTTGTTTGGCTGAATGATTGGTCGTTTTTATGTTTTATGTTAAAAAGAAAAAAATGGTAAAAAAGCTTTATCTTGCTGGCAGTCCTGCCAATTGCAGTTTACACAGAGGAGGCTAATTTGAGGTGCCTCACATTCATAAGTAGGAGTAAAACACAGCTAAAGGGAAAAAAAATGTGCAGCAGTGGACAATGGTGGCGCACGCCTTTAATCCAAGCACTTGGGAGGTAGAGCGCAGGGCAGCGCATGGCGCGCGGGGCACAGGCAATAACGGCGGCTGCCAGAGAGAGCCCGGAACTCCATGGGCCATGGGCAATTGGCCCTGGCGAGCGGTTAAAGGCCGAGTGCTAGCGCCTCAAAGTTACTTGGCCTTGCTCAGGCTTAGAGGGACCCCAGAACTCTGCGGGCCACGAGCTGGTAGACCCGGCAGCAGCAACATGCTCAACTTTTTCTCTTGAAGGGCCAATAACCTCCAGTTTGGGAAAACTCTGGTTTAACTCATAAAATTTGTGTAATCGCTTTATTCTTGTTTTTAATTAGGTCTTAAAGGTATAAATGTTTTACATATCTTGACTATAGAGTTATAAATTAATTGGTTATGATTTAAAAGGTATAGTGTTATTAAGAAAAGGTTTGTTTAAAACGAGTGATTCAGTGTCAGAGCCGTCTTAACTAGCTACACATGCCATGACACAAGCCAGGAAATACGGGCCTCTAAGATGTTTCTAAATTGGCATGGTGTTTCGTGTGAATTTTGGCCTGGAGATTGGACTTATAAGAAATATGATTTAAAATAATGTCTCTTTAATAAGTTACACTGTCATACACTTGAACATAAGAACAGGCAGACGAACCTTGTGCTGTAAAGATAATACGTTTGCCATTGATTTTAAAGAAAATAGATTGTTTAAAATTGGGACTTACTTCCAAAGTTGCAGTTGTGCTCTAATATTGCAAGAAAAAGAGGTACAATGAAAATCGCCACTTTTCCACAAGTTTATAAGCTACAATGGTAGGAGCAAAATTTAACCCTCCAAAATTAAAAGGGAGATCTCAGTGGAAATTTATTTGATATCAAACATGCTCCTTTGACTACTATGAAACTAGGATTTTTCCCGGAATCCTGGAATTGCAGGTTCCTTTGGTTATTCAATCCTCAAGGTGTCCTTGCTGGACTGGACAGGCGGGTTTGGGTCTAGTCTTAGATAAAAAGTTCAGATTAGAAGAAGGTTAAGTTTGAGGAACTGAGAGAATGTCCTTGCCAAGGACTCAAGGTGGGTCCTAGGGCAAAAAAAAAAAAAAAAGAATTTACATTTGAATTAATGCAAGGCCTGGGGCTGCCTCAGTGGAAGCTAGTAAGGAAACTTTTGCCTTACAGGCCTCAACTAGGGAATGCTTGGCTAAAAGAACATTCTTGAAATATCCAGGTGTGGTTTAATATGCAGTTCAAAACATTGAAAGGTCAATAAGACTATATAGAAGTTATAAAGGCATTAACATTTGGCCTTTCTACCCCACACAAAATTTATAGGGTGTTTTTTGCTTTATATTCTGACAATTATAAAAGCATTCACTTCTAACATTAAAGAAGCAATAAAACAATTTCATTAGAAGGTTTTTTCTTTAAGGAATGGCGAGTAGTCTCACCTTAAGTGAGAAAAGATATTTTGTCTCTATCTCAATACAAGAAGCTAGGATCTTACATTCTTCAGTGTATAATGTTCATGGAATGTTCATTACAGGCCTTTTCTCCTAACTTTTAGAATTTTTACATAAATGATTTTTAAAGGTTGTTAGGATATATTAATTGGCTTTATCTTATATTAACCTCATCTTAAGCTTACCCTGGGAAGACCTAAACCTGTTTTCAAGGTAAAAAACGTTTGTTCCTTGTTTCAAGCAGCAATCAAATTGGTTATTACAAAACATTGATGGTTGATTTATTACATGGCAAGCCCTTTTTAAGGCAATATTAATAACTGTTATCTAAAAGATAAATTGTTAAAAATATGCCTCTACCGCTTCCGGATCCAGATCAGCCTGGGCAGCCGCACCACATCTCCAAGTCCTGCAAGAGGCTAGCAGGGCTTCCGGGCAGCCAGCTGGGAGAAGTCGGTGTGCTCCAGTGAATCCAGCGGGCCCCGGCAGGAGCCTTCGGGTGCCTGTTTCGGGATCTGATCAGCCTGGGCAGCAGCACCCTGTCTACAGAGGTGTGCACCAGAGGCCAACGGGGAAGGGGCAGCTTGCACTGGTGAGTCCAGCACTGACAAGACAAACTAACACCAGTGAGAACTAGATGGCAAAAGGCAAACGCAGGAACGTCACTAACAGAAATCAAGACAATATGGCAACATCTGAACCCAATTCTCCTCTACCAGCATGTCCTGGATACCCCATCACACCAGGAAAACAAGATTTGGATTTAAAATCACTGGTCATGATGCTGGTACAGAAACACATGAAGGACATACTTAAAGAAATTCAGGAGAAAATGGATCAAAAGTTAGAAGCCCTTGCAAGGGAAACACAAAAATCATTGAAAGAAATCCAGGAGAATACAAAAGCCAACAAGGAGGAAACGCAAAAAACACTTAAAGAAATACAGGAGAACTTTGGTCAACAGGCTGAGGTCATGAAAGAGGAAAAACAAAAATCTCTTAAAGAATTACAGGAAAGCGCAAACAAGCAAGTGAAGGAGCTAAGCAAAACCATCCAGGATCTAAAATCAGAAGTAGAAACAACCAAGAAAACTCAAAGGGAGACAACTTTGGAGATAGAAAGCCTTGGGAAGAAATCAGGGGACAGAGATGCAAATATCAACAACAGAATACAAGAGATAGAAGAAAGAATCTCAGATGCTGAAGATTCCATAGAAACCATGGACTCAACAGTTAAAGAAAATGCAAAATGCAAAAAGCGTGTAACCCAAAATATCCAGGAAATCCAGGACACAATGAGAAGACCAAACCTAAGAATTATAGGCATAGATGAGAGTGAAGATTTACAACTTAAAGGGCCAGCAAATATCTTCAATAAAATTATGGAAGAAAACTTCCCTAACCTAAAGAGAGAGATGCCCATGAATATACAAGAAGCCTACAGAACTCCAAACAGACTGGACCAGAACAGAAATACTTCCCGTCACATAATAATCAAAACACCAAATGTTCTAAACAAAGAGAATATTAAAGGCAGTAAGAGAAAAAGGCCAAGTAACATATAAAGGAAGACCTATCAGAATCACAGCAGACTTTTCACCTGAGACTATGAAGGCTAGAAGGTCCTGGGCAGATCTCATGCAGACTCTAAGAGAACACTAATGCCAGCCAAAACTACTATATCCAGCAAAACTCTCAATCACCATAGATGGAGAAACTAAGATATTTCATGACAAAACCAAGTTTACCCAATATCTATCCACAAACCCAGCCCTAAAAAGGATAATAGGAGGACAACACCAATACAAGGAGGGAAACTTCACCCTGGAAAAAGCAAGATAGTAACCTTTCATCAAACCCAAAAGAAGTTAAGCAATCAAATTTTAAAAATAACGTCAAAAATGATAGGAAGTAACAATCACTATTCCTTAATATCTCTTAACATCAATGGACTTAATGCCCCAATAAAAAGACACAGACTAACTGACTGGATACATAAACAGGACCCTACATTTTGCTGCTTACAGGAAACACACCTCAGGGTCAAAGACAAACACTACCTTAGAGTAAAAGGCTAGAAGACAATTTTACAAGCAAATGGTCTCAGGAAACAAGCTGGAGTAGCCATTTTAATATCAGATAAAATTGACTTTCAACCCAAAGTCATCAAAAGAGACTCTGAGGGACACTTCTTGCTGGTCAAGGAAAAATACAACAAGAAGAACTCTCAATCCTGAACATCTATGCTCCAAATGCAAGGGCACCCTCTTTCGTAAAAGAAACTTTATTAAAACTCAAAGCACACATTGCACCTAACACATTAATTGTGGGTGACTTCAACACTGCACTTTCCTCAATGGACCGATCAGGAAAACAGAAACTAAACAGGGACACAATGAAACTAATTGAAGCTTTGGACCAATTAGATTTAACAGATATATAGAGAACATTCTATCCTAAAACAAAAGAATATACCTTTTTCTCAGCACCTCATGGTACCTTCTCCAAAATCGACCATATAATTGGTCACAAGACAGACCTCAACAAATATAAGAAGATCGAACTAATCCCATGCCTCCTATCTGATCACTATGGAGTAAAAGTGGTCTTCAATAGCAACAGACACAACAGAAAACCGTTATACACGTGGAAACTGAACAATACTCTACTCAATGATACCTTGGTCAAGGAAGAAATAAAGAAAGAAATTAAAGACTTTTTAGAACACAATGAAAATTAAAACACAACATACCCAAATCTATGGGACACAATGAAAGCAGTGCTAAGAGGAAAACTCATAGCCCTGAGTGCCTCCAAAAAGAAAATGGAGAGAGCATACATTACCAGCTTAATGACACAACTGAAAGCCCTAGAACAAAAAGAAGCTAATTCACCCAGGAGGAGTAGAAGGCAGGAAATCATCAAACTCAGGGCCTAAATCAATCAAGTAGAAACAAAGAGAACCATACAAAAAATCAACAAAACCAGGAGCTGGTTCTTTGAGAAAATCAACAAGATAGATAAACCCTTAGCCAGGGCACAGAGAAAGTATCCAAATTAACAAACTTAGAAATGAAAAGGGAGATATAACAACGGAAACTGAGGAAATCCAAAAAATCATCAGATCCTACTACAAGAGCCTGTACTCAACACAACTGGAGAATCTGGAGGAAATGGACAATTTCCTTGACAGATACCAAATACCAAAATTAAATCAGGACCAACTAGACCATCTAAACAGTCCCATAATGCCTAAAGAAATAGAAGGAGTCATAGAAAGTCTTCCAACCAAAAAAAGCACAGGACCAGATGGTTTCAGTGCAGAATTCTACCAGACCTTCAAAGAAGAGTTAACACCAATACTCTTCAAACTATTCCACAAGATAGAAACAGAAGGAACACTACCCAATTCCTTCTACGAAGCCACAATTATGCTGATACCAAAGCCACACAAAGATCCAACAAAGAAAGAGAACTTCAGACCAATTTCCCTTATGAACATCGATGCAAAAATACTCAATAAAATTCTTGCCAACCGAATCCAAGAACACATCAAAACGATCATCCACCATGATCAAGTAGGCTTTATCCCGGGAATGCAGGGTTGGTTCAATATACGGAAATCCATCAATACAATCCACTACATAAACAAACTCAAAGAACAAAACCACATGGTCATTTCATTGGATGCTGAAAAAGCATTTGACAAAATTCAGCATCCTTTCATGCTTAAAGTCTTGGAGAGAACAGGAATTCAAGGCCCATACCTAAACATAGTAAAAGCAATATACAGCAAACCGGTAGCCAGCATCAAACTAAATGGAGAGAAACTTGAAGCAATCCCACTGAAATCAGGGACCAGACAAGGCTGCCCCCTTTCTCCTTATCTTTTCAATATTGTACTTGAGGTACTAGCTCGGGCAATTCGAAAACATAAGGAGGTCAAAGGGATACAAATTGGAAAGGAAGAAGTCAACCTATCATTATTTGCAGACGACATGATAGTCTACCTAAGTGACCCAAAAAACTCCACTAGAGAGCTCCTACAGCTGATAAACAACTTCAGCAAAGTGGCAGGTTATAAAATCAACTCAAGCAAATCAGTGGCCTTCCTATACTCAAAGGATAAGCAGGCTGAGAAAGAAATTAGGGAAATGACCCCCTTCACAATAGCCACAAACAGTATAAAGTATCTTGGGGTGACTCTTACCAAACATGTGAAAGATCTGTATGACAAGAACTTCAAGACTCTGAAGAAGGAAATGGAAGAAGACCTCAAAAAATGGGAAAACCTCCCATGCTCATAGATCGGTAGAATCAATATAGTTAAAATGGCCATTTTGCCAAAAACAATATACAGATTCAATGCAATACCCATCAAAATCCCAACTCAATTCTTCACAGAGTTAGAAAGAGCAATTATCAAATTCATCTGGAACAACAAAAAACCCAGGATAGCTAAAACTATTCTCAGCAACAAAAGAAAATCCGGGGGAATCAGTATCCCTGACCTCAAGCAATACTACAGAGCAATAGTGTTAAAAACTGCATGGTATTGGTACAGTGACAGGCAGGAGGATCAATGGAACAGGATTGAAGATCCAGAAATGAGCCCACACACCTATGGCCACTTGATCCTCGACAAAGAGGCTGGAAACATCCAATGGTAAAAAGATAGCCTTTTCAACAAATGGTGCTGGTTCAACTGGAGGCCAGCATGCAGAAGAATGCGAATTGATCCATCCTTGTCTCCTTGTACTAAGCTCAAATCCAAATGGATCAAGGACCTCCACATAAAGCCAGACACTCTGAAGCTAATAGAAAAGAAACTGGGGAAGACCCTTGAGGACATCGGTACAGGGAGAAAGTTTCTGAACAGAACACCAATAGAGTATGCTCTAAGAGCAAGAATTGACAAATGGGACCTCATAAAATTACAAAGTTTCTGTAAGGCAAAGGACACCATCAAGAGGACAAATCGGCAACCAAAAAAATTGGGAAAAGATCTTCACCAATCCTACATCAGATAGAGGGCTAATATCCAATATATATAAAGAACTCAAGAAGTTAGACTCCAGAAAACCGAACAACCCTATTAAAAAATGGGGTACAGAGTTAAACAAAGAATTCTCACCTGAAGAACTTCGGATGGCGGAGAAGCATCTTAAAAAATGCTCAACTTCATTAGTCATTAGGGAAATGCAAATCAAAACAACCCTGAGATTTCATCTTACACCAGTCAGAATGGCCAAGATTAAAAATTCAGGAGACAGCAGGTGTTGGAGAGGGTGTGGAGAAAGAGGAACACTCCTCCACTGCTGGTGGGGTTGCAAATTGGTACAACCACTCTGGAAATCAGTCTGGCGATTCCTCCGAAAACTGGGCACCTTACTTCCAGAAGATCCTGCTATACCACTCCTGGGCATATACCCAGAAGACTCCCCACCATGTAATAAGGATACATGCTCTACTATGTTCATAGCAGCCCTATTTATAATTGCCAGATGCTGGAAAGAACCCAGGTATCCCTCAACAGAAGAGTGGATGCAAAAAATGTGGTATATCTACACAATGGAGTACTATTCAGCCATTAGAAACAATGAATTCATGAAATTCTTAGGCAAATGGATGGAGCTAGAGAACATCATACTAAGTGAGGTAACCCAGACTCAAAAGGTGAATCATGGTATGCACTCACTAATAAGTGGTTATTAACCTAGAAAACTGGAATACCCAAAACATAATCCACACATCAAATGAGGTACAAGAAGAAAGGAGGAGTGGCCCCTGGTTCTGGAAAGACTCGGTGAAACAGTATTCGGCAAAACCAGAACGGGGAAGTGGGAAGGGGTGGGTGGGAGGACAGGGGAAGAGAAGGGGGCTTACGGGACTTTCGGGGAGTGGGGGGCTAGAAAAGGGGAAATCATTTGAAATGTAAATAAATTATATCGAATAAAAAAATTAAAAAAAAAAAAGAAATTGGAAATTCAGGCTGGGTAGTGGTGACGCACACCTTTAATCCCAGCACTTGGGAGGCAGAGACAGGCAGATTTCTGAGTTCGAGGCCATCCTGGTCTACAGAGTGAGAACCAGGACAGCCAGGGCTACACAGAGAAACCCTGTCTTAAACAAACAAACAAAAAAATCCAAAAAACAACAACAACAACAACAAAAATGCCTCTATACATATTTTTTATTAGATTTATACATGCATCCTATAAAAATACATCTACTATGGGAGTAAAGCTCGTATAATTAGATCACATGTTTATTCTTTTGAGTGTCCCCTTGCTTCAGCACAAATAATTGAATTGGGTGCTGTAGCTATTCTTTTTAAAATATTAAAAATCAAACTTTTGATTTATATATTAATAATAATATACATATGACTCATGGCTCACAATTGCTTGAAATTGTTTCCTTTTTAATGCTACTAATTCTTAACTTTTACAATACAAATGCAATTCAAAAAATTAATCGAAATATACATATAACCATTGACAGCTTTTCAAGCTTTCTAGTTATAACTGTTTTTACATATATTTTTATACTGAATTTTCCAAATCAGATCAAGACAAATATAACTGATTATTATAGTCAGTCATTTGAAATGTTATATTAGTAATTTAATATTAGTCTTATTACTGAGATTCCTCATAATTTGCAGAGGCAAGATATTATGGAACAGGCCCATAAAACTTTACAACAATATTTTTATAATAAAAGAAGGGAGAATCACATCTCTATATAGCACAAAAATTTAAAAATTTTAATGCCAGGGAACTCTAAGTGTAGAGAAGAGGCATGTTTGTGTTCTTTCTACAGGATGCTGAAGGAACATGCTAGCTGCCAGAGTATGCTGATGCTGAGATTTCACCCTGGCTCTCCACCTTGCTCCCCAGCCTTTTGAGGCCCCTCGTGGGTCTTTTGTTGCTTTTGTCATTTGGCCCCTAGGCTTTTAGCAGATTAACCAGTTTTGTTAAATCACAGATTGATTCTGCCTTGACAGACGTGGAGGTAGCAAGCATCAGCCTTCAGTTCTCCACCCTTGCTGCAGGCACAGAGCTTTCTTGGTTCAGTAAGCAGTAGAAACGTCAATGCCAGAGAGGGTGACCTCCGGCTCCTAATAGTGGCTGAGGGCCATAAGCTGTGGAATAGCCAATGACAGGAAATATTGTGGTGCCACGAGCCAGATGCACACCGCCTATTGGCTGCAGGGTAACTCCATGATGGGATTATTGTGAGTCCGCTACCTGGATGCCCGTCACACCCACCAAGGGCCTAATTAAGCCATTGGAGTAGGATGTGATGCCAGGAGTGGATGTAACTTACATAGCCTAAGGCAGAGGCCCTGCCCTACTAGGATCTAAAAAGGTCTAGTTACTGCGGTGCTAGATGTGGGGGCAAAACCACATAGCCTAAAACAGGCTCTCCACCGACCCTCTTTCCATAGCTACCCCCCAACTTAAGAAAGAAAAAAGGAGGAGATGTGGGAAGCCATCCTGAGCTATTTGGACTTATGCTTACTCATGGCCCTAAGGTGGTGGCTGCTAAAATATGAGAACAATTAACTAGAGACTTCCCCATGAACTGTCAGTGCGAGAAGATTCCCGAGAATACCGCGGAATTTTCCTGCCGGCCTTAACTCCAGATGACCAGATGACCTCCTTGCTTCCTGCTTCCATCGCTAGGGGTGCCTCTGCCCTTTGTCTGGTGTGAAGGTCAATTCCTTCTCCATAAGCCTTAAAACCCACTTACCTCCCCGACATTAAATGAAGCCTTGACATAACCCAGAATGACTTGTCTTTCTTAGCGTGCTTGGCTTCCCTTTTCTCTCCCCCACCCCCATTTTTGACCCTCAGGTAGTACCCCTTCGGGACCCAAGAATAACTGGACCTGCTGGACGGGTCAAGGAGGAAGCAACATTTGGAATGTAAATAACTAAAATTAAGAAACAAAGAAAGTAGAAGTTACTCATAATGATGTGATTTACTTTATGTACCAACACAGGATTTGGCCCCATTGGGACTGGGTGGGCATGATGTAAAGGCTCTTTAAGGAGCTTAATAGAGAAAATAATACCTGCATCAAAACCAAGTACATAGAGGCGAAGACCCCATTCATAACCCTTTTGCCAATATAGATTGAGAGATTTTGCATAGGTGGTAAACTTAATTGGTAAAGGTGTGCACCACCCCTTTGTAAAGGGATTAGAGGCCTTGCAGGACTCATCATCTGTTAGAAAACTAGCTGGGGGTGTAACATTGTGTTTTACTTGAATGTAATTCCATGAGGAGGAGTCCAGAGGCCCTCCCAAGGGTCCCAAACAACCAAAGTAAATCTTGTGGATATCTTAAACAAATGGCAGGCCACGTTCTATCTGGTCTACACCTGAAATCTGCAAAATTTAAATATATGGCCTTTTGACACCCTGAAGGGGGGCAATCAGCAGTAGCCAATATTTCCCCTTTAATCTGTTTATAATTTGTCCAATTTTCAGCTAAATAAAATTGCCATGCAAAGAGGGATGTTGAGTCCATAGATGACTGTTATGTCAGTATTAGTAGGAGGCATCCAAAGGTGTTGAGGTTTGTGGCCATTTTTAATGATTATAATTAGCATCATTCTTTGTCTCAACATTAACATACTCTGGCAGCTACCATGTTTCTTCGGCATCCTGCAGAAAAAACACGAACATGCCCTCTTCTCCACACTTAGAGAGTTCCCTGGCATTAAATTTTTTTTAATTTTTGTGGTATATAGAGATATGTTTTTACCCTCTTTTATTTATAAAAATATTGTTGTAAAGTTTTATGGGTCTGTTCCACAATATCTTATCTTGAGAATTATGAGGAATTTTAGTAATATGACTAATATTAAATTGTTAATAAAACATCTCAGATGGCTGACTGTAATAGTCAGTTATAAAGTTGTCTTAATCTGGTGGAACATTTAGTATAGAAAAATAACATATGTAATGACTAATTTTATTTATTTTTATTTTTTTGTTAAAACAGTTGTAACTAGAAAGCTTGAAAAGCTGTTAATATTTATATATTCTTTTATTGAAACTCAATTAAACTTGAATTGTATTTGTATAAATAATTATAAAATTTAAGATTTAGCAGAATTTTAAAAAAGAAACAATTTTAGGCAATTGTAAGCCATGAGCTATATATATTATTATTAATATATAAATTAAAAGTTTGATTTTTAACATTTTAAAAATAGCAGCTACAGCATCCAATTTAATTATTTGTGCTGAAGCAAGGGGAAACTCAAAAGACTAAACATGTGATCTAATTATATGAGCTTTACTCCCACAGTCGATGCATTTCTTAGAATACATGTATAGAAATATAAAAGCATGTATGGAAGCAATTTTAACAATTTGTCTTTTGGATAACAATTATTAATTTTGTCAAAAAGGCTTGACATGTAATAGATTAGTTATCAATAATAATTTATTTGATTACTGTTTGAAACAAGGAACAATGTTTCATCAGGCTCTTAAAACATTCCTTTTTAAAAAAATTTATGATTTTATCTTGCAACACTTTATTATCACACCAAATCTCTATTGGAGGATGTTAAAACTTTATTTGGAGAGATTTTACATTAATGTTCCTTTGCCAAGGAATGGCAGTGAACATATATCATAAACTGTTGACAAATACTTACTGTAGCTTTCTCCAAGTCATGTCTCTCAATATTTATTTTGCATTTACCTTGAGAACATCAGAGGCTTAAATCCTCTTGTGGCAAGCTTAAAGCAATGTCTAAGCCGAATGATTTATCTTAACACCTTTTGAAAATAATTCACTTAAAAATTTTAAAAGTTCATTGTTAAGAGCAAAGGCCTGTAATAAAATTCTACAAATAATATACTGTTGCTGCCTGCAGCGACAGGTGAACCGTAGGCCTGAAAGAGAATCCTGGGGATTTGTGGGGGACTGTGAAAGAGAACTGAGTCAGGACGCCTTTTGCCAATCATGACCAATGCTTTTAATAAATGTTAGTAAATATATAGCTTGCAAGAACCCCCCTCCTCCCAGACTTCGAGGTGAAGTCTGAGAAGTAGCTGGCTCCAATCTCAGCAGGTCGCCTGCTAAGATCAGCATACTTCAAGTCTAGCAGATCCAGAATACTTCCGCACAACTTCCAAGTGAGAGCAGCAGCCTGTATTGTGCTCTAAAGAACAAAGGCCAGGAATGTCACAGGCTGAGAGCAGAGCCTGAAAAGCCCAGCTCAATGCTGGAGTGGGAAGGGACAATCTATATTGAAAAATTTAAGATCTTAGCTTCTTGTATTGAAGTAGAAACAAATTTTTTTTTCTTTTTACATAAGGTAAGGCTATTAGCCATTTCTTGAGGAAAAACTTTATAATGAAATTATTTATTGGTTTTTTTTAAAATTAGCTTTTGTTAATTTATAATTATTAGGCTCCACAAAGCAAAAAAAAACAACCCTTTAAATCTATAATAATTTTATATGTAGTAGGCAGGCCAAATTTTAATGCCTTCATAATTTCTATTTATCTCTTTCACAGATCTA
Source organism: Apodemus sylvaticus (assembly GCF_947179515.1). Lineage (NCBI taxonomy): Eukaryota > Metazoa > Chordata > Mammalia > Rodentia > Muridae > Apodemus > Apodemus sylvaticus. The sequence goes on along the minus strand of NC_067473.1, from coordinate 164,919,563 downwards.
AGTTTGAACTTTATTTTGAACTACATCTGTATGAATCTGTTAAAAAAAAAAATGTTCTTTTGGCCAAAAACTCTCTAGGTGAGGCCTGCAAGAAGAAAGCAGCACCTCTGAAGCCTCTGCCAAGGCAGCTCTGAGCTTTATATTAACTCAAATATAAATCTTCTGATCTGAGTCTATTATCTCTAAGGCCAGACCTACACCCATTGGGGCCAGCAAGGAGTAGCCTGTAACCAGATCCCATTGCATGAAGGTCAAATAACAGAAGGAACCTGTAATCTCAAAGCATAACTACAATTTTTGAAAGCAAAACCCAGTTTTAAGCAATCTTTTCTCCTTAAAATTAATGGCACACACATTACTTTCACAATGCAAAGTTCGTCCATCAGTTTATTTTTTATTCAATATATTCTTTATTTACATTTCAAGTGATTTTCTCTTTCCTGGATTCCCCTTCCCCGAAAGTCCCATAAGCCCTCTTCCCTCCCCCTGTTCCCCAATCTACCCCTTCCTAATTCCCTGTCCTGGTATTCTGCTACACTGCTGCACTGAGCTTTTCCAGGACCAGGGGCCACTCCTTCCTTCTTCTTGGGCATCATTTAATATGTGAATTGTGTCTTGGGTATTCCAAGCTTCTAGGCTAATATCCATTTTTCAGTGAGTGCATACCATGAGTGTTCTTTTGAGATTGGGTTACCTCTCTTAAGATGATGTTCTCCAGTTCCATCTATTTGTCTAAGAATTTCATGAATTCATTATTTCTAATGGCTGAATAGTACTCCATTGTGTATATATACCACATTTTCTGTATCCATTCGTCTGTTGAGGGATATCTGGATTCTTTCCAGCTTCTGGCCATTATAAATAGGGCTGCTATGAACATAGTGGAGCACGTGTCCTTATTACATGCTGTGGAACCCTCTGGGTATATGCCCAGGAGTGGTATAGCAGGGTCCTCCAGAAGTGTCATGCCCAGTTTTCTGAGGAACTGCCTGACTGATTTCCAGAGTGGTAGTACCAGCTTGCAACCCCACCAGCACTGGAGGAGTGTTCCTCTTTCTCCACATCCTCACCAGCACCTGTTTTCTCCTGAGTTTTTTATCTTAGCCATTCTGATTGGTGTGAGGTGAAATCTCAGGGTTGTTTTCATTTGCATTTCCCTAATGACTAAGGATGTTGAACATTTCTTTAGGTGTTTCTCAGTCATTCGATATTCCTCAGGTGAAAAATCTTTGTTTAGCTATGTACCCCATTTTTAAGGGGGATATTTGGCTCTCTATTTTTATGTCTGAATGTATTACAATGTAACTTATTGAAGAGCAGTATTTTAAATCTTATTTCTTATAAGTCTAATTTCTAGGATAAGAACCACATAAAACATTATGTAAATTTAGAAATATCTTAGAGGCCTGTTTTTCTTGGGTTGTGTCATGCCACATGTTGCTTAAGATAGTTCTAACCCTGAATTATTAGTGTTAAACTTGCCTTTTGATACCATCATTAAACCTTTTAAATTGTGTACAATAACTTATGAGCCAATACTCTATAGTCAAGACATGTAAAACATTTATACCTTTAAGACTAATTAGAAATAAAGATGAAGTGATTACACGAATCTCATAAATTTGAACCAAACAATTTTTCCCAAGGGAAAAAAGCACTTTGAACCCAATATTTACCATTGTAGAAAATTTTCTAGGAGAAATATTCATTAGTCCACTTGTCCCAGAACTGTTGGCCCTTTAAGAAGCAGCTTTTTCTCCAGCTGTGTTTGACTACTAGTTAAGAATGCGAGGCACCTTAAATCAGCTTTCCCTGTGTAAACTGCGACTGGCAGGACTGCCAGCAGATAACATTTTTTACCATTTTTTTCTTTTCAACATGAAACATCAAACAACAATCATTCAGAGACAAACATAAATTAAACATAAATTGACACACATATGGACTGGTTTTGAAGCACCAAAGACAGACAATAGACAGAGGGTGAACTTGATGACCCAAAGAGATCCAAATATCCTAACCAGAACTAAGGATATCTCCAGTAGGATCCAGAGAGGAAGCAGGATGTCTCCCACTCTCCTCTTCTCCCCAGGAGAGTTTTGAAATAGCTTTTAACCATTTTTTTTAATAAAACGTCCTGTACATGGAATAACTGCTTTTCTGAAACCTGATTTTTCTCTCTTGTTTAAGATTTAACTCTTTGTCTTCTGTTTCTTCTGGGAATTCTGCCAGAGAAGGGAGAGGAGGCACAGTGGCAGCCACTGATAGTTGCTCCCCAGCGCCCTACTTTTTTGACTTCTGTTGGGTTCTTAAAAAGAGAAAGGTTTAGAGAATGTGGTATATGGTGGTGTGGGGGAAGGGCGGGTGCCTCAGCAGGCCCATGTCCAGGCATTCCTTCCCCTAGGGACCAGATACACATAGATATGGTATAGAATAAAGTTTACTCAGGATGGAGGATGAAGATTAATGGGGTAGTGGAGGCAGAGAAAGGCAGAGAGAGAGTGTGTAGAGAAGTAGAGACCAGCCATGACCACGTGGAGAGAGTGGTGAGGGGAGGAGAGCCCAAGACCTCCAGCACTTATACTCTGCCCATGAGCAGTTTTTACTTTCAATTTCTCAGGCCACTTCAGCTGCCTCTGACTTCCAAAGAACAAATTCTCCCCTAGAGAGTGGCTCAGGCAAGCTGGATAAATTCCTTAGGTATGAGCCAGCCCTTGGTGGAAGACTCTAACAATGCCAACATGAAGGGAGCTGTCAGCCCATAGGCAGTGATTGTCGACTTTAATTTTTCTAAAATTTTAAAATCAAGGGGCTTGTAAGAATAATTTGATGTATGACCATCCTTGCCCTCAACCACGGTCAAAGTATCTGGGGGAGTGCAGGGGTGGAGTACCTGGAGATTGATTTCCTATTTCTCCCTCCTTCTCTCCCTCATTCTTGTGGACTCTCCTGTCTGGGGCTTCATGGGGAACAGTGGCCCTGCTGTGTAAAGAGAGTGGGAAATTCAAGACTGGACTTTTCTGCAAGGGTTTTGGCTCTGGCTTTTTCTGGGTTTCTGTCTTTGAAATAAATCCTGAAGTTAGAGTGACCATTTGTCCCTCCAAATCCCGTAGTGCCTTTAAGAGGGCTACTTGTTCCCTGTGGCTCTCAACCATTTGATGGAGAGAAGAAATCTCTTCAGTGGCTCCCCAGCGGGCAGCTTTCTCCTCCAAGCTGGCTTCCTCCCGATAGCGTCAGCACCTGAATTATGACTAGATTTCAGAGTTTGTAGAGAAGAATAGACTTTGGTCTTTTTGAGAAATTAGGGAAAAGAGCAGATGTAAACAGAGACCATTTTAAATGGCCATCCTACATTTCAATCACCACAGAGGCGGGAGGGGTAAGAGAGCACAGAGACAGTATCAGGATGAGAGCTTTTTCAGAGAATGCTTTCCCTCAGAAACTAGATCCTGGAAGTGGGGGAATTCTGAATAATATCATTAATCAGAGACCAGTAGTTAAAGGCAGTAACCGGAATTTTTTCCCTGACCAAAAGTTGCATAGTAATCTCTAGAACAATCACCTATTCTAGGCCAAGTTTTCTTATTTATTGCTCCTTCCTCTGGGAACCAGGGACAAATTTGTCTGACTTTCTCTTCACCCTTGCCCCTCGCATCTTGAGAGATTCCTTAAGCCCTAAAACAGGCTGAGTAAATGCTTGTCCCATGTCTGACCTTCCAAGATGTTGTCACCTTGGAGATTATTCCCTGGCCAAGCACCTGCGGGTCAACGGTGCATTGACCTATCTGCTCCTGGAGCTGCCGCATGAAGGGCCCTTCCTTGATGACTGACTCCAAGGGGGCCTCACTGTTGGGCCCCAGAGTGTCCCAACCCGCAGAACAATCAACAGGGTCCCCAGACCACCCAAGAGAAGGTGAGAGACAAGAGATGCGAGAAACAGATAGCAAGACAATATTCTGATCAAGCTGTCAAATTTTATTTTTTGCACAAGGCAATTTAAGGGGAAGCAAGCGAGGTGTAGGGAGGGGTAAAGGGGGAAAGTCATTGTATTCGGGGAACAATCTCAGGGGGCTAGTATTATTTCTCAGGAACAATTTCTCAGAATTGTCTCTCAGAATCTCAAGGGAAAGCTGGCTATTGCTGCAGGAACTTGGCACAATAAATTGATCATGAGGAGGTAAAGTGGAAAGAAGTTGCTATGGTAAGCTCATCATAGGTGAGCTCTGTTTGATCTAGCCCACTCAGGTGAGCTCTGCATGTACTGATCATCTAACTTACTTGGCTAATCTATAAACTAGTACATTTCTTCTAAAAGCAGGCTAGAGAAAGCAGGCTAGAAATGACTGAGAAGAGGGGGTTTTGAGAACTTATGTGAGAATGGCTCCTGGCAGTGAGTGAGGCAGCAACAGTAGATAACATGTTAAGTTCCTCATGACTGCTACCACACAGGCTCTACCCAGAATACAAAACTACTGGCACTGTAAGGAGCAGTTGCTGGACTTGCTACAAATCCACTTCCTAGGTACGTAGTCCCTGCTACTGCTGATCACATGGCCAATCAGGAAGCCATGTTTTTCATCTCCTCGGACGGAAACCCTATAGAAAAAAGAAAAAAGAAAACAAAAGATTTCTGCAGAGTCTGCCATTGCATCCACTCCTGCAATCATGTCTTACTTGTCTTCTTTGATTATTTATGATATGAATCAGACATAAAGTCCACTGGAAACCCATGCGCTATTTTTGCACCTAGGGAATTTTACAACCTCACAGTTTGATTTGATCAATACCTGTCACTTATCCGTGTGGAACCCTGGAATGTGTGTACAATGTTTGCTGCCATGGTCAAATGAACTACAGCTGTGGTTAAGATCACACAGGTGATTTTCAATGCCCTCTTGAAGTATTTTTCCACATGAATAAAAGTGGGAGAAAATGCACCACTTAGTAAATTGCTGGAAGGTCTTTAATTATGAACCGGAAAGGTTCTTTGTCTTATTCTTCCAGTGAAATCTGTCTGTGGAAATTGGCTATGCTCACATTCAAGAGCTGTCCTCAGTGGTCTTTGATGATCTCTCAAGGGACTCAATGGGGACCTCAGGGGAGACTCTCAATGCCCTTGGAGTCTCTGCTTCTGTGACCAGGTACAACCAAGCAAAGAGGAGACTGATAAGTCTCAGGCTTGCAGTTCTGAAGTGGCTTCCTATGCTTTTAGAGCCCTTGGCCATCAGCAGTTCTGTCTATATCATGCAGGGGCAGTTATCACCAAGGAAAGATTTTCAAATGGTTATAGTAGACAACATACACCCCAGCTGTCACCATCATGTTAAATATCTGAAGGGAAATAACACTATGGAAAGGCTTTGAAGATGATGGCTAGTAAATGGTATTCAATTGACTTAAATTTGTCAGGGTGTGGAGTTTGTTGGGGATTGGCTGTTTCATGGGGCACACAACCTATGCCCAGGGCACACCTTCAGCCCAAGGATTTATTTTCTTCCTTCCCAGTGCAGTCGGCTTCACATGAAACAGCCTTTCAACCATCATAGCCACAACTCACACACATCACAACACATGAACACAGTAGAAGGAAAACATACGAGTTGTTATACTCAGTGTTGTCTGTCCACATCCAAGGGTGCTTTGACGACACTCGGTGCAGGCCAATCCAGTGGCTAGAAGGCCCCATGTATCTCTTCAGAAAAGTCTGTCAACACAGAAAGTGAACACTTGTGTCTCTGTTTCAGATCAACCTGGAGTCTCTCCACTCCACAGCTACCTCTAAAGATAACAGGAGGGTGGAAGTGAGAGTCAAAGATTTTGGAGCTGCATTACTGCCCAGTTCTCAAAGGATCCATTTCACATCTGTAATTCGAACGTACATCATTTGAATTAAAGTACCAAATGTAAAATCACATTCCTCTATGGCCAAGTTAGTTCTCAGTTAACATTGCATCACAATTATTAACAGGATGCAACATGTGCCACCTTACCTAGCACTCATGACCACTAGCTATCCCAATAAAATGGCATGTCTGACCTTCCAGCTGACTATAGCACTATGTGAGAGAATATTTCTTGAATGTCTCAGGGCTTCAGTCAGAACTCAAGCATCAGCAAATGGCACACACTAACACACTACTTATATCTCCATGTGCTTGGGATGGGATTCTTCCTCATGCTTCGTCTATAACCTCTCTATATCAAGGCAATATAATATTCAACAGAACAAACAAACAAAACAATCCGTGCCTACTTCTTACCAGCTCCTCCAGGTTGTCAAATTGAGCAAGTTGGGCCTCCTGTGCTATGCAGAAGGTCTGGCTGGAAGTCCAGGTACTTGAATTTTCAGAGAAATAAAAACATTTCTTTCCAAATCCAATCCAGTTTCTTTGGCAAGCAGCACAGATATTTTTTATTGAGATCTGTACTGTCTTTATTACTAAAATGTAGAGAATAGAATGAATTATAACAAGCATGACTTCTCTCGTTCTGGAATACCCTCCTGAGCTCAGCTGTGAGCTGGGAATTTAATTGTAACTTTCCTATTGATCTGTAGGAATCCTCTCATGAGCATGATGGGCCTTTGTCTAAAGGCCTCCCGCCTTGGGCCTGTGTCCCATTCTCTCTCAGGTGCTCACTAACAGTAGGGCTCCCAGGAAATGCATTTCTATAATAGCAGCACTTTCTTCTGTGCTTTGAATGACTGTTTTCTACAGTAGGGATTGTTAGAACTTCAAGCACTCTGTATGGATGCCTATCCCAGTCAGCCTGATAATTGAGATACCAGTGAAAACTACTGGGTAGGTAGTATATACAGTGTGCACATGTTGTATTAATGTGGACATGTTGCATTAAAGTATAATTCACATACAAAGAGGACTGTGCAAGAGTTTACTACACTAGTCTTAAGAATGGTATGAAAATCCTATAAACTCATTACTTAAGGAAATTTTCACTTGGTTCTTTCAAAATACTGTTGAGTCCAGTAAATAATACCATGGGTTATAGGGGAAGGCAATGTACCTTCCTGTCCATATTATTCTTCTCTGTCCTCACACCTGCTAGAGGGTCCTCTCAGCTTGTTCTCCTTGTTCTCTGTCTTGAACAGTTCCCCCAAGTGCACCTATGTCCCTGAATCTCTGTCTAGAGCCTGCTGGGTGTCATCTTCCCAGGGATGCTGAGCCTGACCTCCTGTGCACACCACAGCCTGTGTGTTCCTTCACTGCATCTTCCAGCTGGAACCTAAGTTTCCAAAGAACAGGAATTTCCAGTGGATTTTCTCTAGAGTCATTCCTGCTCACAGCACCTGGCTCACAGTGGACAGTAAGTATAACTGACAATGTGATTGTGGACAGAATGCCACAGATTTGGAGAATACGTCACTTACCCGATAAAGCAACAGAAAGAGCAATTACAGACACAGTGAGGACCACAATCACTCCATAGCAGCAGTAAAGCTTAGTAGAAGACTCAACGGAGACAATTCTGAGAATTTTTTCTTGGAGTATTTTTTCTGAAATATAAATATGAGAATAAAATATAAATATGAGAACATCAATCTCAAAAATCTTAGAGAAAAAGATAAATTTACCCTAGAGTCATCTATATATTTCACTTATACTTTCCTATTGCAAACCCCTTCATAGAATGTCTCAATCTATAAATGATGTCCTTGGCTCTCAAAGGACAGAGAGGACAAAGAACACAGTTGTCATGTAGGGGGCAGGGGAACTCTGCATGATGGGGCCTAGGGCAACAAAGATGGAATATAGATTAGAGGAAGTACCTGGGAATATTGGAGGGGTGGATTAGCCTTGTGGATGTTAGGAAGTGACCTAGCCATTGAGCTGTTTAAGGCCTGTAAAAGTATAAACACTATGTATGTGTCTGTCATTCAGGGACACAGAACATGACAGCAGGTAGCAAAGAACATTGCCACTGCCAGGATCAATTTAAATAGTGATTAATTGAGTACAGCTACAATAACCAAAAAGAAAAATTCAATTACAGCCAGCAGGAATGATTCCCCACCCCCACTCCCACTGACAAAGAGCAAGGCAAGGATGTCTGCTCACAATTCTGGTGTGACTCTTGGGGTTCTAGCCAGGACAACAGGGCAAGAATTAACAGTCCAGCCTCGGAGATAAAAAGTATTGATAGACAACATGACTATATCTACATAGAGTCTATAGAATCTATTAATTAGCTATGAGTATGAGTTTACAATACTGTAGGAAATGATGCCAACACATTGAATAATTTCCTTGTTTAAACACTAGCAATTGTCAAATGGAAACTCTTATGTAAGGATAGCACCTCTCACAGAACTCTCAAGCAAAAAAATTACACACCTAATAAAACATATTCAAAATCAATTTCGGAACAATAGCAAGTGCTCTTAACCTCTGAGCCATTTCCCTGTCCCTACCAATGTGTTTTAAAGCTCTCGCTACATTTTAGGGACAATTTCTTTTGAGTAAGAGAAGAAAAAAACCTGTTGGTCCATTGTTTATCTTCTTAATCTTAAGGAAACAGAGCCAAAATTTTTATTACACTAAAACCATTGTATTTTTCTGGTGTGTAGGTAAAGCTTTTGTTATTGTAAGAAAAATTCATTTCCTGAGACAAACTCTCACAAACATTTTTTTCCTTTGAGTACATTTAAGTTTATGGCCTTCATGTTTGTTTTTGTGATCCATTTCGATTCAATTACTGTAAAGTGTGAACTGTGACTCTTCACCATACATCCAACAATCTTGGAACAGTATTCAGAAGAGACGCCATTTTTCTATACCTTAGATCTGTCCACACTGGCCGTTCTACAATGCAGACACACACATACACACAAACACACACACATACATATATACACATACTATACAAAATACACACATTATGAAAAATACTGATTTTTTTCAAATGATCCAAAAAATGAATAAAATGACACATGTGTAGCAAAACTTGCATAAAGATGCTTAATATACCAGGCTTTGGAAGGAACACAAGAAAACAGTTTAGCATTTGGTTAAAATGAGATCCCTTTTCTCACATGCCCTTGTCTTCCTACCCACATACCCACAAAATGAAAATGCCTGTGTTTATATTTATAATCTGTGTTTACAGCAGGTTTCTGAATTAACTCATATGTGACAACAAACTCAAATGGCCCTGACCTCGTCCCAAAGTAAACTAAAATTAGTACTGAAGGAAATGATTGGAAAGGAAAAGCTGGGTCTTTTCCTTGGACCTTCCCATTTCTTATTCTGGCTAAATATTCCTCAGCCTGCTGTGCTCAGAAGTCCCTAAGTTAGAATTTGCTAGACAGAAAAAGTATCCCTTAGAAGCATTTGCAGAAAAAGCAGTTTCTCTTGGGTCAGCAAGAAGGTTCAGGGGGGTAGAGGTGCTTGCTGTTCAAGCCCAGTGATCTGAGTTCAACCCATGGAACATGCTAAAATGTAGAAGGTAACAACAAACTACACACACACAGTTGTCCTCTGACCTTTAAATGTCCACACAACACCAGCATCACCACTAAACAACAGCAAAACCCACCTAGCTCCCTTGCAGTCTATTTAGAGAAGCTGACCATAGAGTTTTCTGATGAGAAATTCCACTGCCACCTGCTGAGGACAGCACACAATGACACGGACTGCCTGCAGTAGGCCTGGATGGAGACATCTTCAGTAGCCCACAGCAGCTCTTTGTAATAACAGTTGTTCCCATTTCTCTTAACCTTAGACTTCGACAACAGCTGTATAGATTTCATTTGTGCGTGACTGTTTTTCAGTTGCCCTTGGTGTGCATAATTATTCTATTATATCTGCCTTTCTCACTTCTTTCTCCTGCTCTGGTGAGTTCTGTGAAACTAGATGTTCCCTGATGTAATGATTTTTTTTTAATATTTTTATTTTCTATATTCTTTGTTTACATTCCAAATGATTTCCCCTTTCCCGGATTCCCCCTCCCCATATGTCCCATAAACCTTCTTCTCTCCATCCATTCTCCAATCACCTCCCTCCTTTTTCTCTGTCCTTATATTCCCCTCCAATGCTAGATCAATCCTTTCCAGGATCAGGACCCTCTCCATACTTCTTCATGGGAGTCATTTGTTATGCGATTTGTGCCTTGGGTATTCAGGGCTTCTGGGCTAATTAATATCCACTTATCAGAGATTGCATTCCATGTGTATTCTTTTGTGATTGGGTTACCTCACTTAGGATGATATTTTCCAGATCAAACCATTTGCCTAAAAATTTTGTGAATTCATTGTTTCTAATTGCTGAGTAGTATTCCATTGTGTAAATATACCACATTTTCTGTATCAATTCCTCCTTTGAGGGGCATCTGGGTTCTTTCCAGCTTTCATGATGTAATGATTCTTAAACAATTAAAAATTGAGGCATGGGCCACAGCACAGCACAGCACAGTCCTAATGGCCCAGGTGCATGCTGTGTGTTCTCATCTTAGAAACAATGAAATAACTGCACAATGGCAGTTCCAGATTAATGCTTGACTTGCAAAGAAAGTTTGATGAAATTATTAGAAAATGACTTAGAGCCAACATTGGGACCCCAAAGAAAGAAAAAACTATTAAAGTTATAAGATAAATTATGCACAACATTTGAGAGTGGTTCCTAGATAAGCAAGTATAGAATATGTTAAACCTTAGATTAGTAAAGCTAAGTCAAAACACTGGGAGGCTTAGCAGAGTCATTGTGTGCAATGTGTAGAAGCAGAAATCTAGGGGAACGACAGAGTTAAGGGTTAACTTGATTCTTTCTGGCCACTGCCTGGCAGCCTTGCCCATGTCATTTGTCATTAGAGCTTCACAAGAAAATGCAAGTAGCTGGCCTCAGAGCTCTGAGCTCTGAAGTATAATAGTTAAAGTTAAAGTTTAAATAATGTTAAGTTTGCAATTATTTTGGCTATAGGCCTGGGAATAGGGAAGCTTGAAACTTTGGGGAACAATTGTAATTCTTGATTCTTTGTGGGACTTGGCTATTCTTTTGAATTTGATTTGTCAATGATTATACAATGTCTTTTTACCTGCTTTTGGAGTATCAATAAAAGACTGGGGCAAGAAGAAGGCAAGAGAGACTGTAGAGAGCATGTAGAGATCATGCAGAGAGTATGCAGAGAGAATGTAGAGAAAATGTAGAGAGAGTGCCAAGAACATGTAGAGAGAATGCAGAGAGCATGTAGAGAGCATGTACAGAGAATGCAGAGAGCATGTAGAGAGAATGCAGAGAGCATGTAGAGAGCATGAAGATAGCATGTAGAGAGCATGCAGAGAGCATGTAGAGAGAATGTAGAGAAAATGTAGAGAGAATGCAGAGTGCCAAGAACATGTAGAGAGAATGCAGAGAGCATATAGAGAGAATGCAGATAGCATGTAGAGAGCATGCAGAGAGCATATAGAGAGAATGTAGAGAAAATGTAGAGAGAATATAGAGAGTGCCAAGAACATGTAGAGAGCATGCAGATAGCATGAAGAGAGCATGTAGAGAGAATGCAGAGAGCATGTAGAGAGCATGCAGAGAGCATGTAGAGAGCAAGCAGAGAGCATGTAGAGAGAATGCAGAGAACATGTAGGGAGCATGTACAGAGAATGTAGAGAGAATGCAGAGTGAATGTAGAGAGTGTGAAGAGTGAGTGAAGAGAGAATGTGAGATGTGTGTGAAGTGTGTGTGTGTGTGTGTGTGTGTGTGTGTGTGTAAGAGGAGAGTACATTGGTGTGTGTGTGTGTGTATGTGTGTGTGTGTAAGAGGAGAGTAAATTGGTGTGTGTAAGATGTGTGTGAAGAGTGTGGGTGTGTGTGTAAGAGGAGAGTGCATGTGGTGTGTGTCTGAGGTATGTGTGAAGAATGGGTGTGTGAGTGAAAGGAGAGTACATGTGGTGTGTGTGTGAGATGTGTGTGAAGAGTGTGTGTGTGAGATGTGTGTGAAGAGTGTTGTGTGAGTGAAAGGGGAACACACAGGAGTGTGTATGAATGAGAGGGTGCAAGAAAAGAAAAGCACACAGGAGAAAAGCAGAGTGCGCAGGAGAATGCGGAGTGCGCAGGAGAATGCGGAGTGCGCAGGAGAATGCAGAGTGTGCAGGAGAATGCAGAGTGCGCAGGAGAATGCGGAGTGCGCAGGAGAATGCAGAGTGTGCAGGAGAATGCAGAGTGCGCAGGAGAATGCGGAGTGCGCAGGAGAATTGTGGGAAGCCATTAGAGACCCTCACGTTGGCTGACAGGGCAAAGGCCCTGAGAAAAGCAAACAAGAGCCTCTCCCATGGGCATTGGTTTAGCCATTGTTTCGAGATAACTGCAGAATGGTCCTGCCTGTGTCAACACCACCGATTCCGGGTATCTTCATCAGATAACCTCTTCACCTCCTGCCGTAAATGCCAGGAATACCTCTGCCCCTCTTTGTCCTTGCCTTGGGGTACGCCCCTCCTGAAAGCCTTAAAACCTGTGTATCCCAGAACATTAAATGAGGCTTTGACATAACCCAGATTGACTTGTCTTTCTTGGTGCTTGGCCTCCTTCTCTCTCTTCCCCCCTTTGACCCTCAGGTAGCACCCCTTCGGAACCCTGGAATAACTGACCCGCCGGACGGGTTACAGTGGCGCCCGAACCAGGGACCCGAAGTATGGTCAACTACCGGACAATGGAGGAGAAATCCCAGGAAAAGGAATGAAGGACCCCACAGACCGCATAGCTCGTGCATCGCTGGAGGGGCAGGTGAGTGGCCAAACATTGTCGTCCGATGGTCATTGGGGAAAAAAAGAGGCTAAAGAGGCTTGATTCATAGGAGAAATCAAGCAATCATTCAGGGAGAGAGGAGTAAGAGTTAAGAAAAAAGATTTAATTAAGTTCTTTTGTTTTGTCATGAGAAATGTCCTTGGATAATTTTAAGTGGACCTGATATTCACCCGCTAACTTGAGATAAGGTTGGTAAAGAAATTAATAAGATTTTAAAAACAGGTACAGGTGAACCAATATCTGATACATTCTTTAGTTCCTGGAGGCTCATTCAGAGTGCAAATGAGGACCCTGCTGAATATTGCCTCCGCCCTTTGTCGCAAGCAGCTTCTGTGACCTCGCTTTCCCCTAAAAAGAACTCTCCAAAACCTTCCTTGGTCGTTATAGACAGGTCTGAGTCCCCCCGCAATCCAATCCGCTCCTGTAACTTCTCTTTATCCTCCACTCCTGAGGGACCCATCCCTTGCTGATATGCCATTAAGTTAAGAGATTCCCCCCCAAGCCCGGGAGAAAGCCAACTTGGAGGAGAAAAGCTGCAGAGAGCAAGTAGCCCTCTTAAAGGAGCTACGACGGACAAATGGTCACTCTAACTTCAAGATTTATTTCAAAGTCAAATGCCTAGAAAAAGCCAGAGCCAAAACAAGCCCCTCCACGTGGCCTGCCACCCTATACCCTGAGATAGGCATGCAGCGCCGCTCCTCTCAGCCAGGTTCCTCAGACCTTTCCTGGGTCCAGGCAATCACTAGAGATCATCCTATACTCAGCCTTAAAATAAATGGTAAAAGCTTTGAGGGCATCTTAGACTCAGGTGCCGATTCTACTGTGATCTCGCAATGTGCTTGCCCACCCCCCAGCCCACCCCCCACTTGGCCATTGCAAGCCTCTCTGACCCATCTGCAGGGGACTGGACAATCAAAAAAATACTCTCCAGAGCTCACAGTTTCTGACTTGGGAGGACAGTGAGGGAAACACTGGCTCTACTCAGCCCTTCGTGGTTCCTGGTCTGCCTGTTAACCTCTGGGGAAGAGACATTCTCTCTCAAATGAAAGTCCTTATGTGTGGTCCCAATGAGGTTATTGCTCAACAAATGCTCTCCCAGGGCTATCTCCCTGGACAGGGACTAGGCAAAAATGGACTGGGAAGACCCATGCAGGTAGAAGTCAGAGACTGCTGCTGAGGCGGCCGGAGAAAAACCTCTCATGGGCAGCATGTAAGACCTGGACTCTCCTCCCACCCCTCTCCACAGGTGTGTGTGTTCGACTAGGCATCCTCCTTCCCCTTTGTTAAATCTTAAACAAGAGAAAAAGCAGGTTACATAAAAGCAGTTTTTCCATGTGTAGGACACGGTATCAAAAAAAAAAAATAATAATGGTTAGAAGCTATTTCAAAACTCTCCTGGAAAGGAGAAGAAAATAGGAGACGTCCTGTTTTCTCTCTGAAACCTACTGGAGATCTCCTAAGTTCAGGTTAAGATATTTGGATCTTTTGGGGACATCAAGTTCCCTCGCTGTCTATTGTAGTCTTTGGTGCACCAAAACTTGTCTATATGTGTGTCAATTCATGTTGTCTATTGTTTTGTTTGGTTGAATGATTGGTTGTTTTTTATGTTTTATGTAAAAAAAAATGGTAAAAAGGTGTTATCTTGCTGGCAGTCCTGCCAATTGCAGTTTACACAGAAGAGGCTAATTTGAGGTGCCTCACATTCTAAGGTAGGAGCCAAAGACAGCTGGAAAAAAAGCTGCTTCTTAAAGGGTCAGGAGCCAGACAAGTGGAAATGGTTAATTCTCCTAGAAAAAATTCTATCATGATGATGATTGGGTTCAAAGTGCTTTATTCCCCTGAAGTTACAGCTAGGAAAAAAAATGTATTTGGTTTAAATTTATGAGATTTGTATGATCACTTCATTCTTATTTCTAATTAGTCTTAAAGGTATAAATGTTTTACATATCTTGACTATAGAGTTATAAATTAATTGGTTATGATTTAAAAGGTATAATGTTATTTTAAAAAAGAGGTTAGTTTAAAACTGGTGATTCAGTGTCGGAGCCATCTTAACTAGCTACACATGGCATGATGCAACCCAGGAAATACAGGCCTCTAAGATGCTTTTAAATTGACATGGTATTTTGTGTGAAACTTGGCCTGGAGATTGGATTTATAAGAAATACGATTTAAAATAATGTCTCTTCAATAAATTACAAAGTCATACATTCAAGCACAAGATGATGGACAAACTTTACCATATAAAATGTGCTTACCATTAATTTTAAAGAGAAAAGATTATTTAAAACTGGGTTTTGCTTTCAACAAATTATAGTTATGCTTTGACATTACAGGTTCCTTTTGTTATTTGACCTCCATACAATAGGGTCTGATTACAGGTTACTCCTTGCAGGACCGGTGGGTGTAGGTTTGGCCTTAGAGATAACAAACTCATATCAGGAGATTTACATTTGAGTTAATACAAAGCTCAGAGCTGCCTCAAAGCTGCTCAAAGCTGCAGAAGCTTGAGAGATGCAGCTTTGTCTTGCAGGCCTCACTTAGAGAGTTTCTGGCCAAAAGAACATTTTTTACAGATTCATACAGATGTGGTTCAAAATAAAGTTCAAACGTAGGTCTAAAATTTGGCCTGCCTACTACATACAAAGCTATTATAGATTTAAGATTTTCACTAGAACGTTATTCGTCAAGAAACGGCTTGCTCTTAACATTGGGCTTTTAAAACTTTTAAGAAAATGATTTTCAAAAGGTGTTAAGGTAAATTTTTGGCTAAGACACTGCTTTAAGTTTGTCATTTAAGCCTCTGATATTCTCAAGATAGATGCAAAACAAATATTGAGAGACACAACTTGGAGAAAGCTACCATAAGTATTTGTCAACAGTTTATATGTTCACTTCCATTCTTTAACAAAGAGAACATTAATGTAAAATCTCTCCAAATAAGGTTTTGACATCCTCCAATAAAGATTTGATATAATAATAAAATGTTACAAAATAAAATCATAAAAATATTTTAAAAGAATGTTTTAAGAGCATGATAAAATGTTTGTTCCTTATTTTAAACAATCAAATTAATTATTATTAATTGTTAATCTATTACGTGACAAGCCTTTTTGACAAAATTAATAATTGTTATCTAAAAGATAATTTGCCTCTATACATGTTTTTATATTGTTATAGATTTATACATACATCCTATAAAAATGCATCTACTATGGGAATAAAGCTCATATAATTAGATCACATGTTTATTCTTTTGAGTGTTCCCTTGCTTCAGCACAGATAATTGAATTGGGTGCTGTAGCTGTTCTTTTAAAATGTTAAAAATTAAACTTTTGATTTTTATATTAATAATATACATATATAGCTCATGGCCTACAATTGCTTCAAATTGTTTCTTTTTAATGATACTAATTCTTAACTTTTACAATTATTTATACAAATACAATTCAAAAAATTAATCAAAAATATACATACGACTATTGACAGCTTTTCAAGCTTTCTAGTTATAACTGCTTTAACATAGGAAACAAAATATAAAATTAGTCATTACATATGTTATTTTTTAATACTAAATGTTCCAAATCAGATTAAGACAAATATTATAACTGATTATTATAATCAGTCATTTGAGATGTCTTATTAACAATTTGATATTAGTCATATTATTGAGATTCCTCATAATTTGCAAAGACAAGATATTATAGAACAAGCCCATAGAACTTTGCAATATTTTTATAATAAAAGAGGGGAGAATAACATCTCTATATACCATAAAAATTTTTAAATTTTAATGCTAGGGATCTCTCTGAGTGTAGAGAAGAGGGCATGTTTGTGTTTTTTCTACAGGATGCTGAAGGAACATGCTAGCTGCCAGAGTGGCTAAGGAGAGATGCTGATCATTGAAAATGGCCGCGGTCCTCAACACCTTTGGATGCTTCTTACTAATGCTGATACCACAGACAACTACGGACTCAACATCCCTCTTTGCATGGCAATTTTATTTAGCTAAAGATTAAACAAATTATAAACAGATCAAGGGGAAATATTGGCTACTGCTGATTGCCCCCTTTAGGGTGTCAAAAGGCCATATATTTAAATTTTACAGATTTCAAGTGTAGACCAGATAGAATGTGGCCTGCCATTTATTTTCTTTAAGACAGGCACAGGCATTGCCTCCCTTTTTATCTTTCAACAGAATCGACAACAATACTATTTATTTAGTGCTGCCATTGATAAGGACTTGGCCGAACTCTGAGATGGTTTAGCTAATCTAAAAGACTCTGTCGCCTCCTTATCAGAAGTAGTGTTACAGAACAGGAGAGGTCTTGATTTGCTCTTCCTGAAGGAGGGAAGACTCTGTGCAGCCTTAAGGGAAGAATGCTGTGTTTATGTGGACAAGACAGGCCTGGTAGATGACAGTCTGAGGAGAGTAAAAGAAAGTTTAGAGAAACGCAAAAGAGAACAAGAACAGCAGGAGTCTTGGTATAAAAATTGGTTCTCCACATCCCCATGGCTTTCCACCCTACTACCTTCTATCCTAGGACCCTCCATGTGGTTATTGCTGTTAATCTCCTTTGGTCCCTGGGCTTTTCAATGATTAACCCGCTTTGTTAAATCACAAATAGATTCTACCCTACCCAAGAATTATGTCTCGGTACAGTATCATCAGCTGGACACAGGAGAAATGATGAACCCTGGGAGACGAGACGGCTCAGCAGAAACAACTGCAATACCTGCCCCGGAGAGGCTCGATTTCCATAAGCTCCTTTGACGAGGCTCTGCCTGGCTCCCACCTATTCATCCCTGGGCTTGTCTGAAGGGGGAGCTGACCCAAGGTAGCCGTCTTAAAGACGGGCAACTTCCTCCATCCCCTGACCAACCTAAGATACGGGGCCTTGAGGATGACAAGGTAACCCTACGACGGGTAAGGCTGAGGGATTAGAGAGGTCGATCCTAAGACAGAGACGGCTACACATTATCAGTCTGGCCCCCTTGCCCAGTATTTCCCCCAAACCTTTCCACTTCTAATATAAGGAAAAAGGGAGAAATGTGGGAAGTCATTAGAGACCCTCACTTTGGCTGACAGGGCAAAGGCCCTGAGAAAAGCAAACAAGAGCCTCTCCCACGGGCATTGGTTTAGCCATTGTTTCGAGATAACTGCAGAATGGTCCTGCCTGTGTCAACACCACCGATTCCGGGTATCTTCATCAGATAACCTCTTCACCTTCTGCCGTAAATGCCAGGAATACCTCTGCCCTTCTTTGTCCTTGCCTTGGGGTACGCCCCTCCTGAAAGCCTTAAAACCTGTGTACCCCAGAACATTAAACGAGGCTTTGACATAACCCAGATTGGCTTGTCTTTCTTGGTGCTTGGCCTCCTTCTCTCTCTCCCCCCCCCTTTGACCCTCAGGTAGCACCCCTTCAGAACCCTGGAATAACTGACCCGCTGGACAGGTTACAGAGAATGCAGAGTGCGCAGGAGAATGCGGAGTGCGCAGGAGAATGCAAAGTGTGCAGGAGAATGCGGAGTGCGCAGGAGAATGCGGAGTGCGAAGGAGAATGCGGAGTGCGCAGGAGAATGCGGAGTGTGAGCAGCCTCAAGCTGTGAGCGAATGAGCGAGAGAAAGAGAGCAGAGAATAAGAGAGAAGAGAAAATTTAAGCCTTGAAAAATTGCCTGTCAGCTTGTACCCAAAAAGTAGTCTGTGTATATTGATTATGCGCCTTCCAAATATCCCTGCTTCCAGTTGAGAACTCTGACCCTGTGCTGAGGCTGGACCCCAGCAGATACCACCTGCTCTCTTTAAGGAACTGAAAACATGTGGCTTCTTCTCTTACATGAACAACTTGAAGTGATCTAGGAAGTTATCCATCCTTGAGCAAGGGGCCTTACAGGATGATTGTTTTTTTTAGTTTTATATATCTCTCAGACGCTGTAATTAAAACTTAATAAATAATTTCATCCATCACAATAGCACTCCATCACAATGTACACAACAGAGTCAACAGAGTAACTGATATAACAGAGGCCTCCAAGCACCTTCACATCCACAGAGACCACCCAGACAGGCTGATGGGCTGGAGCTCTGCTCCTCTGTGAGACCATGGTGACGCTCCTCCCTGCCTTTCTGGTTTATTTCAAACTGCATTAAAGATATACCTGCTACTCCCTCTTCTAGGTGGTCTGTGGTAGTGTCGTCTGTCTTCATCGGTCTCATGGAAGCCTCTTCATCCTGTGAGGCTCTTCATCTCAGAGCTGAATGCATCTTAACTGCAAATGAAAAAGGAAGAATTATCTTTTGTCTAATGCTGGGCAGTTCCAAACAAGTCCAACCTGTTCATCTTGTGACTTGTTTACTCATATTTCAGGAGAATACCCACAGCACATGAAGGTTTGGGGGTTTTGTTCACCCACTCACACAGCACACAAAAGGTTTTGTGGGGACTTTTTGTGTGTGTTTTGTTGTTTTGTTTTGAGAAACAGGATGGAATATAGGAAAAGGGACTGGAACACTGAATGTAGTATACTGCAAATAAAATCATCAGAACTGCTAAACGCTGTATGATTTGACGAAGGAAACAGCTTTTAATTTTAAAGCAAGTGTTTATTTATTTTGGAAAGAGGATTTCACTGTGTAGCTGTGGCTGGCATCAGGCTCACTTCTCAGTGAGGATATAAATCTCAGAAGGATATAGCACTCATTTCACAGTGGATGTTCAGTATTTATTGCCAAGGCAGAGAGAAAATGGTTAGAACTGTTTACACAAACTTTAGGCAGGAGATTTGATGTAAGCATTAGAATACTGTATCCCAATTAGGCAAGATATGAAGGTGGAGAGATCAGCATTTGAATAACCTCAGGGTAAACTTTACACAGCATACAATACATTATGCCTACACAAACTGTCTCTGAGCCAAAACTTCATCCTATTCTCTAGAGCGGCCCTCCCTGAAAGGGGGACGTGACTGCTCAAGGCATGGTTGAGGGGGAGGTTTCTATTGTAGATACGGGGAATAGTACAGCCAGAGGCATCTGGAAAAATTCAGAGCAGGAAGAGAAAGTAGAGAGAACCAGGCCAGGACAGGAGAAACAGGGAGAAAGCAGGAGAGAAGCAGAGAAAAAATATGTGCACCCTGAGGATTTAAGGTAGAAATGACCGGTAGTTTTTTATATAAAAGTGTAGATTTGTGATTCTCTTAAGACTTTTATGAGATCACATTTTAAGATAAGTAATAAAATAATTGATCCTTTCTTTGTAAGCACAAATTGTGGCCTGCCAGTAAGAGAAACTGGCTGAGACAATTAATTATCTTGCTTACTTAGACTTTGTTAATCTCTAACAAGTTGCTTAGTTGTAAATGTATGTGGATTCTTGGGAATAATTTGTTTTACAATTGTTTTTCACCCATATTATGTAAACTATTTGGACACTTGAGGGTAATGGGGAATGTTTTGTTTTGTTTTGTTTTGTTTTGTTTTTTCATGGTAATCATTCACTTAAAGAAAGATAGAATAAAATCACATAGTGATTTTTACACTGCTTGAAATATTTTGCTGGGACATGCAAGCGGTGGGAGAAAAAAATCATGTCGTTGGAGCTTTGTTCCATCCCCAAATGTGAGTGTGTGTGTGTGTGTGTGTGTGTGTGTGTGTGTGTGTATGCATGTAAAGTTGTTGCAGATCATTCAAGCTTGCTTCATCCACCACGCGTGTATGTGTGTGTCTATGTACATAGTGACTGACTACACATGCTATCCTTGGACACTGAACACACTGTCTGAGCTGGTCTTCCCTATCTGACACCTGGAGCAGGAGCCCTATGAGGTAGGTTTAATAAAAGAGAAAGGGAGGTTGTTACTCTAAAAAAGAGAGAGAGAAGTCCTTTCGGATGTGGGTAGGAGTCTCACGCCAGTATGCCTTGGACCCCTAGACTGTTGAGTCAGGTAAGGAAGAGTGACAAATCATAATTGTGTGACTATGTGAGCATGTGACTGTGTGATTGCATGCTAACTTTTACCTCTGTGTGGGAGAGAAAAACGTTTATTGATATTATTCAGCATATACTTAAGAAAAGAGGAATTAAGGTAAATACAGATCAGGTTACATATTTTCTCCATTTTGTACACTCACCCCTGGTACCCAGACCAAGGAATAGATGTAGAAGCATGGGCCACAGTAGAAATAGAGTTTTAGAGCTGGTATACTAAGAATGGAGGTAAAGACATGGCTCCTGGTGGATTTTCTATTTGGAGCATAGTTAGACAGGCCCTAGAAAGGGACAAGGAGCCTGCATCCACTCCTCATGAGAGAGCTTCCTCATTATCACCTTGCTAAATCATCTAAAAATAATGTTTTTCCTTTGATAAAGTCTCCTGAGGAAGATAGCTCAGGGGAAGAAAGAGAGGAGTTAGAGGGTGATATTAACTCCTCAAGATGAAATTGACCTTAAAGAGGAGGTAGCAAGATACCATGGCCCTGACTGGTCTCCCCTGCTGTGTCTGGTCATCAGCCTTCTCCCAGGGCCTCCTGAAAAATATAAAAGACTACTAACAGGGCCTGTGGATTTGCAGCTGAAATCTGTCAGACCCAACAGCAGGGTGAATCTGACACTGGGTTATTTTCCCATTATTATGAGAAATTGATCATTTAAAGTCTCTAAATGATTTTCAAAAACTTCTCAGAGATGTTAATTCCATTCACCCTTTCTTTAAAATAAATGCAGCTGATTGCAATACTTACTGTTTTTGAGAGGCTTAAAGGTAACCCTTTTTACATACTGATTCACTATAATCAAATATTTATTTATTTCCCCATATTGAAAGAGCTTGGGCTGGAGAGATAGCTCAACAGTTAAGAGCACTGACTGCTCTTCCAGAGGTCCTGAGGTCAATTCCCAACAACCACATGGTGGCTCACAACCATCTGTAATGGGATCAGATGCCCTCTTCTGGTGTGTCTGAAAGCAGCTACAGTGTACTCACTTACATAAAATAAATAAATCTTTGAAAGAAAGAAAGAAAGAAAGAAAGAAAGAAAGAAAGAAAGAAAGAAAGAAAGAAAGAAAGAAAGAAAGAAAGAAAGAAAGAAAGAAAGAAAGAAAGAAAGAAAGAAAGAAAGAAAGAAAGAAAGAAGGAAGGAAGGAAGGAAGGAAGGAAGGAAGGAAGGAAGGAAGGAAGGAAGGAAGGAAGGAAGGAAGGAAGGAAGAGCTCTACTGCCCTCTAGCGGTTCCATTATTCTAGCCCTACTTTCTGAGTTACAAGGCTTGCTACAATCTAGAAATTGCTTTTGCTTTGTGTGACACATCTGAGCTCACACTATGTTCCCTGATCCTACCCGTGAGGAAAACTGTATGGTTGATTCCCTGACAGAAGCTGTTGCTTTCCTTATGGAAGCTGATCAGCAGAGCCGTACATCACTGCTTCCCCTCTCTGCAATCGTGTTATCTGTAATCCACTCCCCGTCTCTCTTCATAAACTCCCCTTTCTAGAATCCCGGCTCTTACCTGTGCCCTAAGTTTAACACATAAAACACGAGATTTCAAGCTATGATCTGCATGATTGTCTTTCTGGACCTAGGTCACAAAACTAGCTGCCATGTATTCTAGTTCTTTCCATTTACTTGAAACTTTGATGACTTCATTTTCTTTTACAGATGAGTGATGTTCCATTTGTATGTGTGCCAATTTTTCTTTACCCATTCATCTTTTGAAGAACATCAAAGTTAATTCCATCCCTAACTATTGTGGATGGAACAGCTATTAAATTGTGTGTACAGGTCTCTGTGTAGTAAAATACAAAATCTGTTGAATATTAATCAGGGATGATTCACCTTGGTCATATGGTAGATTTTTATCTCTAGTGACTTCTGAAACCATCAGTCTCAGTCCAAAGGTACATCCTATTTACTGTGTACTGTCTGTAGTATAATCACGCTATGGCCTTTGCCCAGGACCAACCATGATACCAATCCCTTCCAGCTCCCTTCCTTTCTCCCTGGCTTGGCTCTGGTATTGGCTGGTGCCAGCCACAATGAGGTCTCTCTCTCTCTCTCTCTCTCTCTCTCTCTCTCTCTCTCTCTCTCTCTCTCTCTCTCTCTCTCTCTCCCTGCCTCTGCTCCACAAGGGGTCCTGTTACTGGCCCACTCCTGAGAGTCTTTAATCTGCAGATAAAAGGCATTCTGATAACTTTGTTGTTTTAACTTGTCTGTTAGCCCAATTGCTGAGCTCTAATATCTCCTGCCTGGAAATGTATGCCCTTACCAAACCACCACACCATTTCTCCTTCTGCCCCAAACTCAGTGAGCTGTTCCAATTAGCCCTGCCATGTATCTATGCAACCCATCCACAACAGAGATGCATTCCCTACCAGCCCTGAGATCTTACCAGATTGCTGCAGACCTTCTCCCTCCAAAGCCTGGCAGAAGAAAGCCGGCTTGCCTGCCTTTTCTGTCTTTTATTCCGGGCAAACGGAAGTCCCGCCTCTACCTCCCAGCAATTGGTCATCTTTCTTGACAAATCAAGAACCACTTGGGGAACGAGAGCTTAGAATCAGAACCTTACCTTATAACTGTGTGTATAAATGAACCTCTTTTGTTAGAAATGGTATGATGTTTCTTTAATCACAACACTCAGAGTTAGAGGCAAAAGTAGGCAGATTTCTGTGTGTTCAAGGCCAACCTGGTATACATAGTAAATTCCAGAACAAGCAGGACTATATACAGAGATCATCTCAAAAAACAAACCAAAAAATAAAAAAATAAAAACAAAAACAACAACAACACTAATAAATAAATAAATAAATATTTTTATTTTTAAATAAAAATTTAATTGGACAATCAAAAAAAGCTAGGTAATTTAACAAGGGCTGCAATTATGGCTGGCTACAAATCCATTTCTTCTTTGTTGATCCTGGCTCCTCTGATTCCTTCATTATTGAGGTAGGCACCTTCTTCAGTCTCTCTGGTGGTATACCTAAAATCCAACAAGATTGAAATGTTTTAATACTCATAATGTGGATAACAACATGTATCAACCATCATGGGAGTCTGTGGTGGGTGGATGAGCGAACTGAAGGACCGGAAGTAGCTGAAGTAGCAGCTCATCTCCTAGCAACTCAAGGCTGATTTAAGAAGGCAAGAGCAGTGCAGGGTTAAAGTGGGGGAACCCAACCGCAGACACCTGAATAAAAGTGTGGCTGTAGCAGTCCTGCCATTCCCCTCAGATGTGGGACAGAGGCAGCAATAGCTGCACAGAGCTGTGTGCCTGCTTTTCCCGCGGAATGGGGCTCGAGCTCACTTCCTTGGTCCCAGGCAGAGTGCAGGAAGTGCAAGGGGGCAGGGCAAAAGCTGCTTTTCTCCTGGCTTCAGCAGAGCTTGGCAAGGGCAGTGGCAGCTTTAGCAGGCAGAGCGCAGGAGACCCATGCTTGTGAGAGTGCAAGTGTATGGGTGGTCGGGTGTGCAGCAAAGCAATGTCTCAGGAGACAGTCCAGCAGGGGGCAGAGCCAAACCTGCTTTTCAGGAGGTAAACCCAGAGCAAATGGTGAGAGAAAGGGCGAGGGAGGAGGGAGGAGCCTACTCTGGGGATCACTAATGAGAACTTTGTTTTAAAGAGCCAGTTTAGTGGCCATGTAGAGACATTGCTTGCTGCATGTTATGAATTAGACCGGGATATCTCAGAAAGGGACAAAGGGCCAAAGACCAATGCATTTGGTGATAGTAGGGTTATTAACTACCCCTAACAGCATCCTGAGGATACAATTAAGAACCACAAAGATTTCCAGACAGGCCAGATCCCCAGGTTACCACATAGTGACTTGAGGGCTAAACTCTGGGCCAGCACCATGAGCAACAGAGTGGTTCACCTGCTCCTGCAATTTCTCAGCAGCAAGAAATGGAACCATCTCAGAGGAAAGAGGAAAATCCCATCCAAGGGAAAATGTCTCCATCCTCAAGGGCAGCTCAAGGGTAGCTCACAGCTCAAGAACTCTCCACTGGGACCTGGGGGGAAGTTTACACTGACCAGTAGGGGGATGGAGCTGAATATGTCTCTAAAGCTTCAGCTGGTGAGCACTGGCTCTCTATGTGGTAGCAGGAAGGATGCAAACCTGCAGAGTTTCTAAATCCGAGACTCAGCATCAAATGTTTTATTTAAAAAAAAAAAGATAACGGCAAGAGGTGTAGTCAGGTATGGGGTAAAGGGGTGCCGCTGCTGACCCATGCGGAGACATCCCTTCCACCTTAGGGAACCAGGCACAAAACAGTATAGCATAGAATAGTTTATTCAGGGCGTGAGGAGGGCATTTGAGAGTATAGTAGAGACAGAGAGAGAGAGACAGAAACAGAGAGAGACAGAGACAGAGGAGCAGACTGTGTACAGAGGGGGGGATGGGAGAGAAGGGGGACATATGAGAGGACAGAGCAGAAGCAAGAAGGCAAGAGCAAGAAAGAGTGACAGGGACACGCAGCCCCTTTCATAGTGAGTCAGGCACACCTGGCCATTGCCAGGCAACTGTGGGGCGGAGCTTAAACAAAATGATAACACTAGGTGTTTATAATAGAAAAACTCAAGTGTATACAAAACCAGACCGAATGAAAACATGGATTCCCAGACCGAGCTACCTTCTCTCAAAGAACTTGGGAGTTGTTGCAAGGGGAAAGAAAGAAACTTGTTTCAGTTATGGGTATATTTGGCTTAAGTAAAAAATATCTACATTCCTTACAAACTTGCTTTTTTAATATGTATGAACACTGTTTCTCAGGATACCCAATATTCTTTTGATAAAATAAACAAGTAAGTAAACAAGAATTAACATACAGAAAGAGGAAGGAAATAATGAAAAAATACACTGAAACATACAATTTTCAAACCACAGAAGACAGATTCCCTTCAGATTTTGAAACAGAACTCCCACATGATTTACCATAATTAACTTCCATAATTTACCATAAACCTAAAATGTCAGAGGATTTGTTGGTGTTTGTGGGAGTCCAGCCTCACACTGCCCCTTACCACTCCCCTTTCTTTTGAAGCACTGTGGATCTTCAAAACACAAGCCCCAGTACCACAGGTAACCAGCATTCATCTCTGAGCTGAGTCTCAGCCACAGGAAGACTGAAATCAAAACTAAAGAGGACGAATGACTGTTTTCATTCTGAGACAGTTCCAAACCAGCCCACTTATGACCAGATCCCATTTATCAGATGGCTTGTTAACTCTCACCCTTTTGAGTGGAATATCCACTCAGCATGAAGTTCTTGATCTCTCAGAGAAACAGAATCACAAGACAGGAGAGGGAATTGAAACATGGACTGAATTGCATGAAGAACCACTCTGCCTCCATCTTAGGCTTAAACGCCATCTTATAGTAAAGACAACTAGGTTCAGTCCTGTTTATGATCAAACCTGTTTCTCAAGGATTGAACTATGCCTCACCTGGAAGCTTAACCACCAATGGTTCTGTGTGTTACAGGAATGGCAATCATTTTTTTTTTTTTGTATCGAAAAGTGGTTTATAACCCTTATAAAACTCTAACTTTGTTTCAAAAGATTATACAACCTCCTAGCAGTTGCTACAAATATCTTGGTATGTCAACTTAGTAACCATGATCTTGATATATGACTACATAAAACGAAGTTGTTATGCTTGTGTTCTGCTCCTGTAACCCTGCCTGTTGTGCCCACCAAACAACACATTTGGAATTCCCTTCTCCTGAGCTTCAAAAAATCCCTGTCCTTCTCACGTCTAATGCCTCTCAGACCCTGCCTTAGGACAAAGCACTCCATGTACACAAATTTACAATCTTGCTTTACTTAATTACTTGCTTTAATTAATTTGGCCATAATGATTTGGGACAATGATTTTTCGCCTTCCATCTTTGAGATCAACAAGCACTATAAATAAAATAATTAAAACTGCTAAATGCAAAGTCATAACAATATGAGAAAGTGTCTATTTATTTCAGAAACAGAGTCACACCATTTATCTGAAATAAAATGTGTTGAACAAATAACAAGGTGAAGTGAAGTAGAAAAAGAACACTAAGAAACTCAAGTTTCTGAATGAGATATGCTTGTGTTTATTTAATAATAAAAAACAGATTCAAAACAGGCTCAGAATATTATGGGTAGATGAGAAGACTCACTTCAGACATAGAAGATGAAAAATAAAAGCTTTATTTTCTGAGTGCTCCAGGAGGCTGCCAGTTCAGGATATCAACCACAACCCCAAAGGGAGACTATACAACATTATCATAGGATGGGAACACAAAGGGCAGGGGAGCAGGTGGACTGTTGCATTGACCAACCATATTTATACACAAGGGCTTAAGACAAGAAGTTTACATTAATGACTGGGACTTATCAGGGGCCCCTGGTTTCAGGGCCCTGTGAGCCTTCACAGCCAGGTCACCTCCTGCACTCTGACCTAGAATTTTACAGTGATGAGAAAAAAGGAGTGGGTAAGCACCATGTAGTCAATTAAGTCAAGACAAGCAACACATTTATGACAGGTGTGTCTTTGCTTAGATAATGGGAGTGCAGCGTCTTCCCTCTTTACATCCTGTACTGGTTAATGGACGAACATGAAACATCTGAAGGAGGGGGAGGATGGGAGTTGGCACCTGAGAACATGAATTCAGTTTTGATCCTGCCAGCACAAGGGACTCATTCCTGAAATGGCACACTCAGGAAACTACCTCCTGACACTAAACTTTTTATTACTTTTAATTTTTTTTCTGTATTAGTAAAGCACAGGTTTAAAAATCACAGGACAACTTTATGGGATTGGGTCCCTTCTTCTACCATGAGAGTCCAGGTGCCAAACTCAAGTTGTCAGACTTAGTGTCAGGGTAGCATTACATTCTGACCCATGTCACTAGCTCTTAATATATAATTTAATAAATAGTAAAGATATGCTGTGTGTAGTAATACACAGCTCTAATTCCAGCAATCTAGAGATTATGTGTAGACCTTGTTTATATATATAAATATGTATATATAAGTATATATGTGTGTATATATGTATATGTATGTATATGTGATGTGTATGTGTGTATGTGTATATGTGTGTGTGTGTATATGTGTGTGTATACAGATAGATAGATAGATAGATAGATAGATAGATATAGATACATATATACATATATGAAAGAGAATGGGTAACCAGATTAGTAGTGGATATTTGCTAAACATGTGTGAGAAGGTTCCATCTATATTATCAATACAGTTAGAATGACAAAGCTGAAAAAACAAAGAGAAGCATGTGACCTGATATTTTGACCCTTTTGGGAATTCTCAGTTTAAAGAATTGAATGATCAAATAAAAAATAAATATTTTGTTCTTATAACTCAATAATACATAAACTACTGCAAGGATTATAATACTTAAGAAGACTCAGTAATTAACTGTCTTGCTGGTAAATGAATCTAATGAAGAATAAAATTCAAATGACATACTTATATTTTAATTTCTCAAAAAATAAATAAGAAGGTAAATTAACATTGTTGATAACATGTTCTTAGTCCACATTAAATAGAAAAGTAAAAGTTAGAAGTAAATCTAAACTTTGACAAATATTCTTTATTAATTCAATTAATATTAGTTTTAACCCTGTCTAGGCCTTCCTTCATGTTGCTCATTGAATTTTGTAAAAGAATGTTGATAATTCTAAAAATACTTGAAGGCCACAGAACAATAACCATCTTTTTGTGATAATAGAATCATTTCACAGTGTTATTTGTCCCTCATTTTTTTTACGGCCCCAACCATTCAAAGAAAAAACATAATGGAAAAAAACCTTCATATCTGGTCATAAAAGTAGTAGTAATCATCTTCAAATTTTTTGTCTCAGAATTGTTCCTGTCCAAAAGAAATGCAAGGACAAAATGGAGCAGAGATCGACACTATTACTGGTGTTATGCTGTGCTTGGAGACAGGAGTCTAGCATGGCTCTTCTCTTGTTGGGAGCCATTTGCTGCTTCTCTGAAACAGAGAGAAACAAATGAGAGAGAGAGAGGGAAAGGGATGGAGAGAGAGGTATACAGAGAGGCATAGAGACAGAGAGACAGAGACAGAAAGAGAGAGACAGAAAGACAAAAGAGACACAGACACAGACAGAGAGAGTCTGCCTAACAGGAAGAGTCCAGACAAGTCAGGGTCTGTTGGCAGATTTTGTAACCTGCTGAGGCATAAAACCATAAAAACAGGTGCCCTTGAGACTCAAGACAAAGAGCTCAAGATTCTATTGACCTTGGGGATAATAATAATAATATTTTGGTAAAAACTAATATCTTGTACATATTTCAACAAAATTGTTTGTTAGCTTGAGGCTTTGCTTCCCATGTTACTGAAGTACAAGAAGCCTATAGGAAACACACTCAGGGCTGGCATGGTACTGACCTGCAGCCCTCCCATTATTGTCTCTTGCATCTTTTTTCTCTCTTTCCTATAATCATCCTCACTCCCCCGTCAGAGGACTGTTTAACTTTGGACCAGCCATACTGATGCATCCTCTAGGAGGCTCTCCCAGCAGCTAACTGAGACAGATTCAGACTCTCACAGCCAATAATTGGACTGAGGTTTGGGACAAGAGTTGAGTACAGGATTGAAGGAGCTGAAGGGGATGGCAACTCCATAGGAAGACCAACAGTGTCAACTGACCTGGACCCCTAGGAGCTCCCAGAGACTAAGCCTCCAACCAAAGCTGACACATAAGCTGGTCCATGACCAGTACATGACCAGTACACAGGTACATAGGTAGCAGAGGACTGCCTTGCCTGGCCTCAGTGGAAAAGAATGCACCTAGTCCTGCAGAGACCTGATGCCCCCACAAATGGGGATGCCCAGGGTGGGGATGGACAGGGGATGGCTGAGTAGAACCCCCTCGGAAGTAAAGGGGAGGAGGTGTGGTGTGAACAAGTCTGGAAGGGGGAACCAGGAGGAAGCAACATTTGGAATGTAAATAAATAAAATTAAGAAACAAAAAAAGTAGAAGTTACTCATAATGATGTGATTTACTTTATGTTTAAGATGTGAGTACCAGCTCATACCTGAATGCATATTTAATTTAGAATCATTCATGATCTCCCAAGCACACACATGAATAGTCCACAGAGAGTTGACATCTTTAATGGCACCATACAATATAAATTGATTGTTCAAATGATTTTAGCAGATTGTGAGTGAGGCAGCAACAGTAGGTAACATGTTATGTCCCTCATGACTGCTACCACACACGCTCTACCCAGAATACAAAACTACTGGCACTGTGAGGTGTAGTTGCTGGACTTGCTACAAATCCACTTCCTAGGTACGTAGTCCCTGCTACTGCTGATCATATGGCCAATCAGGAAGCCATGGTTTTCATCTCCTCGGATGGAAACCCTATAGAAAAAAGAAAAAAGAAAAAAGAAAACAGAAGATTTCTGCAGAGTCTGCCATTGCATCCACTCCTGCAATCATGTCTTACTTGTCTTCTTTGATTATTTGTGATATGAATCAGACATAAAGTCCACTGGAAACCCATGCACTATTTTTGCACCTAGGGACTTTTACATCCTTATAGTTTGATTTGATCAACACCTGTCACTTATCCGTGTAGAACCCTGGAATGTGTGCACAATGCTTGCTGCCATGGTCAAATGAACTGCACCTGTGGTTAGCCTCACACAGGTGATTTTCAATGCCCTCTTGAAGTATTTTTCCACATGTATAAAAGTGGGAGAAAATGCACCACTTAGTAAAATGCTGAAAGATCTTTAATTATGAACCAGAAAGGTTCTTTATTCTTTCAGTGAAATCGGTCTGTTCAGAATGGCTATGCTCACATTCAAGACCTGACCCCAGTGATCTTTGATGACAAGACCTTAGGAGAGGCTCTTAACGCTCCTGGAGTCCCTGCTTCAGTGACCAGGTACAACCAAGCAAACAGGAGACTGATAATTCTCAGGCTTGCAGTTCTGAAGTGGCTTCCTATGATTTAGAGTCCTTGGTCATCAGCAGTTCTGTCTACATCACCACAAGGGCAGTTACCAGCAAGGAAAGTGGTGATAACAGACAACCTCCACCCCAGATGTCACCATCATGTTAAATATTTGGAGGGAAATAACACTATGGAAAGACTTTGAAGATGATGTCTAGTAGATGGGAGAGTGTCCAAATGACTTAAATTTGTCAGTATGTGGAGTTTGTTGGGGATTGGCTGTTTCATAAGGCACACAACCTATGCCCAGGGCACACCTCCAGCCCAAGGATTTATTTTTCTTCCTTCCCAGTGCAGTTGGCTTCACATGAAACAGCCTTTCAACCCTCATAGCCACAACTCACACACATCACAACTCATGAACACAGAAAAAGGAAAACATTCTGAAAACATACGAGCTGTTATACTCAGTGTTGTCTGTCCACCTCCAAGGGTGCTCTGACGACTCTCGGTGAAGGCCAATCCAGTGGCTAGAAGACCCCATGTATCTCCACAGGAAATTCTGTCAAAACAGGAAGTGAACACTTGTGTCTCTGTTTCAGATGAACCTGGAGTCTGTCCACTCCACAGCTCCCTCTAAAGATAGCAGGAGGGTGGAACTGAGGGTCAAAGATTTTGGAGCTGTATTACTCCCCAGTTCTCAAAGGATCCATTTGACATCTGTAATTCTAAAGTACGTCATAGCTATCACTATTTGCAGATGATATGGTAGTATACTTAAGTGACCCAAAAAACTCCACCAGAGAACTACTACAGCTGATAAACAACTTCAGAAAAGTGCCTGGTTATAAAAGCAACTCAAGCAAATCAGTAGCCTTCCTATACTCAAAGGATAAGCAGGCTGAGAAAGAAATTCGGGAAATGACACCCTTCACAATAGCCACAAACAATATAAAGTATCTTGGTGTGACTCTAACCAAACAAGTGAAAGATCTATATGACAAGAACTTCAAGTCTCTGAAGAAGGAAATCAAAGAAGACCTCAGAAAATGGAAAAACTTTCCATGCTCGTGGATTGGCAGGATTAATATAGTAAAAATGGCCATCTTGCCAAAAGCAATATACATATTCAATGCAATCCCCATCAAAATCCCAACTCAGTTCTTCATAGAGTTAGAAAGAGCAATTCTCAATTTCATCTGGAATAA
Organism: Apodemus sylvaticus; assembly: GCF_947179515.1. NCBI lineage: Eukaryota > Metazoa > Chordata > Mammalia > Rodentia > Muridae > Apodemus > Apodemus sylvaticus. The sequence goes on along the minus strand of NC_067473.1, from coordinate 164,887,689 downwards.
CAAAAAACCCAGGATAGCTAAAACTATTCTCAACATTAAAAGAACTTCTGGGGGAATCAGTATCCCGGACTTCAAGCAGTACTACAGAGCAATAGTATTAAAAACTGCATGGTATTGGTATAGTGACAGGCAGGTAAATCAATGGAATAGGATTGAGGACCCAGAAATGAACCCACACACCTATGGTCACTTGATCTTCGACAAAGGAGCTGAAAGCATCCAGTGGAAAAAAGATAGCCTTTTCAACAAATGGTGCTGGTTCAACTGGAGGTCAGCATGCAGAAGAATGCAAATTGATCCATTCTTATCTCCTTGTACTAAGCTCAACTCCTAGTTAATCAAGGACCTCCACATAAAACCAGACACACTGAAACTAATAGAAAAGAAACTGCAGAAGACCCTTGAGGACATGTGTACAGGGAGAAAGTTCCTGAACAGAACAGCACTAGTTTATACTCTAAGATCAAGAATTGACAAATGGGACCTCATAAAATTACAAAGTTTCTCTAAGGCAAAGGACACTGTCAAAAGGACAGAAGGGCAACAAAAAAATTGGGGAAAGATCTTCACCAACCCTACATCTGACAGAGGGCTAATATCCAATATATACAAAGAACTTAAGAAGGTAGACTCCAGAGAACTAAATAACCCTATTAAAAAATAGGGTACAAGGCTAAACAAAGAATTTTCACCTGAAGAACTTCGAATGTCTGTGAAGCACCTTAAGAAATGTTCAGCATCATTAGTCATTAGGGAAATGCAAATCAAAACAACCCTGAGATGTCACCTCACACCAGTCAGATCGCTTAAGATTAAAAACTCAGGAGACAGCATGTGTTAGCGAGGATGTAGAGAAAGAGGAACACTCCTCCACTGCTGGTGGAAATGCAAGTTGGTACAACCATTCTGGAAATCAGTCTGGCGGCTCCTCAGAAAACTGGGCATGACACTTCTGGAGGACCCTGCTATATCATTCCTGGGCATATACCCAGAGGATTTCCTGGCATGCAATAAGGACACCTGCTCCATTATGTTCATAGCAGCCTTATTTATAATAGCCAGAAGCTGGAAAGAACCCAGATGTCCCTGAATGGAGGAATGGATACAGAAAATGTGGTATATTTACACAATGGAATACAACTCAGCAATTAAAAACAATGAATTCATGAAATTCTTAGGCAAATGATTGGAACTGGAAAATATCATTCTAAGTGATGTAACTCACAAAAGAACACACATGGAATGCAGTCACTGATAAGTGGATATTAGCCCAGAAGCTCTGAATACCCAAGACACAGCTCACATATCAAATCATTCCCAAGAAGAAGGAAGGAGAGGGCCCTGGGCCTGGAAAGGCTTGATGCAGCATTGTAGGGTATTACCAGGACAGAGAAGTGGGAAGGGGTTGATTGGGGAACAGGCAGAGGGAAGAGGGCTTATGGGACTTATGGGGAGGGGGGAACCTGGAAAGGGAAAATCATTTGGAATGTAAACAAAGAATATAGAAAATAATAAATAAATAAATAAATAAAGTAAGTAAGTAAGTAAGTAAGTCATTTGATTTAATGCACCAAATGTAATGACACATTCCTCTGTGGCCAGGTTAGTTGTCCATTAACTTTGCATCACAATTACTAACAGTATGTAACATGTGCCATCTTACCTGGTGCTCATGACCACCAGGTATCCCAATAAAATGGCATATCTGACCTTCCAACTGACTATAGCACTATGTGAGAGAATATTTCTTGAATGTCTCAGGGCTTCAGTCAGAAGTCAAGCATCAGTAAATGGCACACACTCACACACTCCCTATGTCTCCATGTGCTTGGGATGGGATTCTTACTCATCCTTCGTCTATAACTTCTCTATCTCAAGGCAATAAATATTGAACAGAACAAACAGACAAACCAATCCCTGCCCACTTCTCACCAGCTCCTCCAGGTTGTCAAATTGAGCAAGTTGGGCCTCCTGTGCCATGCAGAAGTTCTGGCCGAATGAAAAGGTACTTGAGTTTTCAGAAAAATAAAAACATTTATTTCCAAATCCAATCCAGTTTCTCGGGCAACCAGCATAGATATTTTTGAATGGGATCTGTACTGTCTTTATTACTAAAATGAAGAGAATAAAACAAATCATAAAAAGTGTGTCTTCTCTCTCTCTGGAATACCCTCCTGAGCTCAGCTGTGAGGTGTGAATTTGATTGTAGCTTTCCTAACTGATCTGTAGGAATGCTGTCCTGAGCATGATGGGCCTTTGTCTAAAGGCCGCCCACCTTGGGCCTGTGTCCCATTCTCTCTCAGGTGCTCACTGTCAGGGCTCCCAGGAAGTGCACTTCTACAATACCATCACTTCTGTGCTTTGGATGACTGTTTATTACAATATAGATTGCTATATCAGCAAGCACTCTGTAGGGACAACTACTTTGACAACTGGCCTAATAATGGAGATTGCAGTGAGAACATTGGGGTAGGTAGTGTGTATACAGAGTGGGCACGTTGCACTAAAGGATGATTCACACACTTAAGAGGACAGTGGAAGATTTTATTACAGTATTCTGAACAGTGTGATACTAAAACCCTATAATTGTATTACTACAGGAACTTTCCATTTAATACTTTAAAAATGAAATTGAGCCCAGTAACTAAACCCATGGGTCACGGCAGGAGACACTGTGTCTTCCGGGTCATATTACTCTTCTCTGTCCTCACACTTCCTTTAGGTTCCTCTTTGCAGTTTTCCTCTCCTTGTTCGCTGTCTTGGACAGTTCCCCCAAGTGGACCAGTGTCTACTGCACCTCTGTCTAGAGCCTGCTGGGTGTCATCTTCCCAGGGATGCTGAGCCTGGCCTCCTGTGCACACCACAGCCTGTGTGTTCCTTCACCCATCTTCCTGCTGGAACCTAAGATCCCCGAGAACAGGAATTTCCAGTGTGTTTTCTCTGGAGCCCTGCCCACAATGCCTGACTCACAGTGGACAGTAAGTATAACTGACAATGTGAATATGGACGGAATGCCACAGAATTTGGAGAATAAGCCACTTACCTGACAAAGCAACAGAAAGAGCAACAACAGCTGCACTGAGGACTGTGATCACTCCATAGCAGCAGTAAAGCTTAGCAGGAGACTCAGGGGAGATAACTTGGAACATGTAAAATATAAATATAAGAATGCCAATTTCAAATAATTTCTTAAGGAAAATGAAATAAATTTACCACAAAACCCACTTTACAATTGCCTATAAGTTCCTGAAAGGTTTCTGCCAAATCTTTTAGAAAAGGCCCAGGTCCACAAAGGATGGTCATGGCAGAAAGAAGTCTAGAGAGGATGGAAACAGAACTTCTGCCATGGAATCTTCTGGTCACTGAATTCTGGGTGAATCATGAAAAAGTGAAAGTAGAGGAAGTGGAGATCTCGGTGAAATGCAAACAACAAAAATCTGGATTTGACTCCATAAAAAGCACCCTGGATAGGTGTTATGGAAACATTAGAAGAAAAGCAAAACATCGATGTAATTAGATGTATTAACAAAATAAGAAAAGAGAAAAACTAGAAATATCTCAATAAAGACAGCAAAATTATGTGAAAAATAGAACTGAAAAGAACTTCCTCAACTCTACAAAAGTTATCCTTTAAAAACAAAACTGTAAGCCCATCAGCAGTCTGCTTCTTTGACAATGGTGCAATTGTGAATGTTTTCCCAGCAATCAGGAGCAAGAGCTGGATGTCTGCTCATTACTCCAGGTAGACTTTTCCCAGGAGGTCCTCGCCAGGACAAAGAAATGGGGTCAGGTGTCTGGAGGATGGCTCAGCTGTTAAGATCACTTCCAGCTCTTCCAGAGGACCTGATTGAAGTCCTGGACCCACGAGGTAGCTTACAGCAATGCACAGCTCCAGTTCCAGGGGATCCATTGTCCTCTCCTGGCTTCTGTAGGCACTGGGCATTCATGTTATGCACAAACCTGCAGGCAAGCAGCCACGGACATAAACTGAGATTCTTAAAGAACAAAAGAAGCTTTACACTTCTTAAAAAGAGGTGAAACTGTTTCTCTTCACAGATGACATGGTTCTATCTACATAAAAATTCTAACAAATCTACAAAAGACTGCTGGATGTACAAAATGGGTTTACTAAGTGGCAGGAGTGGTGTCAGCATGGTAAAATCGGTTATATTGTCCTGTCAGGTGGAAATTCATATCTTAGACAGTGCTCTTTACAGTAATGCCAAAAAACCATAAAATTACACACCTAAAAGTAAGGTGTTCATAATCAGCATAACAAGAAAACTACATGTAAATCTATAAAGAAATAATAATAGGAAAGTAGGCTTCGTGGTTAAGAGCACTTTTTGATCTTGCAGAGGACCTGGGTTCAATTCTAGCACCAATATAACAACTCACAAACTTCTGTAATTCCAGATTCTGGAACTCTGACAATTTTCCTGACCTCAGTGAGCACTGGAAATGCACGTGATCCATGGATATCTATGCAGGCCAAACACTCACACAGGTTACATTTTGGAAAAAAGAAAGAAATCAAGGCAGCTCTAAGCACTTAATGAACTGGAACAATCCAAATTGTTCATGTCAACAATTCCTGAACAAGCATATTTGTGCAACATATTCCTGAGAGGTGGTTGCTTTCAGAAAAAAGTAGCATAGCACCAAGTTATATGAGATGTACTATGAAAATTAAAAAGAATACAGAATAGTCAAAAATATTCTGAAAAAGAAGAGGTCCCAATCAGAAAGATCACAAGGCCTAATCTATCTAATGCCTCATGTACTCGTAGGAACAGAATGAAAGCCTGGTGCTATCAGCAGAGTCAACACTGAAAAAACACAGGAGAAATCAGGACTCCAGAATGACATCGAACACAGGCGGTAAACAGTTTTTAACAGGGAAAGAGTGGTGTCTCTCCAGTGCTTGCTACTGAAACACCCTGCAATCTGTCTGCTAAAAAAACAGACACAAACAACTACAGTCCATCTGTAGACATATAGACCCAAGCACAAAGCTTAATATTACAAGTCTTTTGATTTTTAGAAAACTGAGGGAGAATGTTTGTGAACTTGTCTTGGGCAAAAATCATGCTAAGTTTAAGAGTAAAGTCACTGTCTGCCTAACAGGAGGGTGATCCACTGATGTGGATGTAGATGTTGACATAGAACTAACACATTTTTAAAGCTAAATTGTACAGCTACTACAAAGCTGTTTGGAAGTGTAAAATATGAATGATATGCTCCCATCCTACCCACATATCCCCACGCTGGAAAGGACAGTCTACATTCAAGTTGCAAGAAATATTTATGTGAATATTTACAGCAGCTGTAAGAATCCCTGTAAAAATGACACATTTGTGACCATTGAAATGTCCCCAAGCTGATGACAAGGTAAACCTTCTCTCAACACAAGAAACAACTCGGACCACATGTCTCTCTTTAACCTATCTCATGCCACCTTAACAGGCCAAATGTCCCAAAGGTTGCTTCACCAAAAAGTCCCCTAACTAAGACTTCCAAGAAGTTTATACAAACTTGAGGTCAGAGAGCTACAGGATCTGGTCCTCATGCAGCTTACTTTGAGAAGAGACCTCCCAACTGCCTGCTTCCTCCTCTCACTTCTCTAGAAGTTTCCTGACAGCTTTTTCATAACCTCTTTCTATAGGATTTGCTGGCAAGATTCAGGCAAAATTCTGAATTCAGAGCATGGCTCTGTCAGCGGTGCTGTGGATATGGTCTCTCAGCATCAAGGCAGCAGTGCTTGTTTCTGACCTACTGCTGAGAGGCACTGCACTGTGAGTGAAGCACAGAGGGCACTGCTGTGATTGTGAAAGAACTCAGGAGGCAAGTCTATGCTTCATGGATCCATTTGTGGCTTCTGGAAGGGTGAGTACTTACAGCTACAGCAGACTTTGAAACTATTGTTTTAGTCTTAAGTATTTTACCTGTAAGAGTGCTTTATCGGCCTCTGTGTGTGTGTGTGTGTGTGTGTGTGTGTGTGTGTGTATTCTCATGTGTATGTATGTATGTGTGTATGTTTGTATGTATGTATGTATGTATTCTCATGTGCTCCTTTCCAGCTCCAGCGATTCTCAGCCATGTGTGCCTGTGAGCAATCTAGTTTCCCCTGTGAGCTCTCCTCATTCTCCTCACAGTCCCTATAGTAAGTAAATCTTGGGAGATTTCTAAACCCCTTCATATGTTAAAGGAGTAGTTTCATTGTAATTTCAAGTTCTGCATCATGCTTTAAAAAATCTTTCTAAATCCAAGAAAGTAGTCGAAACTCCTGTCTGCTTTTAGCAATCCCCTGTACAGCTGATGAAATATGTTGGACTTTTAATTCCTGACTAGTTTGTCTCAGCGTGTCACCCAGGTCCGAGCATGTTGTCACAAAAGACATCGCCCCATCCTATCTTACTAGTGCCTAGTATTCCAGTGTATATGGGAGTGTGTGTCACAATTTTTCCACACTCATCCACTGAGAGATGCTGATGTATGTTTGCTTGGAGCCTCCGACTTGGCCCACACCCCACACCTCCCACCACCCCAGTTCTGGCACCAAAAGCCCAGTTTGGCCTTCCTGGCAGCTGTAGCAACCTTCTCCCCTGCCAGGTGGCCACACTTGGGAAAACCTTCCCTGCCACAGCCTGTGCACGACATCTTTGATCTTCTTCCCTGAAACTGCTGAACTTGCCCTGGAACTGTTGTGAAATCAATTTGCTTTTCTACTTTTAATCCAGCTTGAATTGTCCTATTAAGTCAGGAGAGAAACCTGTCAGTGTGTTTCATGCACTGGCTCTTGTAAACACACAAGCAAGTAACAATATCTCTTACCAGGGTCTGAGAGGAGTAGAAACAGGGTAGACAATATTCTCCTTAAAGTGGTATCACATCTGGTGTTCAACAGCACAGTAGGATGAACACTGCTCAAAATAACACACCGTATTTCTAAAGCTAGCCATGGGGTTTTGTGTACATTCACCATGATGAAATACAGAGCATGTTCCTTAATTTTAATGTGTCAATCAAAAAAATACAGCCTACTCTGGCCTTGAACGGCTGGACTGGCTCACCAGTAGGGGCCGCCACGGTCAGGAGAAAAGGCTTGCCTGGCCTCCATTTTAAGCAGCCAAAGTTTGGTCTCAGATCAGCAAGGGGATGAAAAAGCCGCCATTTTAGAACCTCACCACTTATTGCTTAGTCATGGACTCTCTTGAGGCCCTCTGGTGATCTTATAGCCTGTAAGCCCTCAGAGGCAACTGGCTTATCTGAGAAACAGTAATATTACTCATGAGCTTTCTCTTTCAGTATTAGTCAGAGGAGGTGAAAATGTTAGAGCAGCTGCAGTGGCTTCGAGAGCCCGAGGTGCAGACAGCAGACACCGCTACTTTCACTAAATTCAGTTCCTTTATGGATCTTGGCCACTGCTGGGAGGACCGGATTGTCATCTTTAGCCATAGAGAAGTCTGAAGAACAAAGGAAATCTTTACTGGTGTAAGCTGTCCCAACCAGACAGGTGCTCTGGTTTACTATATGTGACTTGATGGGACCTGGCTATAACTCACAGAGGCAGCAGGCAGGTCACACCTCAAGGACAGCCTGGGCTACATTCTGCTTAAGGGTCTGTTTAAGGGTCCAGGATAGCTGTGGAGGAGGGTACTGTAGGTGTGCACCTGATGGCATTGAGTGGGGCCCTAGGATTCAAGGGAGGAGGCATGGTTAGATCTCCCTCCTCTTCAGCTGGTCCCCACCTCCCAGAACAGTGCTTCCAATAGTCAGAGCAGGAAGGTGGTCCACTGTGGAGGAGCTTGGCTTTCTTCTCAGGCTGCCGCTAGGCCCTTGATCTAACACTAATTGTGAACTCTGGTTTTCAAGACATTAGATATTTTATTCCTAAACCAAAGTATTAAGGTGGGGATAGAATCACAGCTCATGCACATGCAGCACACAGACAAACAGAGAAAGCACCTATACACATAAAATAAAATATTTTTTAAATTAAAGAGGAAGAGTGTTATAAAATAAAATATAAGTTCTTCTCAAAATGGAGAAGATGCAGTTTAAAATATACATCTCCAATGTTCTCTGTCCAGCAATTATTATGAACTAAAACTGTAGATGAATTTGCTGGTGGGAAAAATCCCCCACCCCCATTCCTGAATAAACTGATCATTCTCTGATGCCACAAGAGTCATTTTAAGCCTGAAAGAGTAGACTTAGGCAGAGGCAGGCTGATTTCTCAGTTTGAGGCCAGCCTCCAGGTCTACAGAGTGAGTTCCAGGACAGCCAGGGCTACAAAGAGAAACCCTGTCTCAAAAAATCAATAACAACAAAAAAAACAGAGTATTCATGACACCAGTGTCCTAAGGAAGAGGGAGAATTCCTGACAGCTTGGAGGTTTGGGGAAGGGAGAGTGCACTGCATGCTATGGAGTCTATAAAGGAAGGTATGGGGGGAGGGGAGGTGTGGAACTTTAGGTTTGGGTTGGGTGGCAGGATGGGCCTGAGCACCTCCAAGGTCCCCCAGTCAACCCTGCAGGAATTCGGACACCTACTTTGATTTATGAGCTCAAAAGGAAGATTTCCTTCTGCAGTAGCAGGGATCTCAGGTTCAAGCATGAGTGCAGGCCATCAAGCCAAAGGGAGGCACACACATGTCTCCCCAAGGGAGAGCTTGAGGCTATCTCTAAGAAAGCAGGAATGTGGGGGAGGGGGGGGAGGGGGAGGGGGAGGAATGAGGGGGCATTGTTCAAACTTAACTCCTACAACAGCCACATCTGCTACAGTTTAACTACAGTGAGTGAGCACAGTACAGCCCAGTCTCATGGCTTCTGTGGAGCAAGTTGATTCTAGCATTTCTGAAAGTTAGTGGAGTGCAAATTCCAGATGCCCAGGAAGAGGGTACTCACAAGTTCTCTGTTGGTTGCACTTCCCGCAAACACATTTAAGTGATGGAGGTCATACTAGAAAACACAGAGTGGCACCAAAACACGGAGGGGAGCAGTACTTTCCTCCCCCATGCAGAGCCGCCACCCCCCACCCCACCCCACCTGACCCCAGCCTCCACCGATCTACAGAGACCCACTGTGGCAGGCCAACTGGAGTGAGATCCAGCTCCCCTAATGAAGCTCCCCTCTCTCCCTTTAGTTTAGTTGACATTTCCTTAAATACTTACAGGTTTTCTCCCCTTTCCAATCAATCCAGGCAGGAGCTCTGCACCACCTATCTATCTTCTTGCTGAGGCAATGAGCCTCTGATGAATGAAGACACTTGGTAGACAGCTTGTGAGCCTGTGGGCAGACTTTCAAAACAGCTAACCTGGAAGCTGCCAGTGATTGGGCCTACCTAGGTCTGACGTCACTCTGAGGAACTGAAAATCTGGGGAGGGATCAGTGACTGAAGAGCATCCTATATAGTGAAGGAAATAAACAGAGCTGAGAAATGTTTGAGATATTGACAGTTGGAAAACGCTCCTTTTACTTTTTTTTAATACAAACCATTTTGATTGTGTGGGGGGCTAGGAGTCAAACTCAGAGCCTTCTACATGAGAAGTGTGATGTCTACCATCCAGCTGTGCCCTTGGACTCCAGTTACATATAACTCTAACCACTTCAGAAGATCACTAGGCAAACTCAACCTTTCTCCACTATGACGGGATCCTTTCTTTTTGTTTCACCAAAGCTTTACTGTTGCCAACAATTTCTTCTTTTGCTGTTAATTATTTCATCTATTTACATTTCAAATGTTGTCCCCTTTACTCATCTCCCTTCTACAAACCTCTCAGTTCATTCCCCCTCCCCTTTGCCTAAGAGAGTGTTCTCCCCCACCCAACTACCCACTGCTGCCTCCTGCCTCTAGCATCTCCCTTCTCTAGGGCATCAAGACTCCACAGGACCAAGTGCCTCCCCTTCCACAGGATAAGGCAGTCTTCTGCTACATATGTAGCTGGAGCCATAGACCCATCCATGTATAATCTTTAGTTGGTGGTTTAGTCCCTAGGAACTCAGGGAAGGGCTGGCTATTTGACACTGTTGTTCTTCCTATGGGGTTGCAAAACCCTTCTGCTCCTTCGGTCCATCCCTTGACTCTTCCATTCTGGACCACTGACTCAGTCCAATGATTGGCTGTGAGCATCTGCAGCTGTCTTAGTCAGGTTCTAGCAGAGCCTCTCAGAGGGTCCTGTCTGAAAGCACATCTTGGCATCAGTAATAGTATAAGGAGTTTGTGCCAATAGATCCCAAGGTGGGGCAGTCTCTGGATGGCCTTTCCTTCAGAGTCAAATTCAATTTTTGTCCCTGAATTTCCTTTAGACAGAAACAATTCTGGGTTAGAATTTTTAAAACAGGTGGGTGTCCCCATCCCTCAACTGGGTGGGGGTACATATCTACCTACTGGAAGTGGTCTGTCTCTTCAGATCCACTTCCCCACTGTTGGGCATTGCTGCTAATGTCATCCCCATCCGGTCCTGGGAGCCTCCTGCATCCCTGCATCTGGCACTTGGTAAGGGTTTCACCTCCTCCCTCTGTTCCCCAGCCCCGCCCCAGTGCTACAAGTTTCTATTCCTTCTGTTAGTTCTCTGGACTTCTCTCCTGTCTCTTCCCATACCCTCCCCCCTTTTCCCTTTCCCTCCCCTCTCCCACCCAGGTCCCTTCTTCACCTGACTCCCAAGATTATCTTGTTACCCCTTTGAAGTGAAATTGAGCCATCCACACTCTGACCTCTTTCTTGTTAGCTTTATATGGTCTGTGAGTTGTATCATGAGCAAAAGCTAATATCCACTGATCAGTGAGTACAGACCATGTGTGTGCTTTTGGGTCTGGGTTACCTCTCATGGGAAGACATTTTCTAGGTCTATCCAATTGCCTTCAAAATTCATGAAGTCCTTGTATTTAATAGCGGAGTAGTATTACACTGTGTACATGTAACACATCTTCTGTATCCATCCTTCCATTGAGGGACATCTTGGTTATTTCCACCTTTTGATTATTATAAAGAAGGCTATTACTAACATGGCTGAGCAAGTGACTTTGTAGGATAATGGATCATCCTTTGTATATATGATCAGGAGTGGTATAGCTATTTATTCAGGAAGAGCTACGTCCAGTTTTCTGAGTAGCTGACAGACTGATATCCAAAATGTTCCAGCTTGCAATCCCACCAGCAATGGAGGAGTATTCCTATTTCTCCATATCCTTGTCAGCATCTGCTGTTACCTGAGTTTTTGATCTTAGCTATTCTGATTGGTGTAAGTTAGGTATTCTGATTGGTCTCAGGGTTGTTTTGGTTTGCATCTCCCTGATGATTAAGGATATTGAACATCTTTTTTTTAAGGTGCTTCTCTGCCATTCAAGATTCCTCAGTTGAGAATTCTTTGTTTAGCTCTATACTTCATTGTTTCATCAGGTTATATGATTTCGGGAGTCTAATTTCTTGACTTCTTTGCATATTTTAGATATTAGCCCTCTATCAGATGTGGGGTGTAAAGAACTTTTCCCAATCTGTAGGTTGTCATTTTGTCCTGTTGACAGTGTCCTTTGTCTTACAGAAGCTTTTCAGTTTCATGAGGTCCCATTTGCCAATGGCTGATCTTTGAGCCTCACCCATTGGTGTTCTGTTTAGGGAATTTTCCCCTATGCCAATGTGTTCGAGTCTATTGCCCACTCTCTCTTCTGTTAGACCTCATTTTTTATGTGGAGGTCCTTGATCCACTTAGACTTCAGCTTTGTACAAGGGAATAAAAAAAAGCATCAATTTGCATTCTTCTCCATACAGACTGCCAGTTAGACCAGCACCATTTGTTGAAAATGCTTTCTTTTTCCACTGTATGATTTTGCTTCTTGGTCAAAGATCAGGTGACCATAGGTGTGTGGGTTTATTTCTGGGTCTTCAATTCTATTCCATTGATCTACTTCTCCATCTCCATACCAATGTCATGCAGTTTTTTCTCACTCTTGCTCTTTAGTACAGCTTGAGGTCAGGGAAGGAGATTCCTTCAGAAGTTCTTTTATTGTTGAGAATTGTTTTCTCCTCTTTCCTTCTGCAATACACAAACCTCACAAGCAAGGAATCTCCCTGTAAAGAGATTCATATGGAGCAAGCAGGGTGCACAGATCAGTTAATGAAGATCAACAAAGGAAGACAACAAAGTAACCTTTCCTCATAGGTTAGTTTGATCACATAAAATCAAACTACAATATAATTTTCCATTCATGCCATCTTAAAGTATGTTAGGCAATAACAAGTCATGAGAAATTTGTACCCAATAAGTGTTATTGGCTGGATAGAAACCTTTAAGTCTCAGCTGGTTCCAGAGCTGTCTCTGTGTACAGAGACATGGACATCACCACAAGACTCCTTCTTGTCTGCAGTCAATATCTTCAGGTGCCACGGTGGCCCAGTAAAGCCTGTAAAATAACATTTTACAGGCAGAGGCGAGAAAATGTCTCTTGGGAAGAACGGAATTCCCTCTTACATTCAGAAGCTGAAAGTCTCAATTGGCAATTCTGATGGCCAGGACATGGTATAACCAAGCAAATATAGATATGTAAGAATCCATCTTGTAGCCAAAAAATTCTGCTTTGCTTTACTCCAACCATTTATGTTATTATGGTAGAAAAGGCAATCCAGAGATTCCAGTCACAAGTTCTTTTTTTGGTTTTCTAGTCACTGTCTTTCAGGGCAGGTGGATTCAAAACAATGGGCCCAGACTAAGGATAATTACATCTGAAAAATATTAGGAGGTCCCTGCCATACAAATGAATATTGGGAGAGGTAGAAAGAATTTACATTTGAGTTGGTTCCCTAGCTACCTTCCCCCACAAGTTAATCCAGTTCAGCCTTTAACTCTTGATTTTGCTTGCAGACAGGCTATCTCATGCCCACCTGAATAGGAAGGGAAGTTTATGAGGAACTGCCTTTTGTGTTACAGGCCTCACCCAGGGAGTCCTGGAGCAAAAACAACCTTCTTAGCTTATCCAGATGTGATTCAGGATACAGTTTATACTTAATACTCAGAAAGACTCAGTTGAGTCTCAGAGAGGCAGTAGATCTTTTTTCTACTTAGAGAGAGACTCAGAGGAGGAATGAGTTAGTTAGTTCATTTTAGGCTGGAGGCTAGAGGATGCTACCGGAGCTAATCACTGGAGTTGATCTCCCAGGGCCTACGATGGCCACAAGCATGGCACAGAGAAGAATGCAACTGGCAGACTAGACAGAAGGACTCTTGAAAGACAGCACGAGCCAGACAGCTTCCCAAGCTTTGCAATGCCACCATTTTCACAAGGAGGCTAGGCATGGGAATCATCCTTCTTCAGCTCCCAGGCAGGCCTGCAAGACATCGAGACCAAGATGAAGAAACAGTTTAGCCACATGCTCCCTAGATTTTGGGTAAACACCCTGTATTGCCCGAGAAAGCCTGGCTAGCCTTTTACAGATGTATGTGATGCTTAATTTGAGATGTTAACTTGACTGGACTTTGGAAGATAACCGAAAAATACATTCAGATTTCAAACCGCCTCTGTGGTCATGTTAGTTTGTCATTTTCCCGCTGGACCTTTATCTTCCTGGACCAAAGAATCCTGTCTATCCCGAGGCAGACTTCGGTTGGTAACATGCAGAGAGTCTCCCTTTATCACCTCTAATTTTTATCAATTTGGAAGGAGCCCATGCCTGTTCTTCTCCTGGGGAAATATCGGAATAACCCCTCCCACAGTGTAACACATTTCCTGTTTTCCATTTCATGTCAGAATGTGCTTAAAATTAGCAGACTGATTTAGTTCAGCAGCTTTTTTCCCCACAATCCAATGTCTCTCTGCAGCCATAGCTTTTTGTTCATTAGCACTTAAATATTTTAGCGTTAATAAAGCACTATGCATTCTATCTCTGGGATTTTGTAATCCCCCTTTATTTGTCTCTTAAGCATCTCCTTTAGAGTTCGATTGAGTTTCTCCACAATCGCTTGTCCCATAGGATTATGTGATATGCCTGTAACAAGTTTTATAAAATAATATGTAAGACAATACTTCATGTTATTAGAGACATATTCCAGACCTTGCCATTTTAATTAATTACTCTGAGATCTGTCAACATCCTCCATTTGCCAGACCTTTTTTTTTCTTTAAGTACAAATACCACAAGGCCTGGTGGAATCCTCTGTATACTGAGCCTGCAGCTGCTCCTGGACTTGCTGTTCTAAGCCTGTAATCTGCCTTTTGTCATTGACCATTGACCAATTCAAAAGGGTTGTCCTTGTGTGTCCACAGCTCAGGCAAGGCCTCAGGAGCAGACAAGGCAATGGAGCAGTTTTTCTCAGTGGTTATCAGACCACGATCCAGGTGGGATCCTTTCTTGTTGTGTCCATACCTTCATGAAGAACTTCTGGTACCATTACTAGGATCAGGGATTCTCTGTCATGTTAAGCATCTCAAGTTTAAATTTTCAAATACCCTATTACCCAGGGATCTGGCAGGTATGAGGGCTAGAACCTACTAAGCAGATCTGGGTTAGACAATCTATGTCTGATTCTAGTTATCTTCTCTAAACTGTGCATCTAGCAAACATAAAACAGGAGGCTAAATAAAGTATTAATAATTAACTGCACCAGTTCTCAACATGACTTTAAATACAATTCTGAACACATTAAAAGATATGATCATTTATAAGGTTAGTGGCTATCAACTTGGATTTCTTAGTTATAGTAGCTTTTGTGAGACTAGAACCAAAAGTCTTATCTCAGTTTAAAAGCATCTTTTGGAGATCTGCCTCCTTGCACATGTCATAAGTTGTTGCCCTTAAGATGAAAGTGAAGCGATAAATCAACCCTCTTTCTCCCAAAGTCAAGATGGCGACCAGCCACATGCTGGTTACTTTCCTCCTGTCAGCTTGGTGGGCTGTTATTAATGAGCAGGCCAGTTGTTCACTGTCACCATTGCACACAATGCTGCTACTGGAACTGCTGCTTCTGCTGCTACCAATGCTGAGGTCACACTGGCTAGAGGGAAGTCAGTGAGGTCAGGGAGAGCAGAGCTAGGTCCTGTGCTCTGTGTGGTGAAGGGAAAGTGGGAGAGAGGAGAGCGTGCAGTTCACAGTAGGTCCTCTGTCTTCTGACCTAGTCTTCATTCCAGAATAGTCAGGCTTGCCCTGCTAAGATCTGGTCTCCATTCCAGAATAGTCAGGCTTGCCCTGCTAAGGCTGCAGCTTGGCAGAGGATCCCAGGGGTCCTGGACCTTGAAAAAGCACCTGGTACCTCTTGGGCTATCGCTGGGAAATGGTGACTTGCCCAGATCAAAGGTGATTTCCTCAAGTGGAGAGCAGTAAAGAAGAAGTCTCAGTACAGCTGGCAAGGGGGATTGGGTGGGGACACAACTTCTCCGAGGATTTCAGCACCATCAGAAAGGTGAAATGAGCCTATTTGAGAATGTACTCATTACAGTTAACTTAGTGAAAATTGATGTCCTGTAGAAATCAACCTAGAAGCACAACAACTACAAAAAAGGGTGAAAGCTAATTGCCAGCCCTTTTCAAGTCTGAGAAAATGAAAGTTTCTGGAAAGAAGCAGCAACTTCCACATCACCTTCTGTAAGGCTGGTTGATTAGAGCTTTAGTGTCCATTGAGGGTTTGAAAAGCTGTGAGCCATCTTTAGATCCCTAAAAAAAAGAAGAAAACATTTATTTTATGTACATGAGTGTTTTTCTTGTGTATATGTACATGCATCTTGTACATGCCTGGAACTCCTGATGTTCAAAAGAGAGCATCAGATCCCCCTGGAAAGGACCCTCTCTCCTGCCCTCCATCTTTACCCTCACAGTGGCTGTTTACTGCTCCTCTCTGTCCCTGACCTTCATCAAAGAATAACTCAAAAGACTAGCTCTCCTTGGAATAAATTAACAAACAGATACCTTCCACCCATCCAGGAGCTGAGAGCATCACCAGGTAGCACCTGTACCAAAGGCTGCCCACTTTGCTGTAACCATGTCTCCCACATCTCCACCAATGTGCTTGAAAAGTGTCTTTGGGAATGGATTCCTTTGTTCTATTTGGGGTAATCTACATCTGTGTTTCTGGGTGTGGTCTCTCATTGTGTTCCCAGAGTAAACTCTTATTCCCTTTGAAGTGACAGTTGTGCTTCTGCTCACCCTGAGGGGTGACTCTGGGGACTGGATAGAAGAGCACACTGCCACTGTAGGAGAAGCCAGGCAGAGAAGAGGGAGGGGAGATAGAGTAGGTATCAACAAGCTGAGATTGCTTTATTGGAATAGAGAGGGGTCCGAACTTTCCATGCATGAAGGTTGAGTGCATTTAGAGGGGATGAGGACATACATGTTTGTGTGTGTCTGTATATGTCTGTGTGTCTGTCCTTCTATCTGTGTGTGTGTTTCTGTTTATCTGTTTGTGTCTGTCTATCCATCTGTGTGTCTCCGTGTGTGTGTACGCGCGCGCGTCTTCCAGAAAGATACAGCTGTATTTGTGATTTGATAGGAAGCAGAATAAGTTGTTTTCACTATACCCAAACTCTTCCTCAAAATATCCCAGCAAAAAGGCAGAGAGCAGTTGTCATCTGGGGAGGCTGCTGGTAGGTCTCAAAGGCAGAGTGGGATTCCTGGGGTAAGATAATAGCTGCTAGTTTTTGAACATGAAGAGCACAGTAATGCTCTGAGTGGTGAAGTACAGGGTCTTTGTAGGAGGAAACTGGTGAGACAGCTGAGAAGCAGGGACCAAACAGTAAAGTTGTCACTACTATAATGATTGGCTGTCCAACAGTATGATCCACAATCCCCAAGTAGTCAGGTGTCCTTCCAGAAAGTACTGTTGCCTTTCCTCTGTTTGATCCATTCTAACAGTCATCTAGAATGACCCTTCCTGGGTCATTCCCCTCAAAGCAGCATTCCTTCCTCCCTTTTCAGCAGAGGTTGAGTTCAGCCCTCTGTGGTTTTTAAGGACCACAAAAGTCAGATATTGATTTCAGTTTGTTGTATTTGTTGTCAAAGGCCATCCTTAACACCATAGGGTAAATGAAGGCACGCAGCAAGGTTTAACTTCAGCAATTGGGGTCATTGCTGAGAGCAGCTGACAGGGATCAGTTCAGATAGTGACCAAGGAAGGCTGATTCCTATGCAGCCAGCAATTAGAGAAAAGAAAAGGGGGGGGGGAATCAAACACACACACACAAACACACACATACACCCAACACAATACATTGTTTGAAGCAAAAGCAGGCTCAGTGATTTTTTTACTCTTAAACCTTTTTATATACCTTAAAACAAAGTTTTCTGTCTAAAAAGAAAGTTACCTCATAGCCAGAAGTTAAGCAATCACCACAAAAACATATTCTTCAAAAATAGATCAAAATCATTACACAAGAGGAAATTACAACAGGATTATCGATTATGTATTTCTTTTTGAGACTAATATCTGGTTAAACAATATTCATCTATCTTTATTTCTACAAGCTCACTGTAACCCCCAAGGAGATATTCTTTTGTCATTGACTAACAAAGTTTGGGCAGGACAAGACTATAGCAGCCAGGTTCTCCATGTACGATTGATAGATGTTGGTCATAGATACAGCAGTAGTCAGAGAAGAAGCTCTCCAAGATGCTAAGCCTTCATTTTCTGAAGGAGCAGAGGGGTCCAACCTTCCCAGGAAAGACTGACACCCAGATAGCTCACACCACTTACCTTATTCAAACGCTATACAAGGTTAATTGGGGCTGGGAAAGGCTCCAACTATCAAAGTTATCCTACCCTTTCCTGTTTCTGATAGCAGACAACCCATACATATCTCAGTCCCTTTTGTCTATGGCTAACCATAATCAAAGTAAGAACTCCAGAGTCTTAGGACCAAGATTAGAGCAGCTGCAAGCTCTCTCATAGCACCAAGTGCAGACTTTCCAGAGAGAAAACATTTCCTCAAGGTTTAAACAGGCTCATAACAATTTCTCAGCCTCGACTGATGGACTCAAACATAGCAAAGACTTTGCTGAGATTGTTCACTCAAAGCCAGAACCAAAGACTTTACTATAGGTAACACTACATTAATTTGCATAATATATACTGCACCCTGAAGGAACCCAGGCATTCCCTTGTGAATCCACACCTCATTTGTGGTCAGCAGAAGTATTTTGCAAGGAAGGTGGCAAGCGTCCTCGCAGCATCCATAGGTACTTGCAAGAAGACAATTCAAGATATATCTGAGAGATCCAATTATATGTCAGCTATGCATTCAAAATAAAAATGTACAGCTTGATCCCTACCAAAGAACTTAAATCTAGAGCCCCGTAAAAGATGCTTGTGAATGGAAAAAAATGTGTAGACCAGGCTGTCCTCTAACTCAGATCCACCTGCCACTGCCTCTTCAGCATATCCTATAGGCCTGCACCACCAGAACCAGCAAGAGCTCTCCTTGCAACTTTCATAATTGAAGCGTTTCCCTGTCTGTGACATAGGTTGCCGAAGTACTTCTGCTTCCGAAGATATTCAACCAATGAATTCATCCCCTCTGCTGTCTTCTCCAAACACACTCCAAAGTCAACAAACAGTTCCCACCACAACAAAACACAAGCCTCCTCTCCTGCTCAGACCACACACACATCTCACTCTAACACACTAACACTAACACACACAACAGTGCTCACACTAATGGAAAAATAGGCACACTCACAACACTTTACTCACACCTCTCAAAAACAAATTACCATAACACCTCATCACACTACCCCTGACAACATTCACACTCACTACACCACTCCAAGACATCAGAACTGACACTGGGAACAAAAAGCAACAGGAACAACAAACTTGCCTGCACACCGCTGGCGCTTGCCCACAGCCTCCTTCACATCTACACACCTCCTTCCATTAGGACAGAGCTCAGAACAACCAGCCACACCTGGATTTACACCTCCTTGCCAGGGAAGGTGCAACATGGTAAAGAATGGTACCATTTTCTCTTCTTTAACATAAAGGAGAAACATGGTGGACAAAACGCAACTCTCAGACAGTTTCACCAATACAAGGTGGTTGTCTTCCTTTCTTTTCCTGTTGCTGAGATAGAAGACCTTCTGGAGGAAGGCGATTTAAGGAGGGAGGGGTTCATTTTAGCTCACAACTCGTCAGTGCAGAGAGGTCCAAGCAGCAGAAGCTGGAGCAGCTGGCCACGTGCAATCCACCACAGCTAAGAAGGGTCAGTGACTCGTGTCCAGCTCGCTGTCTCCATTTATACGTTTGAGTGTCCATAAGGAAAGGTCCAGTCCACAGTTAAGATGGCTTCTTCCCATTCTGAGACTCGAGTTACTCTAAGTATGCCCAGAGGCATGTCTCAAGGGTGACTCTCTAGAGGCTGCCAAGTTGGAAATTAACACTTTTCATCACAGCTTTGTTCCTTAAAAGATTCAAAAAGTTATATTAAAACATATATGCTATTCAAAAATGGATTCCGATATTAGCTTCTTGTTGGTTTTTCCTCTGCAATGTGTTAATCAGACTTCACCTAAACTTCTGGAAGAAGTTTAGAGCAGAAAGTATTTCTTTGGGCTCCATTTCAGAAGTGTTAGTCCTGGTACATTATTTCTCGGCCTATGGAGATGCAGAACTCGATGGCAGGGACCATGTGACAGAGCAAAGCTGCCCTGAGACAGGGGGTATTGAGAGACCACGGAGGCACCCAAGGTGAGATAGACATGTCTCCAGTATCCTCCAACAGGTAGGCCTCATCTCAGAAAGGTGCCTCACCCCACAATAAGACTGTAAATTAGGAAGCCATGTGTGGATCAAGCCATTGGTGGAGGCTGAGCCCTCTTGATCCAGTCACCTCTCTCAGCATCCACCCTATGCAGAGCAAGCATCCCACACTCAGCCTCTGCAGGGCCCTTGACATCTGAACATAACAGAGACCACCTAGGACTATGGCTATATGACTATCAAGTCAGGCGTGGCCATGTGACCACAGTAGTCAATTCAGCTAGTAAGAGTATCTCACTGCTGGGCGTTTTAAGAATCAGGATGTGTGTATTGACATATGTATGAATATATGTGTATATATTTACATACATACATACATATATACACATATATACATACATATATACACGTACATACATGCATATATATGATGCTGAATGATGTGCTGCAGTTTCCATGCCATTTGATGAATGAATTTTCAGTGGAGGGGTGGGAATGATGGAGGACCTAAGTCGTGCATAGGCTGTGGAGAGAGGCTGAGCCATGTGGATATCCAAGGCCTCAGCATGTCCTGTAATGCCGCCACCTGAGGCCAGGTTGATGTCTGTGCTCCATGCTGCCAATGGAACTGTGTCTGGGTCCATGGGCCTGCTGTAGTGTCCGTGAACCCTGTGGCCCTTGTCACCACTGAAGGCCATGCTCATGTCTGAGGGCTGAGCTGCCTCGGAGGACTCTGATGGGACCCAGGACCCTTACTGCCACTGGAGACCATGCTGAGTCTGTGACACATGCTGACACCGCAGGCCAGGTGGACATCATGATCTGTGCATTTAGCAGATACCATGTGGAGGTTCGTGATCTGTGCTTCTGTTGACTGTAGCAGACAAGGGGGCTTCTTCTTCTGCAGTGGTACCGATGACTACAGACTCACAGTTGAGAAAGAGGGACATACAAAGGTTGGGTGGCAACCCCCAACCTCCACCCACATACCCCCAAAAAGTTACAGTCTAAACAGGAAGCCATCTGAGAGAACTTTTAAATATTGTGATAGGGATACTGAAATGTAGCCCTCAATAAATAGATGGCAACCAGAGAGTGTGGGGGAGGGGAAGGGCTCACTCTTCTTTAAGGGACTGGCCACCAGAAGTTTGACCATACTCCAGTGACTATACAGACAAAAAAAAAGTGGAGAGGGGAGGCCACAATGATGGGGGACAATGGGAGGCCTGGGAAGTGAGGATGATCAAGGTATGTGAAATTCCCAATAATCAATGAAAAGTTATGTTTTAAAAGTGGAAACAAATAAAAATAAAGTGTGAGAAACAAATGGAAAAATGTTTTCCCCACTAACACTTCTGTGTGAAGAATTTTCTGTAATCTAATAAAAAAAAAAAACCGAGGCCATGTTGTACATCTATGTATACAGATGTACATACATTTGTATATGTGTGTCTGTGTGTGTATGTGTGTGTATGTGTGTGTGTGTGATATATCTGATTCTCATTTCTTTCAACTTGGAATAAGAATGTGTTGATTTTATGGAACAATGAGTTTCCTTGTGATGTGTCATGGCTGCACACAACACACTCTGAAGACGCTGACCAGATCATCGTCCTCACTTTTCTGCCCCCCTCCCTTATTTCTCTTCACAAATAGCCCATCTTCCACTGTGCTTCAAAGATTTGTTTTGTTCGTGGTTTGGAAGAAAAATCCAAAACAAGGTGGTTTGAGCCCTGGCGAAGAGCTCAAGCAACCAGCGTCCTAGGGAAGAGAAGCACCTGAGAGGGGAGGAACACATGGCCAGACAGGAAACTGAAGCCAGGAGGGGAGCAAGTAAGGCCCTCCTACGGGGTCCCACTGCCTCCACCTCTCACCCCTGAGAATCTAGGGTGCAAATCGGGAATAGCCAAGCATATCTAGTTTTCGTTGACACTGCAACAGGACGATGTTGTCCACAAATTTCAAGATTCAGGCTACAAGATATGTTACAAAAGGATCTCTCTCTCTCTCTCTCTCTCTCTCTCTCTCTCTCTCTCTCTCTCTCTCTCTCTCTCTTGCACACTCACGCCACAATCTCATCATATTCTAAGGAAGTTTACAGTATTAGGTTGGAAATGCATTCTAAACTATCCCAGAGCATACAAGACAGAGCAGATGCACATGCGAGGTCTTAGACCTGTGTTCATTCACCAACGTTGATTCAACAGGATCCACAACAGGCAAATGGCAGAAGCAGCAGCTGAGCTTACACTCTGAGTGGCCTGAGCAGAGTGCAGGGCATTCTTTCCTCTTAAGAAGAAAGAAATGTTTAGCTTTGGACTCGAGTATGCCGTCCAAAATGGGAAGATCTTGAAACTGCAGAGCTGCATGAACCACAGACAGTTCTGGCCCCTCTCAGCCAGCAGCAGAAGCACAGGCTATGCTGGGGTCCTGCTTAGTACAGGACAGATTTTAGCAAAGTCATAGGGAGGTTTGACCACTAGGGGGCAACATTGAGCTCCCGGCTAATAGTCAACAACATGGAGGACCTTGGTGAGCCAGCCCAGAAACACAATGGCCACCACAGACAGGAAGGCTTGCCCTCCCAGCAGAACAGTGAGAGTCCTCAGCAAAAGAGCCCAGGAAACTAGAAATGTGTTAGGAGAACTGGATTCTGTAGATGGCCACAGTTGAGAGGCTTTAGACTTTTAAAGAGACATTGGACTTTTACATAGAACTTAGACTCTTAAAGTGCTAAATATATATATATATATATATATATATATATATATATATATATATATATATATATATATAATTTATAAATACAAACGTATATAATATATATATTTCAAACTGTGTAAGACTGTGGGACTTCTAAAGCTACGCTATGTTTTATATTGTGGTATTAATCTTTAAGACAAACAAGAAAGGAAAGATTATGGTTTACTAGTGTTGTGTGTCAAGTTGACAAGGGGTTAATATTGCTGGTTGCTTTTTGTGGTCATCTTGACACAAGCTAGGATTAGCTGAGGGGAGGGAGTGTACGGGGGAGGACGGAAGGGAAAAGAAACATCACTTGAGAAAATTCCCCCATTAGGACAGGCTGTGGGTATCCTGCCTGCCAGGGACTTTCTTGATTGATGATAACTGGGATGGGGGCGGGGTAGAAGAGCATATTGGGAAGATTTTACCCCAGGGCTGGTGGTCATGGAAAGTATTAGAAAGCACACTGAGAAGACAGTCACAGCAAGGCTGAAATCAGCATTCCCCAGGGCCTGCCTTCTCCTCCAGTCCCTGCATCCAGGCTCCTGCAGTCTGATCCCTCGGTGATGGAGTGTGAGTAAGACATGTAAGCAAATGAACCATTTCCTCCCCAACTTGTATTTGGTCCTGGTGTTGTATCTGACCTACACAAAGAAAACTATGTCCAGACAGGTTCAGGAAATGACAACAAATGTCTTCAAAAGAAGGGAAAGAGGATGAGTAGAAGGGCAGGGAGGACAAGGAAATAGGGATTCCTTGGTGGCCTCAGCAGCAGTGGGGAGGAAGAAAATGCAGTGGATGAAAGAGGTCATGACACTAAGTGAATAGAGCACACTCCAGAGCGAACTCCGCAGGTCACCTGCAGGGATTGGAGCAGCAGCAGTGTGGGGTGCAGGTGTCCTTGGCTGGGTGTTCCCTGAGAGCCCACACGGTGAACCCTGAAGTTAATGTCAAACACACCAGGCACAAGAGACACAGTGCAGAGCAGGCAGAGAAAGTGCAGCTCTATGCCTGTGAATGTCTGTGTAGAACTGAAGCTGACTTTCAATCCAGGTCATTGAAATTCAGAGCAATTCAGAGAATTTCAGGGCAGCCAAATTGGTAAGACAGTGTGCTGAGAATTAAACCTGAATTATAAAGTTTCATCAGAGAGTAATAGATTCTTTTTACCTTTCATTGGACATAGTGGTTTTTATAGGTAACCAGAGTCTGTGGGCACTGGTATGGTATCAGATGACAAAAGATGACTGGAGAGAGCTCCAGCCCTGCTCACTCAGAACCCACTCACTCTGAATTCACTTGCCCCATGTCTTAGCCTTTAATGACTGACATGTTAAGGACCTGCATTATCTGTCTCTTGCATCTTTCCTCTATCTTTCCTATAATCATCCTCACTCCCCCCTCAGAGGACTGTTCCACTTCATACCAGCCAGACTGATGCGTCCTCTGAGAGGCTCTACCAGCAGCTGACTGAGACAGATGCAGACACTCACAGCCAACCACTGGACTGAGGTGGAAACACCTATGGAAGGGTTAGGGGACAGATTAAAGGAGATGAAGGGGATGGCCACTCCATAGGAAGACAAACACTGTCAACAACTGGGCCCCTAGGAGCTCCCAGAGACTAAGACACCAACCAAAGCAGAAATATGAACAGTTCCATGGGCCCATGACATATGGAGCAGAGGACTGCCTTGTCTGGCCTCAGTGGGAGAGGATGCACCTAATCCTGTAGAGACCTAATGCCCCAGAGAAGGGGTGGGGTAGGGTGGGGACAGGTGAAGGGATGAGGTGGGGGTGGGGAATGCATCCCCTCAGAAGTAAAGGGGAAGGAGTATGGAATGCAGAACTCTGGAACCAGGTCCAGGAGGAAACAGCATTCAGAATGTAAATAAAATAATTAAGAAAAGGGAAAAAGAAAAAAGCAGAGGTTATTAATACTGATGTTATTTACTTTATTTAAGATATCAGTGCCTGCTGGGCGGTGGTGGCGCACGCCTGTAATCCCAGCACTCTGGGAGGCAGAGGCAGGCGGATTTCTGAGTTCGAGGCTAGCCTGGTCTACAGAGTGAGTTTCAGGACAGCCAGGGATATACAGAGAAACCCTGTCTCGAAAAAAACCAAATCCAAAAAACCAAAAAAAAAAAAAAAAAAAAGATATCAGTGCCAGCCAAATACCTATTTAATTTAGAATTAAAGATCTCCCAAGCACACACAACTCTCCTCAAGGAGAGTTGTCATCTTTGATGCCACATGCATTATGCATGGATCGTGATGATGATTTTAGTAGATCATAATGAGGCTGCAACAGTAGATAACATGCTGTGTTCCTCAGGATGTGCTGTGATATGCTCTCTTCCCAGGTACAGGTCTAATGGCTCTGTAAGGTGTCGACGGACTTGCTACAAATCCACTTCCTTTTAATGTAGACCCTGCTACTGCTGATTCCATTGTCACTCAGGAAGCCATAATTTTCATCTCCTCGGATGGAAAACCTAAAGAAAAACAAAGATGTCTGCAGAGTCTGCCAGTGCATTCACTCCTATAATCATATCACTCTCATCTTCACCACTAATTTATGATGTGAGTCAGAAGTGGAGCCCACTGGAACCCCGTGCACTAGTGTTGGATCTAGGGACTAATACATCCTCAGGGGTTGTTTCATCACCACACCTCTGTCACTCATCCCTATTGAACGCTGTATTGTGTGTGCAATGCTTGCTGCCATGTTCAAAGGAACTGCAGGAGTGGGTAGCCTCACAAGGGGGATTTTCTATGTTCTCTTGAAGTATTTTTACACATGTATAAAAGTGGGAGAAAATGTACCACGTAGTAAATTGCTGAGTTATGGAGATGACTGGTGCTGTGTTTTAAGGTTCCACTGACATGGGTTCAAATGGCTGTGCTCACATCCAAGAGCTGTCCCCTGTTGCTCTTTGATAACAAGGGGAGACTCTTACTGCCCCTGGAGTCGCTACTTCTGTGAACAGGTAAAACCATGCAAACAGAGGACATATCATACTCAGGCTTGCAGGCTTCCTAGGGTTTCAGAGCCCATGGCCATCAGAAGTTCTGTCTACATCACACAAGCGCACTTATCACCAAGGAAAGATTTTCAAGTGCTGAGAGCAGACAACATCCACCCCAGATACCATCATCATGCTAAGTTTTGGAGTGACATAGCACTATGGAAATGCTTCAGGATGATGGCTACTAGATGGGAGAGTACCCAGTTGATGGAAATGTGTCAGGGTGTGGAGTTTGAGGGGAATCGGCTGTTGGATCTGAGCACAAACTCTACGTCTAAGCCACGACTACAGCCCAAGGGTTCATTTTATTTTCTCCCTTCGCAGAACATTATTCTTCACGTGACAATCACTTTCATCCATCATAGCCACAACACACACAAATCACAACACAAACACAGGAGAAGGAAAAACATTCTGAAAACATACAAGTGGTTATATTCGGTATTATCTGTCCACCTCCATGGGTGCTTTGTCGACTCTCTGTACAGACCGATCCAGTAATGCTCCTTGGATATATTCAGAAAAGTCTGTCATAAAACACAAAAACCAAATACATTGTGTCTCTCTACTGCAAGTGATGCTGGAGTCTCTCTACTCCACAGCTTCTTCTAGTAATCAAAATTCCCTTTGTATGTCTTTAGGAAATTTTGTCATAAAACACAAATAGCCAAGAATACAAGTGTCTGTGTTTCAGATGATGCTTGAGTCTCTCCACGTCACAGCGTCCTCTAGACATCACAGGAGGACTCAAGTGAGGGTCACAGAGTTTGGAGCTGTACTAGTTACCAGTTC
The DNA here is from genome assembly GCF_947179515.1 of Apodemus sylvaticus. Taxonomy (NCBI): domain Eukaryota; kingdom Metazoa; phylum Chordata; class Mammalia; order Rodentia; family Muridae; genus Apodemus; species Apodemus sylvaticus. Next base: position 164,861,446 of record NC_067473.1, on the reverse strand, counting down.
TCAGGGGATCCACTTGACATCTGAAAGTCTAAGGTACCTCATTTGAATTAAAGTAGCAAATGCAGCGAGACATTTCTCTGTGGGCAGGATAGGTCTGGATTAACATTTCATTGCATTTATTAACAGTTGTTACCTTCCGTATGCAACCTGTGCCATCTAACATGAAAAAGCTCAGGACCACAAGGTATCCCAGTAAAATGGTATATCTGGCCTTCCAGGTGACTAGAATCAAACCTTAGAGAATAGTTTTTGAAAAATTTTGTACTCAGGGCTCCAGTCAGAGGCCAAGCATCAACAAATTTCTCACACTCACATGTCCTCCATGTCACCATGTGCTTGGTAGAGAAGGGATCTGTCCTCACGCTTCATCTGTAACCTCTCCAAGTGAAGGCAATGCACTACTCAACAGGACAGACAGACAAACCAACCCCTGCCGTTTCTTACCAACTCCTCCAGGTTGTCAAATCGAGCTAGTTGGGCACCTTGTGCCATGCAGAAGTTCTGGCTGGATGTCCAGTTACTTGAGGTTTCAGAAAAATAAAAACATTTTGTTTCAAATAGTGTCCAGTTGCTTGGGCAAGCAGAATAGGTATTATTTTTGCTTGAGATCAGTTCAGTCGTTCTCACTAAAATGGAGACAATAGAAAGAATCACAACAAGCATGACTTTTCTCTTTCTGGAATACTGTCCTGAGCTCAGCTCTTTGTTTTGAATTTGATTGTAACTTTCCTAACTGATCTGCAGGAATCCTCTCCTGAGCATGATGGGCCTTTGTCTAAAGGCCGCCCTCCTTGGGCCTGTGTCCCATTCTCTCTCAGGTGCTCACTGTCAGGGCTCCCAGGAAGTGCATTTCTACAATACCATCACTTTCTGTGCTTTGGATGACTGTTTATTACAATATAGATTGCTATATCAGCAAGCACTCTGTAGGGACAACTACTTTGACAGCCAGACTAATAATTGAGATTGCAGTGAGAACATTGGGGTAGGTAGTATGTATACAGAGTGGGCACCTTGCACTAAAGGATGATTCACTCACTAAAGAGGACAGTGCAAGATTTTATTACAGTATTCTAAACAGTGTGGTTCAGAATCTACAATTCTATGAATGTATTACTTCAGAACTTTCCATTTAATACTATCAAAATGAAGTAAATCCCAGTAAATAAACCCATGGGTCATGACAGGAGACACTGTGTCTTCCTGGCTATATTACTCTTCTCTGTCCTCACACTTCCTTTAGGTTCCTCTTTGGAGTTTCCTCTCCTTGTTCTCTGCCTTGGATAGTTCCTGTGAGTGACTGTCTATGCCCTGCCTTTCTGTCTAGAGCCTGCTGGGTGTCATCATCCCTGGGATGCTGAGCCTGGCCCCATGTACACTCTGTGGCCTGTGTGTTCCTTCACTGCCTCTTCCTGCTGGAACCTAAGATCCCAAAGAAGAGGAACTTCCAGTGTGTTTTCTCTGGAGCCTTTCCCACAATACCTCACATTGTTCAATCAGTATAACAGCCAACATGAATGTGAACAGAATGCCTCAGAATTTGGAGAGTGAGTCACTTACCTGGCAAAGCACCAGAAAGAGCAACTACAGTTGCAATGAGGACCAGGATCACTCCACAGCAGCAGTAATACTTAACACGAGACTCAGAAGAGACAATTTTGAGACTTTTTCTTTGGATAATTTTATCTGTAAAATATAAATATAAGAAGGCTAATTTCAAATGATTCCTTAAGGAAATAAAATAAATTTACCACAAAACCTACTTTATAATTGCCTATAAGATCCTGAAAGGCTTCTGCCAACCCTTTTGGAGAAGGCCCTGGTCCACAAAGGAGGACCGTGGTAGAAAGAAGTCTAGAGAGAATGGAAACAGAGCTTCTGCCAGCATATCGCCTGTCACTGAACACTGGGTGAATCATGAAAAAGCAAAAATAGAGGGAGTGGCGAGCCTAGTGAAATGCAAACAACAAAAATCTGGATTTGGCAGCATAAAAAGTGCCCTGATTAGAAGGAGTTATGGAAACATTAGAAAAAGAAACATTGATGTAGTTAGACATATTAACAATATAAAAAAAGAGGAAAAACTAGAAATATCTCAAAAACACAGCAAAATTATATAAAAAATAGAAGTGAAAGGAACTTCCTCAACCCTAGGAAAGTTATCCCTTAAAAACAAAACTGTAAGCCCAACAGCAGTCTGCTTCTTTGACAATGGTGCAATTGTGAATGTTTTCCCAGCAAGCAGGAGCAAGAGCTGGATGTCTGCTCATTACTCCAGGTAAACATTTCCCAGGAGGTCCTCGCCAGGACAAAGAAATAAGGTCACATGTCTGGAGGATGGCTCAGCTGTTAAGATCACTTCCAGCTCTTCCAGAGGACCTGATTGAAGTCCTAGGACCCACAAGGTAGCTTACAACAATGCACAGCTCCAGTTCCGGGGGATCCATTGTCCTCTCCTGGCTTCTGTAGGCACTGGGCATTCATGTTATGCACAAACCTGCAGGCAAGCAGCCACGGACATAAACTGAGATTCTTAAAGAACAAAAGAAGCATTACACTTCTTAGAAAGAGGTGAAACTGTTTCTCTTCACAGATGGCATGGTTCTATCTACATAAAAATTCTAACAAATCTACAAAAGACTGCTGGATGTACAAAATGGGTTTACGAAGCTGTAGGACAGGGCATCAACATGGTGATATCAGTTCTACGGTCCCGTCACGTGGAAATTCATATCTTAGACAGTGCTCTTTACAGTAATGCCAAAAAAACCATAAAATTACAAATCTAAAAGTAGGGTGTTCATAATCAGCATAACAAGAGAACTACATGTAAATCTATAAAGAAATAATAATAGGAAAGTACGCTCCGTGCTTAGGAGCACTTGTTGATCTTGCAGAGGACCTGGGTTCAATTCTAGCACCAATAGAGCAAGTCACATACCTCTGTGATTACAGATTCTGGGACTCTGACAACTTTCCTGACCTTGGTGAGCACTGAAAATGCATAAGCAAATATGTGCGACATATTGCCGAGGGGTGGTTACCTTCAGAAAAAAATAACATAGCACCAAGTTATATGAGATGTACTATGAAAACTAAAAAGAATACAGAATAGTCAAAAATTATTCTGAAAAAAAAAGAGGTCCAAATTAGAAACATCACAAGGCCTAATCTAATGCTTCATGTCCTTGTGGGAACAGGAATGAAAGTCTGGTGCTATCAACAGAATGGACACTGAAACAACTCAGAAGAAAACAGAACTCCAGAATGACATCAAACACAGGTGGTCGACAGACACATAACAGAGATGAACAGTTTTTAGACAGCAAAATGGTGGTGTCACTCCAGTATGTGCTACTGAAATCACCTGCCATCTGTCTGCTAAAAAAACAGACACAAACTACTACAGTCCATCTGTAGACATAAAGACCCAAGCACAAAGTTTAATATCATAAGTTTTTTGATTTTTAGAAAACTAAGGGAGAATGTTTGTGAACTTGTCTTGGGCAAAAATTATGTTAGATTTAAGAGCAAAATCACTGTTTGCATAACAAATAGTGGTTATTCAGAGGATAGATATTCATTGAAGTAGATGTAGATGGTGACATAGAACTAACACCTTTTTAAGGCTAAATAGTACAGCTATGACAAAGCTGTTTGTAAGTGTAAAATATGAATGATATGCTCCAATCCTACCCACATATACCCACGCTGGAAAGGACAGCTTGCATTGAAGTTGCAAGAAATGTTTATGTGAATACAGCAGCTGTAAGGATCCCTGTAAAAATGACACATTTGTGACCATTGAAATGACCCCAAGCTGATGACAAGGTAAACCTTCTCTCAACACAAGAAACAACTCAGACCACATGCCTACCCTTGACCTATCTCATGCCACTATAACAGGCCAAATGTCTCAACGGCTTCTTCCTCCAAAAGTCCCCTAACTAAGACTGCCAAGAAGTTTATGCAAACTTGAGGTCAGAGAGCTACAGGATGTGGTCCTCATGCAGCTTACTTTGAGAAGAGACCTCCCAACTGCCTGCTTCCTCCTCTCACTTCTCTAGAAGTTTCCTGCCAGCTTTTCATAACCTCTTTCTATAGCATTTGCTGGTGAGATTCAGGCAAAATTCTGAATTCAGAGCATGGCTCTGTCAGTGATGCTGTGGATATGGTCTCTCAGCGTGGGGCCAGCATCAGGCTTGTTTCTGACCTGCTGCTGAGAGGCACTGCACTGTGAGTGAAGAGCAGAGGGCACTGCTGTGACAAGCTGAAAGAACTCAGAAGAAAAGTCTCTGCTTCATGGATCCATGTTGTGACTTCTGGAAAGGTGAGTGCTTACAGCTACAGCAGAGGAGCCGTGAGTGTGTCTGCAACAGGCAGTGGGGAAACTGGGGTAGGGTAGGGGGTCTGTATAGACTTTGAGGCGATTGTTTTAGTCTTATGTACTTTACATGTAAGAATGTTTTGTCAGCCTGTGTGTGTAAGTGTATTCTCGTGTGTGTGTGTGTGTGTGTGTGTGTGTGTGTGTGTGTGTGTGTGCATTCTCATGCGTTCCTTTCCAGCTCCAGGAATTCTCAACCATGTACTGCTGTGAGCAATCTAGTTTCCCCTGTGAGCTCTCCTCAGATCTCCTCACACTCCCTATAGTAAGTAAATCTTGGGAGATTTCTAAACCCCTTCATATTTTAAAGGAGTGGTTTCATTGTAATTTCAAGTTCTGCATCATGCTTTAAAAAATCTTTCCAAATGCAAGAAAATAGTCTAAACTCCTGTCTGATTTTTGCTATTCCCTGTACAGCTGATGAACAGTGTTGGGCTTTCATTGCCTGACTAATTTGTCTCAGCGTGTCACACGGGTCAGCCCATGTTGTCACAAAAGACGTCGCCCCATCCTATCTTACTAGTGCCTAGTACTCCAGTATATCTGGGAGTGTGTATCACAATTTTTCCACACTCATGCACTGATAGAGATGTATGTTTGGTAGGAGCCTCAGACTTGGCCCACACCCCACACCTCCCACAACCCCAGCCCTGGCACCAAAAGCCCAGGTCTGCCTTCCTGGCAACTGTAGCAAACTTCTCCAGGGCCTTGGTGACCACACATGGGCTTAAGCCCAGCTTGTGGCAGACATGTCGTTTTCCTTCACCTTCAATCTAAGAAAACCTTCCCTGCCATAGCCTGGGCAGGATTTCTTCAATCCTGTCCCCTGACACTGCTGAACTGGCCCTGGAACTGTTCTGAAATCAATTTCCTGTTCTATCTATTTTTGATTCAGCTTGAATTGTCCTATTAAGTCAGGAGAGAAACCTGTCAGTGTGTTTCATGCACTGGCTCTTATAAACACACAAGCAAGTAACAATATCTCTTACCAGGGTCTGAAAGGAATAGAAACAGGGTAGACAATATTTTCCTTAAAGTGGTATCACATCTGGTGTTCAACAGCACAGTAGGATGAACACTGCTCACAATAACATAAAGTATTTCTAAAGCTAGCCCATGGGATTTTGTGTACATTCACCATAATGAAATAAAGAGCATGTTCCTTAGTTTTAATGTGTCAATCAAAAAAATACAGCCTACTTTAGCCTTGAACTGTTTGGACTGGCTCACCAGTAGGGGCCGCCACTGTCAGGAGAAAAGGCTTGCCTGGCCTCCATTTTAAGCAGCCAAAGTTTGGTCTCAGATCAGCAAGGGGATGAAAAAGCCGCCATTTTAGAACCTCACCACTTATTGCTTAGTCATGGACTCTCTTAAGGCCCTCTGGTGTTCTTATAGCCTGTAAGCCCTCAGAGGCAACTGGCTTATCTGAGAAACAGTAGTATTACTCATGAGCTTTCTCTTTCAGTATTAGTCAGAGGAGGTGAAAATGTTAGAGCAGCTGTGGTGGCTTCGAGAGTCGGGAGTGCAGACAGCAGACACCGCTACTTTCACTAAATGCAGTTCCTTTATGGACCTTGGCCACTGCTGGGAGGACCTGGCTGTCATCTTTAGCCATAGAGAAATCTGAAGAACAAAGGAAATCTTTACTGTTGTAAGCTGTCCCAACCAGACAGGTGCTCTGGTTTACTATATGTGACTTGATGGGACCTGGCTATAACTCACAGTCAGAAGCAGCAGGCAGGTCACACCTCAGTGACAGCCTGGGCTACATTCTGCTTAAGGGTCTGCTTAAGGGTCCAGGATAGCTGTGGAGGAGGGTACTGTAGGTGTGCACCTGATGGCATTGAGTGGGGCCCTAGGATTCAAGGGAGGAGGCATGGTTAGATCTCCCTCCTCTTCAGCTGGTCCCAACCTCCCAGAACAGTGTTTCCAATAGTCAGAGCAGGAAGGTGGTCCACTGTGGAGGAGCTTGGGGCCGCTAGGCCCTTGATCTAACACTAATTGTGAACTCTGGTTTTCAAGACATTGGATATTTTATTCCTAAACAAAAGTATTAAGGTGGGGATAAATCATGACTCAGCAGTGAAGGTTTTCTGCCCTCTGAGGGAGAGGATTTGGTTCATTCCCAGCACCCACATGGTGGCTCACAATTGTCTAACTCCAGTTCTAGGGGATTCAACACCTTCTGACCTCTGTGGGCACTGGGCATGCACATGCCGCACACAGACATGCAGGAAAAACAACTATACACTTAAAATAAGGGGGGAGTGCACCACAAGCTGCGGAAACCTGAGAAGAAAGTTGAAGGGAGGTCTGAGGGAGATGTGCAGGAGGGGTACATTAGGTGTGGGTTAGGTGGCAGGATGGGCCTGAGCACCTCCAAGGTCCCCCAGTCAACCTCCAAGAATCCGGACACCTACTTTGATTTATGAGCTCAAAAGGAAGATGTCCTTCTGCAGTAGCAGGGATCTCAGGTTCAAGTATGAGTACAGGCCACAAGCCAAAGGGAGACACACACATGTCTCCCCAAGGGAGAGCCTGAGGCTCTCTGTAAGAATGCAGGGATGAGGGGAAGGAAGAAGAGGGACTTTGTTGAAACTTAACTCCTACAACAGCTACATCTGCTACAGTTTAACTACAGTGAGTGAGCACAGTACAACCCAGTCTCAAGGCTTCTTTGGAGCAAGTTGTTTCTAGAACTTTCTGAAAGTTAGTGGAGTGCAAAATCCAGATGCCCGGAAAGAGTTCTCTGTTGGTTGTACTTCCCGCAAAAACATTTAAGTAATGGAGGTCATACTGGAAAACACAGAGTGGCACCAAAACACAGAGGGCAGCAGAACTTTCCTCCCCCATGCAGAGCCGCCACCCCCCACACCCCACCCCCACCTGACCCCAGCCTCCACCGATCTACAGAGACCCACTGTGGCAGGCCAACTGGAGTGAGATCCAGCTCCCCTGATGAAGCTCCCCTCTCTCCCTTTAGTTTAGTTGACATTTCCTTAAATACTTACAGGTTTTCTCCCCTTTCCAATCAATCCGGGCAGGAGCTCTGCACCACCTGTCTATCTTCTTGCTGAGGCAATGAGCCTCTGATGAAGGAAGACACTTGGTAGACAGCTTGTGAGCTTGTGGGCAGATTTTCAAACCAGCTGACTTGGGAGCTGCCAGTGATTGGGCCTACCTAGGTCTGACCTCACTCTGAGGAACTGAAAATCTGGGGAGGGATCAGTTGTAACCCGTCCCGCGGGTCAGTTTTTCCAGGGTTCCGAAGGGGTGCTACCTGCGGGTCAAAAGGGGTGGAGAGAGGGACGGAGGCCAAGCACCAAGAATGACAAGCCAATCTGAGTTGTGTCAAAGCCTCGTTTAATGTTCTGGGGTACACAGGTTTTAAGGCTTTCAGGAGAGGCGTACCCCAAGGCAAGGACAAAGGAAGGAAGGGCAATCTAGCAGTTTAGCAGGAAGAGATAAGGGTCCTCCAGTGGAGACAACAGGTGTTTGCACAGGCCGGAGCCTGCCGCAGTTATCTCAGGACTTCCTTCCACCGCAATTACCGGAGTCGGTGGGTGATGGTGCAGGCAGGATCATTCTGTAGTTATCTTCGAGACAATGGCTAAACCAATGCCCGCGGGAGAGGCTCTAGTTAATTGTTCTTATATTTTAGCAGCCACCACCTTAGGGCCATGAGTAAGCAATAGTCCGAATAGCTCAGGATGGCTTCCCACAATCAGTGACTGAAGAGCATGCTGTACTGTGAAGGAAATAAACAGAGCTGAGAAATGTTTCAGATATCGACAGTTGGAAAACGCTCCTTTTACTTTTTTTTTTTAATACAAGGCATTTTGATTGTGTGGGGGGCCAGGAATCAAACTCAGAGCCTTCTACATGAGAAGTGTGATGTCTACCATCCAGCTGTGCCCTTGGACTCCAGTTACATATAACTGTTCACTTCAGAAGATCACTAGGCAAACTCAACCTTTCTCCACTATGACGGGATCCTTTCCTTTTGTTTCACCAAAGCTTTACTGTTGCCAACAATTTCTTCTTTTTGCTATTAATTATTTCATCTATTTACATTTCAAATGTCGTCCACTTTACTCATCTCCCTTCTACAAACCTCTCAGTTCATTCCCCCTCCCCTTTGCCTATGAGAGTGTTCTCCCCCACCCAACTATCCACTGCTGCCTCCTGCCTCTAGCATCTCCCTTCTCTAGGGCATCAAGACTCCACAGTACCAAGTGCCTCCCCTCCCACAGGATAAGGCAGTCTTCTACTACATATGTAGCTGGAGCCATAGACCCATCCATGTATAATCTTTAGTTGGTGGTTTAGTCCCTAGGAGCTCAGGGAAGAGCTGGTTGGTTGATACTGTTGTTCTTCCTATGGGGTTGCAAAACCATTCAGCTTCTTCTGTCAGCTGACACTTCCATTCTGGACCACTGACTCAGTCCAATGATTGGCTGTGAGCATCTGCAGCTGTCTTAGTCAGGTTCTAGCAGAGCCTCTCAGAGGGTCCTGTCTGAAAGCACATCTTGGCATCAGTAATAGTATAAGGAGTTTGTGTCACTAGATCCCAAGGTGGGGCAGTCTCTGGATGGCCTTTCCTTCAGAGTCAAATTCAATTTTTGTCCCTGAATTTCCTTTAGACAGAAACAATTCTGGGTTAAAATTTTTGAGACAGGTGGTGTCCCCATCCCTCAATTGGGTGGGGTGCATATCTACCTACTGGAAGTGGTCTGTCTCTTCAGATCCACCTCCCCACTGTTGGGCATTGCTGCTAATGTCATCCCCATCCCGTCCTGGGAGCCTCCTGCATCCCTGCATCTGGCACTTGGTAAGGGTTTCACCTCCTCCCTCTGTTCCCCAGCCCCGCCCCAGTGCTACAAGTTTCTATTCCTTCTGTTAGCCCTCTGGACTTCTCTCCTGTCTCTTCCCATACCTGATCCTGGGCTCCCCTTTTCCCTTCCCCTCCCCTCTCCCACCCAGGTCCCTTCCTCCCCTGACTCCCAAGATTACCTTGTTTCCCCTTCGAAGTGAGATGGACCCATCCACACTCTGACCTCTTTCTTGTTAGCTTCATATGGTCTGTGAGTTGTATCATGAGCAAAAGCTAATATCCACTGATCAGTGAGTACAGACCATGTATGTGCTTTTGGGTCTGGGTTACCTCTCATGGGAGGACATTTTCTAGGTCTATCCATTTGCCTTCAAAATTCATGAAGTCCTTGTATTTAATAGCTGAGTAGTATTACATTGTGTACATGTAACACATCTTCTGTATCCATCCTTCCATTGAGGGACATCTGGGTTATTTTCACCTTTTGATTATTATAAAGAAGGCTATTACTAACATAGTTGAGCAAGCGACTTTGTAGGATAATGGAGCATTCTTTGTATATATGATCAGGAGTGGTATAGCTATTTATTCAGGAAGAGCTATTTCCAGTTTTCTGAGTAGCTGGCAGACTGATTTCCAAAATGCTCCAGCTTGCAATCCCACCAGCACTGGAGGAGTATCTCCACATCCTTGTCAGCATCTGCTGTTACCTGAGTTTTTGATCTTAGCTTTTTTGATTGGTATAAGGTAGGTATTCTGATTGGTCTCAGGGTTGTTTTGGTTGCATTTCCCTGATGACTAAGGATATTGAACATTTTTTTAAGGCGCTTCTTTGCCATTCAAGATTCCTTAGTTGAGAATTCTTTGTTTAACTCTATACCTCATTGTTTTATCAGGTTATATGATTTCGGGAGTCTAATTTCTTGACTTCTTTGCATATTTTAGATATTAACCCTCTATCAGATGTGGGATGAAAAGAATTTTTCCCAATCTGTAGGTTGTCATTTTGTCCTGTTGACAGTGTCCTTTGTCTTACAGAAGCTTTTCAGTTTCATGAGGTCCCATTTGCCAATGGCTGATCTTTGAGGCCCACGCGTTGGTGTTCTGTTTAGGGAATTTTCCCCTGTGCCAATGTGTTCGAGTCTATTTCCCACTCTCTCTTCTGTTAGACTTAGTGTACCTTGTTTTTTATGTGGAGGTCCTTGATCCACTTAGACTTCAGCTTTGTACAAGGGAATAAAAAAAAAAGGATCAATTTGCATTCTTCTCCATACAGACTGCCAGTTAGACCAGCACCATTTGTTGAAAATGCTTTCTTTTTTCTACTCTATGGTTTTGCTTCTTGGTCAAAGATCAGTTGACCATAGGTGTGTGGGTTTATTTCTGGGTCTTCAATTCTATTCCATTGATCTACTTCTCCATCTCGATACCAATGTCATGAAGTTTTTTTTTCTCACTATTGCTCTTTAGTATAGCTTGAGCTCAGGAAAGGAGATTCCTGTGGAAGTTCTCTTCCTGTTGAGAATTGTTTTCTCCTCTTTCCTTCTGCAATACACAAACCTCACAAGCAAAGCATCCCTCTGTAAAGAGATTCATATGGAGCAAGCAGGATGCACAGATCAGTTAATGAAGATCAACAAAGGAAGACAACAAAGTAACCTTTCCTCATAGGTTAGTTTGATCACATAAAATCAAACTACAATATAATTTTCCATTCATGTCATCTTAAAGTATGTTAGGTATTAACAAGTCATGAGAAATTTGTACCCAATAATTGTTATTGGCTGGATAGAGACATTTAAGTCTCAGCCGGTTCCAGAGCTGTCTCTGTGTACAGAGACATAGATATCACCACAAGACTCCTTCTTGTCTGCAGTCAATATCTTCAGGTGCCACGGTGGCCCAGTAAACCCCGTAAAATAACATTTTACAGGCAGAGGCGAGAAAATGTCTCTTGGGAAGAACGGAACTCCCTCTTACCTTCAGAAGCTGAAAATTGGCAGTTCTGATGGCCAGGACATGGTATAACCAAGCAAATACAGATATGTAAGAATCCATCTTGTAGCCAAAAAATTTTGCTTTGCTTTACTCCAACCATTTATGTTATTATGGTAGAAAAGGCAGTCCAGAGATTCCAGTCACAAGTTCTTTTTTTGGTTTTCTAGTCACTGCCTTTCCGGGCAGGTGGATTCAAAACAATGGGCCCAGACTAAGGATATTTACATCTGAAAAATCTCAAGAGGTCTCTGCCATACAAATGAATATTGGGCAAGGTAGAAAGAATTTACATTTGAGTTGGTTCCCTAGCTACCTTCCCCCACAAGTTAATCCAGTTCAGCCTTTAACTCTTGATTTTGCTTGCAGACAGGCTATCTCATGCCCACCTGAATAGCAAGGGAAGTTTATGAGGAACTGCCTTTTGTGTTACAGGCCTCACCAAGGGAGTCCTGGAACAAAAACAACCTTCTTAGCTTATCCAGGTGTGATTCAGGATACAGTTTATACTTAATACTCAGAAAGACTCAATTGAGTCTCAGAGAGGCAGTAGATTTTTTTTCTACTTAGAGAGAGACTCAGAGGAGGAATGAGTTAGTTAGTTCATTTTAGGCTGGAGGCTAGAGGATGCTACCAGAGCTAATCACTGGAGTTGATCTCCCAGGGCCTACGATGGCCACAAGCATGGCACAGAGAAGAATGCAACTGGCAGACTAGGCAGAAGGACTCTTGAAAGACAGCACGAGCCAGACAGCTTCCCAAGCTTTGCAATGCCACCATTTTGACAAGGAGGCTAGGCATGAGAATCATCCATCTTCAGCTCCCAGGCCGGCAAGACATCGAGACCATGATGAAGAAACAGTTTAGCCACCTGCTCCCTAGACTTTGGGTAAACACCCTATATTGCCCGAGAAAGCCTAGCTAGCCTTTTACAGATGTATGTGATGCTTAATTTGAGATGTTAAATTGACTGGACTTTGGAAGATAACCAAAAAATACATTCAGATTTCAAACCGCCTCTGTGGTCATGTTAGTTTGTCATTTTCCTGCTGGACCTTTATCTTCCTGGACCAAAGAATCCTGGATATCCCGAGGCAGACTTCGGTTAGTAACATTCAGAGGGTCTCCCTTTATCACCTCTAATTTTTATCAACTTGGAAGGAGCCCATGCCTGTTCTTCTCCTGGGGAAATATAGGCATAACCCCTCCCACAGTATAACACATTTCCTGTTTTCCATTTCATGTCAGAATGTGATTAAAATTAGCAGATTTGTTTAGTTCAGCAGCTTTTTTTCCCCACAATCCAATGTCTCTCTGCAGCCATAGCTTTTTGTTCATTAGCACTTCAATATTTTAGTGTTAATAAAGCACTATGCAGTCTATCTCTGGGATTTTGTAATCCCCCTTTATTTGCCTCTTAAGCATCTCCTTTAGAGTTCGATTGAATTTCTCCACAATTGCTTGTCCCATAGGATTATGTGATATGCCTGTTACAAGTTTTATTAAATAATATGTAAGACAATACTCCATGTTATTAGAGACATATTCCAGACCTTGCCATTTTAATTAATTGCTCTGAGATCTGTCAACATCCTCCATTTGCCAGACCTTTTTTTTTTCTTTAAGTACAAATAACACAAGGCCTGGTGGAATCCTCTGTATGCTGAGCCTGCAGCTGCTCCTGGACTTGCTGTTCTAAGCCTGTAATCTGCCTTTTGTCATCGACCATTGACCAATTCAAAAGGGTTGTCCTTGTGTGTCCACAGCTCAGGCAAGGCAATGGAGCAGTTTTTCTAAGTGGTTATCAGACCACGATCCAGGTGGGATCCTTTCTTGTTGTGTCCATATCTTCATGAAGACCTTGGGTTGCCATTACTAGGAGCTGTATTCTCTGTCATGTTAAGCATCTCAAGTTTAAAATTTAAAATACCATATTAACCAGGGATCTGGCAGGTGTGAGGGCTAGAACCTACTAAGCAGATCTGGGTTAGACAATCTATGTCTGATTCTAGTTATCTTCTCTAAAATGTACATCTAGCAAACATAAAACAGGAGGCTAAATAAAGTATTAATAATTAAGTGCACCAGTTCTCAACATGACTTTAAATACAATTATGAACACATTAAAAGATATGATCATTTGTAAGGTTAGTGGCTATCAACTTGGATTTCTTAGTTATAGTAGCTTTTGTGAGACTAGAACCGAAAATCTTATTTCAGTTAAAAGCATCTTTTGGAGATCTGCCTCCTTGCACATGTCACAAGTTGTTTCCCTTAAGATGGGAGTGAAGCTATAATTCGACCCTCTTTCTCCCAAAGTCAAGATGGCGACCAGCCACATGCTGGTTACTTTCCTCCTGTCGGCTTGGTGGGCTGTTGTTAATGAGCAGGCCAGTCGTTCACTGTCACCATTGCACACAATGCTGCTACTGGAACTGCTGCTTCTGCTACTACCAATGCTGAGGTCACACTGGACTAGAGGGAAGTCGGTGAGGTCAGGGAGAGCAGAGCTAGGTCCTGTGCTCAGTGTGGTGAAGGGAAAGTGGGAGAGAAGAGAGCGTGCAGTTCACAATAGGTCCTCTGACTCCTGACCTAATCTTCATTCCAGAATAGTCAGGCTTGCCCTGCTAAGACCTGGTTTTCATTCCAGAATAGTCAGGCTTGCCCTGCTAAGGCTGCAGCTTGGCAGAGGATCCCAGGGGTCCTGGACCTTGAAAAAGCACCTGGTACCTGTTGGGCTGTCGCTGGGAAATGGTGACTTGTCCAGATCAAAGATGATTTCCTCAAGTGGAGAGCAGTAAAGAAGTCTCAGTACAGCTGGCAAGGGGGACTGGGTGGGGACACAACTTCTCTGAGGATTACAGCACCATCAGAAAGGTGAAATGAGCCAATTTGAGAATGTACTCATTACAGTTAACTTAGTGAAAATTGATGTCCTGTAGAAATCAACCTAGAAGCACAACAACTACAAAAAAGGATGAAAGCTAATTGCCAGCCCTTTTCAAGTCTGAGAAAATGAAAGTTTCTGGAAAGAAGTAGCAACTTCCACATCACCTTCTGTAAGGCTGGTTGATTAGAGCTTTAGTGTCCATTGAGGGTTTGAAAAGCTGTGAGCCATCTTTAGAGCCCTAAAAAAGGAAAGAAGAAAACATTTATTTTATGCACATGAGTGTTTTTCTTGTGTATATGGACATGCACCTTGTACATACCTGGAACTCCTGATGTTCAAAAGAGCATCAGATGCCCCTGGAAAGGACCCTCTCTCCCGACCTCCATCTTTACCCTCACAGTGGCTGTTTACTGCTCCTCTCTGTCCCTGACCTTCATCAAAGAATAACTCAAAAGACTAGCTCTCCTTGGAATAAATTAACAAACAGATACCTTCCACCCATCCAGGAGCTGAGAGCATCACCAGGTAGAACCTGTACCAAAGGCTGCCCACTTTGCTGTAACCATGTCTCCCACATCTCCACCAATGTGCTTGAAAAGTGTCTTTGGGAATGGATTCCTTTGTTCTATTTGGGGTAATCTACATCTGTGTTTCTGGGTGTGGTCTCTCGTTGTGTTGCCAGAATAAACTCTTATTCCCTTTGAAGTGACACTAGTGCTTCTGCTCACCCTGAGGGGTGACTCTGTGGACTGGACAGAAGAGCACACTGCCACTGTAGGAGAAGCCAGGCAGAGAAGAGGGAGGGGAGATAGAGTAGGTATCAACAAGCTGAGATTGCTTTATTGGAATAGAGAGGGGCCTGAACTTTCCATGCATGAAGGTTGAGTGCATTTAGAGGGGATGAGGACATACATGTTTGTGTGTGTCTGTATATGTCTGTGTGTCTGTCCTTCTATCTGTGTGTGTGTTTCTGTTTATCTGTTTGTGTCTGTCTATCCATCTGTGTGTCTCCATGTGTGTGTGTGTGTGTGTGTGTGTGCGCGCGCAGGAGTCTTCCAGAAAGATACATCTCTATTTGTGATTTTATAGGAAGCAGAATAAGTTGTTTCACTACACCCAAGCTCTTCCTCAAAATACCCCAGCAAAAAGGCAGAGAGCAGTTGTCATCTGGGAAGGCTGCTGGTGGGTCTCAAAGGCAGAGTGGACCTACTGGGGTAAGATAATAGCTGCTAGCTTTTGAACATGAAGGGCACAGTAATGCTCTGGGTGGTGCAGCACGTGGTCTTTGCAGGAGGAAACTGGTGAGACAGCTGAGAAGCAGGGACCAAACAGTAAAGTTGTCACCACTATAATGATTGGCTGTCCAACAGTGTGATCCACAATCCCCAAGGAGTCAGGTGTCCTTCCAGAAAGTACTGTTGCCTTTCCTCTGTTTGATCCATTCTAACAGTCATCTAGAACAACCTTCCTGGGTCATTCCCCTCAAAGCAGCATTCCTTCCTCCCTTTTCAGCAGAGGTTGAGTTCAGCCCTCTGTGCTTTTTAAGGACCACAAAAGTCAGATATTGATTTCAGTTTGTTGTGTTTGTTGTCAAAGGTCATCCTTAACACCACAGGGTAAATCAAGGCAGGCAACAAGGTTTAACCTCAGTGATTGGGGTCAGCGCTGAGAGCAGCTCACAGGGGTCAGTTCAGATAGTGACCAAGGAAGGCTGCTGCCTATGCAGCCAGCAATTAGAGAAAAGAGAAGGAGGGGAAATCAAACACACACCCAAACACACATACACACACACATGCATACACACGCACACACACACAAAAAAACACAGAGACAGACACACACACACATACACACACACACACACACACACACACACAAACACACACATACACCCAACACAACACATTGTTTGAAGCAAAAGCAGGCTCAGTGATTTTTTTACTCTTAACCCTTTTTATATACCTTAAAACAAAGTTTTCTGTCTAAAAAGAAAGTTACCTCATAGCCAGAAGTTAAGCAATCACCACAAAAACATATTCTTCAAAACTAGATCAAAATCATTACACAAGAGGAAATTACAACAGGATTATCGATTATGTATTTCTTTTTGAGACTAATATCTGGTTAAACAATATTCACCTATCTTTATTTCTACAAGCTCACTGTAACCCCCAAGGAGATAATCTTTTGTCATTGAATAACAAAGTTTGGGCAGGACAAGTCTGTAGCAGCAAGGTACGATTGATAGATGTTGGTCATAGGTGCAGCAGTAGACAGAGAAGAAGCTCTCCAAGATGCTAAGCCTTCATTTTCTGAAGGAGGAGAGGGGTCCAACCTTCCCAGGAAAGACTGACACCCAGATAGCTCACACCACTTACCTTATTCAAACACTAGACAAGGTTAATTGGGGCTGGGAAAGGCTCCAACTATCAAAGTTATCCTACCCTTTCCTGTTTCTGATAGCAGACAACCCATACATATCTCAGTCCCTTTTGTCTATGGCTAACCATAATCAAAGTAAGAACTCCAGAGTCTTAGGACCAAGATTAGAGCAGCTGCAAGCTCTCTCATAGCACCAAGTGCAGATTTTCCAGAGAGAAAACATTTCCTCAAGGTTTAAACAGGCTCATAACAATTTCTCAGCCTCGATTGATGGACCCAAACATAGCAAAGACTTTGCTGAGATAGTTCACTCAAAGCCAGAACCAAAGACTTTACTATAGGTAACACTACATTAATTTGCATAATATATACTGCATCCTGAAGGAACCCAGGCATTCCCTTGTGAATACACACCTCATTTGTGGTCAGCAGAAGTATTTTGCAAGGACAGTGGCAAGCATCCTCGCAGCATCTATAGGTACTTGCAAGAAGACAATTCAAGATATATCTGAGAGATCCAATTATACGTCAGCTATGCATTCAAAATAAAAATGTACAGCTTGATCCCTACCAAAGAACTTAAATCTAGAGCCCCGTAAAAGATGCTTTTGAATGGAAAAAATGTGTAGACCAGGCTGTCCTCTAACTCAGATCCACCTGCCTCTGCCTCTTCAGCATATCCTATAGGCCTGCACCACCAGAACCAGCAAGAGCTCTCCTTGCAATTTTCATAATTGAAGTGTTTCCCTGTGTGTGACATAGGTTGCCGAAGTACTTCTGCTTCCGAAGATATTCAACCAATGAATTCATCCCCTCTGCTGTCTTCTCCAAACACACTCCAAAGTCAACAGACAGTTCCCACCACAACAAAACACAAGCCTCCTCTCCTGCTCAGACCACACACACATCTCACTCTAACACACTAACACTAACACACACAACAGTGCTCACACTAATGGAAAAATAGGCACACTCACAACACTTTACTCACACCTCTCAAAAACAAATTACCATGACACCTCATCACACTACTCCTGACAACATTCAGACTCACTACACCACTCCAAGACATCAGAACTGACACTGGGAACAAAAAGGAACAGGAACAACAAACTGGCCTGCACACCGCTGGAGCTTGCCCAACAGCCTCCTTCACATCTACACACCTCCTTCCATGAGGACAGAGCTCAGAACAACCAGCCACACCTGGATTTATACCTCCTTGCTAGGGAAGGTGCAACATGGTAATGAATGGTACAATTTTCTCTTCTTTAACATAAAGGAGAAACACGATGGACAAAACGCAACTCTCAGACTGTTTCACCAATACAAGGTGGTTGTCTTCCTTTCTTTTCCTGTTGCTGAGATAGAAGACCTTCTGGACAAAGGCGATTTAAGGAGGGAGGGGTTCATTTTAGCTCACAACCCATCGGTGCACAGAGGTCCAAGCAGCAGAAAATGGAGCAGCTGGCCACGTGCAATCCACCACAGCGAAGAAGGGTCAGTGACTCGTGTCCAGCTGGCTGTCTCCATTTATACGTTTGAGGGTCCATAAGGAATGGTGCAGTCCTCAGTTAAGATGGCTCCTT
The DNA here is from genome assembly GCF_947179515.1 of Apodemus sylvaticus. NCBI lineage: Eukaryota > Metazoa > Chordata > Mammalia > Rodentia > Muridae > Apodemus > Apodemus sylvaticus. Next base: position 164,843,372 of record NC_067473.1, on the reverse strand, counting down.
CCCATTCTGAGACTCCGGTTACCCTAAGTATGCCCAGAGGCATGTCTCAGGGGTGACTCTATAGAGGCTGCTAAGTAGGCAATTAACACTTTTCATCACAGCTTTGTTCCTTAAAAGATTCAAAAAGTTATACTGAGTGTAAATTCTGGAATATTAATACTGTGTTATTCTGGATTCTGAAATGCTGTGTGCAAGTATTAAAACATTAATGCTATTCAAAAATGGATTCCGATGTTAGCTTCTTGTTGGTTTTTCCTCTGCAATGTGTTAATCAGACTTCACCTCTGATTATCTGGAAGAAGTTTAAAGCAGAAAGTATTTCTTTGGGCTCCATTTCAGAAGTGTTAGTACGGGTACATTATTTCTCGGCCCATAGAGATGCAGAACTCAATGGCAGGGACCATGTGACAGAGCAGAGCTGCCCTGAGACAGGGGGATTGAGAGACCACGGAGGCACCAAAGGTGAGATAGACATGTCTCCCGTATCCTCCAACAGGTAAGCTTCATCTCAGAAAGGTGCCTCACCCCACAATAAGACTGTAAATTAGGAAGTCATGTGTGGATCAAGACATTGGCGGAGGCTGAGCCCTCTTGATCCAGTCACCTCTCTCAGCATCCACCCTATGCAGAGCAAGCATCCCACACTCAGCGTCTGCAGGGCCCTTGACATCTGAACATAACAGAGACCACCTAGGACTATGGCCATATGCATATGAAGTCAGGCGTGTCCATGTGACCACTATAGTCAACTCAGCTAGTAAGAGTATCTCACTGCTGGGCGTTTTGTGAATCAGGATGTGTGTTGGCCGGGAGGTGGTGGCTCACGCCTTTAATCCTAGCACTTGGGAGGCAGATGCAGGAGGATTTCTGAGTTCAAGGCCAGCCTGGTCTACAAAATGAGTTCCAGGAGAGCCAGGGCTACACAGAGAAACCCTGTCTCAAAAAACAAAAAAAAAAAAAAAAAAAACAACAACAACAACAAAAAAAAAGAATCAGGATGTGTGTATTGGCATATATATGAATACATGTGTATATATTTACATACATACATATGTACACATATATACATACATATATATACATACATGCATGCATATATATGATGCTGAATGCTGTGCTGCAGTTTCCATGCCATTTGGATGAATGAATTTTCAGTGGAGGGGTGGGAATGATGGAGGACCTAAGTCGTGCATAGGCTGTGGAGAGAGGCTGAGCCATGTGGATATCCAAGGCCTGAGCATGTCCTGTAATGCTGCCACCTGAGGCCACGTTGATGTCTGTGCTCCGTGCTGCCAACAGGGCCGAGTCTGGGTCCATGGGCCTGCTGTAGTGTCCGTGAATTCTGTGGGCCTTGTTACCACTGAAGGCCACATTCATGTCTGAGGGCTGAGCTGCCTCAGAGGACTCTGATGGGACCCAGGACCCTTACTGCCACTGGAGACCATGCTGAGTCTGTGACACATGCTGACACCGCAGGCCAGGTGGACATCATGATCTGTTTGTTTAGCAGATACCATGTGGAGGTTCGTGGTCCATGCTTCTGCTGACTATAACAGACAAGAGGCTTCTTCTTCTGCAGTGGTTCCGATGACTACAGACTCACAGTTGAGAAAGAGGGACATAGAAAGCTTTGGCAACCGCTAACCTCCACCCACCTACCCCCAAAAAGTAACAATCTAGACAGGAAACCACTGAATAGAACTTTTGAATGTTGTGATAGGGATACTGAAATGTAGCCCTCAATAAATAGATGGCAACCAGAGAGTGTGGGGGTGGGGAAGGGCTCACTCTTCTTTAAGGGACTGGCCACCAGGAGTTTGACCATACTCCAGTGACTAGACAGACAAAAAAAAATTGAGGGGAGACTAAAATGGTGGGGGACAATGATGAGGGGGGTGACCTGGGAGGACTGGGAAGTAAGGATGATTAGGGTATGTGCAATTCCCAATAATCAATGAAAAATTATATTTTAAAAGTAGAAACAAAGAAAAATAAACTGAGATAAACAAATGGAAAAAAGTTTTCCCCATTAATGTTTCTGTGTGAAGAATTTCCTGTAATCAAATAAAAAAATTGAGGCGAGGTTATACACATATGTATACATATGTATATACATTTGTATGTATGACATATCTGGTTCTCTGATTCCTATTTCTTTTAATTTAATTTTTTTAATTCCCTTCCCTTATTTCTCTTCACAAATAGCCCATCTTCCACTGTGGTTCAAAGATTTGTGTTGTTCGTGATTTTGAAGAAAAATCCAAAACAAGGTGGACTCTTGTTTTGGCCCCTGACAAAGAGCTCAAGCAACCAGCGTCCTAGGGAGAGAAGCACCTGAGAGGGGAGGAACACATGGCCAGACAGAAAACTGGAGCCATGAGGGGAGCAAGAAAGGACCTCCTACCAGGTCCCACTGTCTCCACCTCTCACACCTGAGCCTGAATACCTGAGAATCTAGGGTGCAAATCGGACATAGCCAAGCACATCCAATTTTCTTTGACACTGCAACAGGACAATGTTGTCCACAAAGTTCAAGATTCAGTCTACATGGTATGTTACAAAAAATGTTACACACACACACACTCTCGCATGCATGCACACATGTGTGCGCGTCACAATCTCATCATATTCTAAGCAAATTTACAGTATTAGGTTGGAATGCATTCTAAACTATCCCAGAGCATACAAGACAGAGCAGATGCACATTCGTGACTTTGGACCTGTATTCATTCACCAATAGGATCCACAACAGGCAAACAGCAGAAGCAGCAGCTGAGCTTACACTCTGAGTGGCTTGAGCAGAGTGCAGGGCATTCTTTCCTCTTAAGAAGAAAGAAATGTTTAGCTTTGGACTCGAGTATGCCGTCCGAAATGGGAAGATCTTGAAACTGCAGAGCTGCATGAACCACAGACAGTCCTGGCCCCTCTCAGCCAACAGCAGAAGCACAGGCTATGCTGGGGTCCTGCTTAGTACAGGACAGATTTTAGCAAAGTCATAGGGAGGTTTGACCACTAGGGGGCAACATTGAGCTCCTGGCTAATAGTCTACAACATGGAGGACCTTGGTGAGCCAGCCCAGAAACACAATGGCCACCACAGACAGGAAGGCCTGCCCTACCAGCTGAAAAGTGAGAGTCCTCAGCAAAAGAGCCCAGGAAACTAGAAATGTGTTAGGAGAACTGGATTCTGTAGATGGCCGCAGTTGAGAGGCTTTACACTTTTAAAGAGACATTGGACTATTACATGGAGCTTAGACCCTTAAAGAGATTTATATATATACATATATATATATATACACACACATATATATATATATATATATATGACAGTGGGACTTCTAAAGTTACGCTATATTTTATATTGTGGTATTAATCTCTAAGACAAACAAGAAAGGAAAAAGTATGGCTTACTAGTGTTTTGTGTCAAGCTGACAAGGGGATAATATTGCTGGTCGATATTTTTGTCCTCTTAACACAGCTAGGTTTAGCGGTTGGGGGGTGGGGACTTTGAGGGGAAGGAACATCAAATGAGAAAATGGCCCCAGTAGGACAGGCTGTGGGTACCCTGCCTGCCAGGATAGTTTCTTGATTGATGTTAAATGGGATGAGGGCGGGGTAGACGAGCATATTGGGAAGGTTTTACCCCAGGGCTGGTTGTCATGGAAAGTATTAGAAAGCACACTGAGAAGACAGTCACCTGCAGCAAGGTTGAAAGCAGCATTCCCCAGGGCCTCCCTTCTCCTCAAGCTCCTGCCTCCTGCCCTCTGATCCCTCAGTGATGGAGTGTGAATAAGGCAGGTAAGCAAATGAATCCTTTCCTCCCCAATTTGCATTTGGTTCTGGTGTTGTATCTGACCTATAGAAAGCAAAAGAAGTCCAGCCGGGTCCAGGAAATGACAACAAATGTCTTCAAAAGAAGGGAAAGAGGATGAGGAGAAGGGCAGGGAGGACAAGGAAACAGGGATTCCAGGGTGGCCTCAGCAGCAGTGGGGAGGAAGAAAAGGCAGTAGATGAAAGAAGTCACCAGGCAAAGTGAATAAGGAAGAAGCCAGAGGGAACTCTGCAGGTCACCTGCAGGGCATGGAGCAGCGGGGGTGTGGGGTGCAGGTCTCCTTGGCTGGGTGTTCCCTGAGAGCCCCCACTGTGAACCCTGAAGCTGATGGCAAACACACCAGGCACAAGAGACATGGTGCAGAGCAGCCAAAGTGCAGCTCTGTGCCTGTGAATGTCTGCGTAGAACTGAAGCTGACTTTCAATCCAGGTCATTGAAATTCAGAGCAATTCAGAGAATTTCAGGGCAGCCAAATTGGTAAGGTAGGGCGCTGAGAATTAGATGTGAAATATGAAGTTTTATCGGTGAGGATAGATTATTTTTTCCTTTTGTTTAACATAGTGGTTTTTCTACATAGCCGTAGTCTGTGGACACTGGTATGGTATCAGACAACAAAAGATGTCTGGAGAGAGCTCCAGCCCTGCTCACTCTGAACCCACTCACTCTGAATTCGCTTGCCCCAGGCCTTAGCCTTTAAAGCTGACATGGTAAGGACCTGCATTATCTGTCTCTTGCATCTTTCCTCTATCTTTCCTATAATCATCCTCACTCCCCCCTCAGAGGACTGTTCCACTTCATACCAGCCAGACTGATGCGTCCTCTGAGAGGCTCTACCAGCAGCTGACTGAGACAGATGCAGGCACGCACAGCCAACCACTGGACTGAGGTGGGGACACCTATGGAGGGTTAGGGGACAGGTTAAAGCAGCTGAAGGGGATGGCCACTCCACAGGAAGACCAACAGTGTCAACAACTGGACACCTAGGAGCACCCAGAGACTAACACACCAACCAAAGCAGAAATATGGACAGTTCCAAGGCCCCCATGACATATGGAGCAGAGGACTGCCTTGTCTGGCCTCAGTGGATGCACCTAATCCTGTAGAGACCTAATGCCCCAGAGAAGGGGTGGGGTAGGGTGGGGACAGGTGAAGGGATGAGGTGGGGGTGGGGAGAGCATCCCCTCAGAAGTAAAGGGGAAGGAGTATGGAATGCAGAACTCTGGAACCAGGTCCAGGAGGAGACAGCATTCAGAATGTAAATAAAATAATTAAGAAAAGAGAAAAAGAAAAAAGCAGATGTTATTAATACTGATGTGATTTAGTTTATTTAAGGTATCAGTACCAGCCAAATACCTATTTAATTTAGAATTAAATTAATGATCTCCCAAGCACACACATGAATAGTCCTCAAGGAGAGTTGTCATCTTTGATGCCACATGCATTATGCATGGATTGTGATGATGATTTTGGCAGATAGTGATGAGGCTGCAACAGTAGATAACATGCTGTGTTCCTCAGGATGTGCTGTGATATGCTCTCTTCCCAGGTACAGGTCTACTGGCTCTGTAAGGTGTCGATGGACTTGCTACAAATCCACTTCCTTTTAATGTAGACCCTGCTACTGCTGATCCCATTGTCACTCAGGAAGCCAAACATTCCATCTCCTCAGATGGAAAACCTAAAGGAAAAAAAAAGAACTGTGCAGAGTCTGTCATTGCATTCACTCCTGCAATCATTATCTCACTCATCTTCACCACTTGTTTATGATAAGAATCAGAAGCAGAGTCCACTGGAATCCCATGCACTAGTTTTGCATCTAGGGACTAAGACATCCTCAGGGGTTGATTTTATCACCACAACTCTGTCACATACAGGTGTTGAACCCAGTATTGTGTGCACAATGCTTTCTGCCATGTTCAAATGAACTGCAGGAGTGGGTAGCCCCACAAGGGGGATTTCAATGCTTTCTTAAAGTAGTTTTACACATATATGAAAGTGGGAGAAAATGCACGACTTAGTAAATTGCTGAATTATGGAGATGACTGGTTCTCTGTTTTAGCCTTCCATTGAAATGGGTCTGTTCAAATGGCTGTGCTCATATCCAAGAGCTGTCCCCTGTGCCCTTTGATAACAAGGGGAGACTCTCTCTGCCCCTGGAATCTCTGATTTGGTGAACAGGTAAAACCATGCAAACAGAGGACTGATCATTCTCAGGCTTGCAGTTCTGAAGTGGCTTCCTAAGGTTTCAGAGACCTTGGCCATCAGAAGTTCTGTCTGCATCACACAAGGGCAGTTATCACCAAGGAACAATTTTCAAGTGCTGATAGCAGACAACATCCACCCCAGATACCATCATCATGCTAAGTTTTGGAGTGACATAGCACTATGGAAATGCTTCAGGATGATGGCTACTAGATGGGAGAGTACCCAGGTGATGGAAATGTGTCAGGGTGTGGAGTTTGAGGGGAATCGGCTGTTGAATGTGAGCACAAACTCTACCTCTAAGCCACGACTACAGCCCAAGGGTTGATTTTTTTGTCTTCAGTCCAAGTATATTTGCCTTCACGTGGCAATGACTTTCATCCGTCATAGCCACAACACACACAAATCATAACACAAACACAGGAGAAGGAAAACATACAAGTTGTTATACTCCGTGTTGTCTGTCCACCTCCATGGGTGCTTTGACGACTCTCTGTGCAGGCCGATCCAGTAGCCAGAAGGTCCCTTGTGTGTATTCAGAAAATTCTGTAATAAAACACAAAAAGCAAATACATGTGTCTCTCTATTTCAAACGAAGCTTGAGTCTCTCCACTCCACAGCGTCCTCTAGACATCACAGGAGGACGCAAGTGAGGGTCACAGATTTTGGAGCTGTACTAGTTACTAGTTCTCAGGGGATCCACTTGACATCTGAAAGTCTAAGGTACCTCATTTGAATTACAGTACCAAATGCAGTGAGACATTTCTCTGTGGCCAGGATAGGTCTGGATTAACATTTCATTGCATTTATTAACAGTTGTCTCCTTCTGTGTGCAACCTGTGCCATCTTACATGAAAAAGCTCAGGACCACAAGGAATCCCAGGAAAATGGCAGATCTGGCCTTCCAGGTGACTAGAATCAAACCTTAGAGAATAGTTCTTGTATAATTTTGTACTCCGGGCTCCAGTCAGAGGCCAAACATCAGCAAATTTCTCACACTCACATGTCCTCCATGTCACCATGATTGGTAGAGAAGGGATCCGTCCTCACGCTTCATCTGTAACCTCTCCAAGTGAAGGCAATACACTACTCAACAGGACAGACAGATAAACCAACCCCTGCCATTCCTTACCAACTCCTCCAGGTTGTCAAATCGAGCTAGTTGGGCACCTAGGGCCATGCAGAAGTTCTGACAGGATGTCCAGTTACTTGAGGTTTCAGAAAAATAAAAACATTTTGTTTCAAATAGTGTCCAGTTGCTTGGGCAAGCAGCATAGGTATTAATTTTGCTTGAGATCTGTTCAGTCGTTCTCACTAAAATGGAGACAATAGAAAGAATCATAACCAGCATGTCTTCTATCTTTCGAAAATACCCCCCTGAGCTCAACTGTGAGGTGTGAATTTGATTGTAACTTTCCTAACTGATCTGTAGGAATGCTGTCCTGAGCATGATGGGCCTTTGTCTAAAGGCCTCCCACCTTGGGCCTGTGTCCCATTCTCTCTCAGGTGCTCACTGTCAGGGCTCCCAGGAAGTGCACTTCTACACTACCATCACTTTCTGTGCTTTGGATGACTGTTTGTTACAATAGGGGCTGCTATATCAGCAAGCACTCTGTAGGGACAACTACTTTGACAGCCGGCCTAATAATTGAGACTGCAGTGAGAACATTGGGGTAGGTAGTGTGTATACAGAGTGGGCACGTTGCACTAAAGGATGATTCACTCACTTAAGAGGACAGTGCAAGATTTTATTACAGTATTCTGAACAGTGTGGTTCAGAATCTACAATTCTATGAATGTATTACTTCAGAACTTTCCATTTAATACTATCAAAATGAAGTAAATCCCATTAACTAAACCCATGGGTAGTTAGGAGACACTGTGTCTTCCTGGCCACATTACTCTTCTCTGTCCTCACACTTCCTTTAGGTTCCTCTTTGGAGTTTCCTCTCCTTGTTCTCTGCCTTGGATAGTTCCTGTGAGTGACTGTCTATCCCCTGCCTTTCTGTCTAGAGCCTTCAGGGTGTCATCTTCCCAGGGATGCTGAGCCTGGCCCCATGTACACTCTGTGGCCTGTGTGTTCCTTCACTGCCTCTTCCTGCCGGAACCTACATTCCCCGAGAACAGGAACTCCCAGTGTGTTTTCTCTGGAGCCTGTCCCAAAATTCCTCACATTGGTCAATCAGTATAACTGCCAACATGAATGTGAACAGAATGCCTCAGAATTTGGAGAGTGAGTCACTTACCTGGCAAAGCACCAGAAAGAGCAACTACAGCTGCAGTGAGGACCACGATCACGCCACAGCAGCAGTAATACTTAACACAAGACCCAGAAGAGACAATTCTGAGACCTTTTCTTTGGATAATTTTGCCTGTAAAATATAAATATAAGAATGCCAATTTCAAATAATTTCATAAGGAAAATAAAATAAATTTACCACAAAACCTACTTTACAATTGCCTATATGTTCCTGAAAGGCTTCTGCCAAACCTTTGGAGAAGGCCCTGGTCCACAAAGGATGACCATGGTAGAAAGAAATCTAGAGAGGATGGAAACAGAACTTCTGCCAGGAAATCTCCTGTCACTAAACTCCAGGTGAATCATGAAAAAGCAAAAATAGAGGGAGTGGGGAGCCTAGTAAAATGTAAACAACATAAATCTGGATTTGGCTCCATAAAAAGTGCCCTGATTAGAAGGAGTTATGGAAACATTAGAAAAAGAAACATTGATGTAGTTAGACATATTAACAATATAAGAAACGAGGAAAAACTAGAAATATCTCAAAAACACAGCAAAATTATATGAAAAATAGAAGTAAAAGGAACTTCCTCAACCCTAGGAAAGTTATCCCTTAAAAACAAAACTGTAAGCCCAACAGCAGTCTGCTTCTTTGACAATGGTGCAATTGTGAATGTTTTCCCAGCAAGCAGGAGCAAGAGCTGGATGTCTGCTCATTACTCCAGGTAGACTTTTCCCAGGAGGTCCTCGCCAGGACAAAGAAATGGGGTCAGGTGTCTGGAGGATGGCTCAGCTGTTAAGATCACTTCCAGCTCTTCCAGAGGACCTGATTGAAGTCCTGGACCCACGAGGTAGCTTACAGCAATGCACAGCTCCAGTTCCGGGGGATCCATTGTCCTCTCCTGGCTTCTGTAGGCACTGGGCATTCATGTTATGCACAAACCTGCAGGCAAGCAGCCACGGACATAAACTGAGATTCTTAAAGAACAAAAGAAGCTTTACACTTCTTGGAAACAGGTGAAACTGTTTCTCTTCACAGATGGCATGGTTCTATCTACATAAAAATTCTAACAAATCTACAAAAGACTGCTTGGTGTACAAAATGGGTTTACGAAGCTGCAGGACAGGGCGTCAACAAGGTGACATCAGTTATATGGTCCTGTCACGTGGAAATTCATATCTTAGACAGTGCTCTTTACAGTAATGCCAAAAAAACATAAAATTACAAATCTAAAAGTAGGGTGTTCATAATCAGCATAACAAGAAAACTACATGTAAATCTATAAAGAAATAATAATAGAAAAGTAGGCTCCGTGGTTAGGAGCACTTGTTGATATTGCAGAAGATCTGGGTTCAATTCTAGCACCAATATAGCAAGTCACAAACCTCTGTGATTACAGATTCTGGGACTCTGACAACTTTCCTGGCCTTGGTGAGCACTGAAAATGCATAAGCAAATATGTGCGACATATTGCCGAGGGGTGGTTACCTTCAGAAAGAAATAACATAGCACCAAGTTATATGAGATGTACTATGAAAATTAAAAAGAATACAGAATGGTCAAAAATTATTCTGAAAAAGAAGAGGTCCAAATTAGAAACATCACAAGGCCTAATCTAATGCTTCATGTCCTTGTGGGAACAGGAATGAAAGTCTGGTGCTATCAACAGAGTGAACATTGAAACAACTCAGAAGAAAACAGGACTCCAGAATGACATCAAACACAGGTGGTCAACAGACACTTAACAGAGATAACAGTTTTTAGACAGCAAAAGGGTGGTGTCACTCCAGTGTGTGCTACTGAAATCACCTGCCATCTGTCTGCTAAAAAAACAGACACAAACTACTACAGTCCATCTGTAGACATATAGACCCAAGCACAAAGTTTAATATCATAAGTCTTTTGATTTTTAGAAAACTAAGGGAGAATGTTTGTGAACTTGTCTTGGACAAAAATTATGTTAGATTTAAGAGCAAAATCACTGTTTGCATAACAAATAGTGGTTATTCAGAGGATAGATATTCATTGATGTGGATGTAGATGTTGACATAGAACTAACACATTTTTAAAGCTAAATTGTACAGCTACTACAAAGCTGTTTGGAAGTGTAAAATATGAATGACATGCTCCCAACCTACCCACATATCCCCACGCTGGAAAGGGCAGTCTACATTCAAGTTGCAAGAAATATTTATGTGAATATTTACAGCAGCTGTAAGAATCCCTGTAAAAATGACACATTTGTGACCATTGAAACGTCCCCAAGCTGATGACAAGGTAAAACTTTTCTCAACACAAGAAACAATTCGGACCACATGCCTGCCCTTGACCTATCTCATGCCACTATAACAGGATAAATGTCCCAACGGCTTCTTCCTCCAAAAGTCCCCTAACTAAGACTGCCAGGAAGTTTATGCAAACTTGAGGTCAGAGAGCTACAGGATCTGGTCCCCATGCAGCTTACTTTGAGAAGAGACCTCCCAACTGCCTGCTTCCTCCTCTCACTTCTCTAGAAGTTTCCTGCCAGCTTTTCATAACCTCTTTCTATAGAATTTGCTGGTGAGATTCAGGCAAAATTCTGAATTCAGAGCACAGCTCTGTCAGAGGTGCTATGATTATGGCGTCTCAGCATCAAGGCAGTAGTGCTTGTTTCTGACATGCTACTAAGAGGCACTGCACTGTGAGTGAAGAGCAGAGGGCACTGCTGTGACTGCTGAAAGAACTCAGGAGGCAAGTCTCTGCTTCATGGATCCACTTGTGGCTTCTGGAAAGGTGAGTGCTTACAGCTACAGCAGAGGAGCCGTGAGTGTGTCTGCAACAGGCAGTGGGGAAACTGGGGCAGGGGAGGGAGTCTGTATAGACTTGGAAAACTATTGTTTAAGTCTTAAGTATTTTACCTGTAAGAGTGCTTTATTGGCCTGTGTGTGTGTGTGTGTGTGTGTGTGTGTGTGTGTGCGCGCGCGCATTCTCATGTGCTCCTTTCGAGCTCAAGCAATTCTCAACCATGTGCTGCTGTGAGCAATCTAGTTTCCCCTGTGAGCTCTCCTCAGATCTCCTCACACTCCCTATAGTAAGTAAATCTTGGGAGATTTCTAAACCCCTTCATATTTTTAAAGGAGTGGTTTCATTGGATTTCTAGTTCTGCATCATGCTTTGAAAAGATCTTTCCAAATGCAAGAAAGTAGTCTAAACCGTCTGCTTTTAGCAATCCACTGTACAACTGATGAACTATGTTGGGCTTTCAATGCCTGACTGTCTCAGCATGTCACTCAGGTCTGCCCATGTTGTCACAAAAGACATTGCCCCATCCTCTTACTAGTGCAATGTATTCCAGTATATATGGGAGTATGTGTCACAATTTTTCCACACTCATCCACTTATAGATGCTGATGTATGTTTGGTTGGAGCCTCCGACTTGGCCCACACCCCATACCTCCCACCACCCCAGCCCTGGCACCAAAAGGCCAGGTCGGCCTTCCTGGCAGCTGTAGCAAACTTCTCCCGGGGCTCCGTGAGCACACATTGGCTCAAGGCCAGGTTGTAGCAGACAGGACACTTTCCTTCACCTTCTATCTATGAAAACCTTCCCAGCCACAGCCTGGGCAGGACTTCTTCAGTCCTGTACAGAGCCATATTGGGGCGGTCATGCACTGGGTCAGAGTTTGACTTTGGTCAAGGTTAACTTCTCCCAGATAGCCAGGATCCTGTTCCACCTAGGGTCGAGTGCTTGAAGTAAAGGTTAAGTTCATTGTTCCTCCAGGTCTAGGAATTCCTGAATTAAACAGGTGACCCACCCAGCTGCCAGAGCAGTCAAGACGAGGACCTCCAAGAGAAGCTAGACAACTTCCACCAGAACTCAGCCTGGAGTCTGGGGGGAAGGGTTTGCCCAAACTGTTAAAAAGGTCTGGCGCCATTAAAGTTTCTGGCTTTGATCAGTGAATATTGTCTTAGCCATACTTCTTTTCGCCCCTCTTCCCTATTTATTCCTCAGCTTCTGTTCCAGAAACCCACTTCGTAATAGCTGCAGGCAGCTATGGAACCCTACATATTGGCGCCAGAACGTGGGGCAACCTGGTACGGGAGAATTTCCTGAGGTAACCCTATCGAGTGAAGCTTCGCAGAAAAGGTGATAAGGAATGGTATCTGCACGGTAAGCAACATAGAGGTCAAAACTAGCGCTAGTGGAAAATTGTTTCTATCGTTGTGAGTGCAGAGGGATACGGGTTTTTCAAGCAAACTGTGTTGACCCGGCACAGTGGCCGCTTGGGTTGAAAAGATAGGGAAATATGGGGAAGGAATTTGGTAGGCATTTGCCCAAAGCTCGTAAGAGCTGATTCAGGCGTAAAAGAAAGGGGTTTTAAAAATAGGCATATGTGTATCTTTCCGTGTTTGTCCCGGTGCACCGACTGTTTGTCTATGTGTATGTTTATGTCCTCTCTGTGTTTTTGTGTGAATGTCTGTTTCATGTTAAAAAGAAAAATTGGTAAGGATTTCATCTGCTGGTAACCTCTTGAGCCAGCCACAGTTTGTGTGGGGATTGATTTAAAGCTGCACCGCAGCAGCGCAGCTCACTCACCCCAGAGGCAAGCATGGCTGGGGAAAAAGCCGCTTTTAAAAGCCCAGAAGCCTCAAGATTTGGGAAAACTTTGGTTTGGCTTGTGAAATTCATGTAGTAGCTTTATACTTGTTTCTAATTAGTTTTAATGGTATAAGGCTTTACATGTCTTGACTAATGAGTTATAAATTAATTGGTTATTATGTAAAAGGTATAGTGTTATTAAGAAAAGGTTAGTTTAAAACTGGTGATTCAGTGTTGGAGCCATCTTAACTAGCTACACGTGGCCTAACGCAACTCATGCTTTGTTCTTGTTTATAATTAGATTTAAAGGTATATTTTGCATGTCTTGACTATAGAGTATTGGCTTAAGTCACTGGACATGCTTTAAAAGGTATAATGTTATTAACAAAAGTTAGGTTAAAGCTGGTAGTTTAGGGTAGTCACCATTTTTAAACAACACGTGGCATGACGGTTAAAGCTGGTAGTTTAGGGTAGTCACCATTTTTAAACAACACGTGGCATGACGGTTAAAGCTGGTAGTTTAGGGTAGTCGCCATTTTTAAACAACACGTGGCATGACGCAATCCAGGAAATACAGGCCTTTAAGATGCTCCTAAATTGGCATGGTGTTTCATGTGAATCTTGGCCTGGAGATTGGACTTAATGAAGATTAAGATTTAAAATATTGTCTCTTTAATAAGTTACACTGTCATACACTTGAACATAAGAACTGGCAGACAAACCTTGTGCTGTAAATATGTGTTTGCCATTGATTTTAAAGAAAATAGATTGTTTAAAATTGGGATTTGCTTCCAAAATTACAATTGTGCTCTAATATTACAAGAAAACATTGAGTTACAATAAAAATCAGTGTGTCATTGGCTGCAGTTTTCAGTTTGCAGACTCATAATTCTTAACATTTTGTAATTAAGATAATTTTGAGAGTGATACAGCTATGGGTTTTAGAGGCCCATTGCCACTTTTCCACAAGTTTATAGGCTACAATGGTAGGAGCAAAATTTAACCCTCCAAGATTAAAAAGGAGATCTCAGTGGAAATGTATTTGATATCAAGTAGGTTCCTTTGACCATGGAATTACAGGTTTCTTTTGTTTAATCCTCAAAACGTCCTAGCAGGTTTGGGTCTGGTCTTAGATAAAAGGCTCAGATCTAGTCCTTGCCAAGGACTAAAGGTGGATCCTAGGGCAGATAAAGAAAAAAAAAATGTTTTGTTTCTGTTTCAATACTAGAAGTTAAGATCTTAAAATTTTCAGTGTATAATGTTCATAGAATGTTTGTGACAGGCCCTTGCTCCTATGGACTTTTAGAATTTTTAGGTAAATGGCTTTCAAAAGTTGTTAAGATATATTAATTGGCTTTATCTTATATTTACCTCATTTTAAGCTTGCCACAGAAGGTCTTAAACCTCTGTTTTCAAGATAGGAAACGTTTGTTCCTTGCTTCAAGCAACAATCAAATTTATTATTAATGGTTGATCTATTACATGGCAAGCATTTTTAGGCAAAATTAATAATTGTTATCCAAAAGATAACTTATACTATCAGATCACATGTTTATTCCTTTAAGTTTTTCCCTGCTTCAACACAGATACCTGAATTGGGTGCTATAGCAGCTATTTTTAAGATGTTAAAAGTCAAGCTTTTAATAATAGTAGAGATATATATATATATATATATATATATATATATAGCTCATGGTTTATAATTGCTTAAAATAGGTCCATTTTTAATACTGCTAATTCTTAATATTTACAGTTTATGCAAATGTGATTCAAAATTCTAAGAACAAAGGATATGTTGTCTAAATGACTGTCCTTTAGGTATTTGAAATAATTTTATATTTTGTGCACATCAAATTATAAAGATTTGTTCTTAATGTCCTCAATTTCTACCTCTACCATGTAATGGTGTTAATCCTAGAGGACTTAGTTATTACAAATGATACAAATGATAGTTATTATAAATGATATTCATATTTCTAATTTAGAAGATTAAAAAATATGTGCATGTGACTAATGATTCATTTTTAGGCTGTCTAGTTGCAACTGCTCTAACAGAAAAAGCAACTAAAAATGCTATGTTTATTTTATATAATTACATAGTTATTGCCTATGTTATGGGTTATACTTTGTGTTCCAACTTAAATTAATAAAACAATATCTTCTTGGAAGAGAGAAGAGAGGGGAAATCGTGTCCCTGTGCATATCATTTATATTATGCTTGCATATTTTTAAGAAAATTTTAAAATTTGGATGCCTAGAAACTCCTTGCTAAATGTATATGACATCTTGTAATTAGGCATATTGATGTCTAGGTGAAATGAAGGAATTCACTTATTGACATATGCCATGATCCTGATTTAATATTGGGGAAGGCATGTCCCCTATGTTTTTTCCACAGAATGCTGCAGAAAATATGCCGACTGTGTGCTTGCTGAATGCCCAGACCATGGTAACATAAGAGCTATATTGGGTATATGTTCTTGACTTACCTTAATTGTCAAATGTCCCAGGTTAGATAAATTGCCTAGCTTCAAGCTCTTAGACTTGTGGGACAGAACATGGAGACTGTTAAGCTAGCTTAGGAAAAATTAATCTAAAGAAGAGTTAAAATGACTCTTCTCCTTATTGTGTTCAGCTGACTCAACCATAGACTGGTCTAGAAATAATTCCAATATTGAGGATTCCAATTTTGAAGATGGCTAACGATCTTCAGCCAGCTGTGTTAATTTAACATATAGTCTCCACTTTTCCGGAGAAGTAACAGCATATCTCTTGATACACAAGGCTACCTCTCCCACCCCAGAGGCCAAGCTTTGGGTCCTTAAAGTTGTTAATTTGCAACTGAATTGGATACTTCAGGGACAAGTTAATCCTATTCCACCTTTAACTCTTGACCTTGTTTGTTAAGCAGACTGGCTGTCTCCACCCAGGCTCACCTGGATGGAGAGATTGCATGTCTGTTAAAGACACTTGCAGACCCCCCTGGCTTCAAAACTTACACAAGTGGATCTCCAAAGAGGGAGCCACATAGAACTCAGATCTATGTGTGTTTGTTTAAGAGCAAACATGGGTACCAGTGAGACGTGCGAGGCAAAGCACCGCCTGGGGAGGTGAATTTCTGCTTCTGAGTCCCCAGGAAGTACACCTAATTGCATAGGGGTTAACGTCGAGAGGCTGTCCTTAAAATAATAAGGGAGCCTATTACCCCTCCTCTGAAAAAGACGTTATACAATATTTAAGAGGAATTACGGTCAATGCTTCCCCTCCTGGTTAAGGCCCGCCTTCTTATGAAGGATATTTATCCACTTGTTTTCTACCTCCTCGTGTTCTAATTAATAAAAAAAGGGAGGACATGTACAGAGCCATATTGGGGCGGTCATGCACTGGGTCAGAGTTTGACTTTGGTCAAGGTTAACTTCTCCCAGATAGCCAGGATCCTGTTCCACCTAGGGCCGAGTGCTTGAAGTAAAGGTTAAGTTCATTGTTCCTCCAGGTCTTGGAATTCCTGAATTAAACAGGTGACCCACCCAGTTGCCAGAGCAGTCAAGACGAGGACCTCCAAGAGAAGCTAGACAACTTCCACCGGAACTCAGCCTGGAGTCTGGGGGGAAGGGTTTGCCCAAACTGTTAAAAGGTCTGGCGCCATTAAAGTTTCTGGCTTTGACCAGTGAATATTGTCTTAGCCATACTTCTTTTCGCCCCTCTTCCCTATTTATTCCTCAGCTTCTGTTCCAGAAACCCACTTCGTAATACCTGCAGGCAGCTATGGAACCCTACAAGTCCTGTCCCTCATACTGCTGAACTGGCCCTAGAAGTGTTCAGAAATAAATGTGCTTCTCTATTTTCTTTAAATTCAGCTTCAATTGTCCTATTAAGTCAGCAGAGAGGCCTGTTAGTATGTTCCACGAGCTGGGTGTTGTAAACACACAAGCAAGTAACAATATCTCTGACCAGGGATTAGGAGGAGTAGAGACAGAGTAGACACTATTTTTTTTTTAAAGTGGTTTCAGATCTGGTGCTCAAAGTCACAGTAGGATGAACACTGCTCACAATAATGTACCGTATTTCTAAAGCTAGCACACATGGTGGCTCACAGTTGTCTAACTCCACTTCCAGGGGATTCAACACTTTCCTCTGACCTCTGTGGGCACTGGGCATGCACATGTAGCACACAGACATGCAGGAAAAGTGCCTATACACTTATAATAAAATATGTTTTTAATTAAAGGGAAAGAGAGTTAAAAAGTAAAATATAAATATTTCTCAAAATGGAGAGCATACAGTTTTAAATAGAAATTCAAATGTTCTCTTTCCATCATTTATTATGAACTAAAACTGTGGATGGATTTGCTGGTAGCATAAGGTTCCCACCCCCACCCTACTGGAAAAAACTTGATCATTCCCTGACACCACAAGAGTCATTTAAGGCCAGAGAAAGAAGACTTAGACAGAGGCAGGCTGATTTCTGAGTTTGAGGCTAGCCTGGAACTACAGAGTAAGTTCCAGGACAGCCATCCATGGCTACAGAGAGAAACCCTGTCTCAAAAAACCAAAAAAAAAAAAAAAAAAAAAAAAAAAAAAAAAAAGGAAGAGGGAGAATTTCTGACAGTCTGGAGGTTTGGGGAAGGGAGGGCACAGGGCACACCACATGCTGTCTGATAAGAAAGTCACAGGGAGGCCTGGCAGTGGTGGCGCATGCCTTTAATCCTAGCACTAGGGAGGCAGAGGCAGGTTGATTTCTGAATTTGAGGCCAGCCTGGTCTACAAAGTCAGTTCCAGGACAGCCAGGGCTACAGCTACACAGAGAAACCCTATCTCAGGGGAAAAAAAATTTGGAGGAGGGGCACTTTAGGAGTGGGTTGAGTAGCAGGATGTCCCTGAGCACGTCCAAGATCGTCCAGGCAACCCTCCAGGAATCCAGACACCTACTTTGATTTATGAACTCAAAGGGATCTCAGAATCAAGTTATGAGTGCAGGCCACAAGCCAAAGGGTGACACACAGTTGTGTCCCTAAGGGAGTGTAAGAATGTAGGGATGGGGGTGGGGCATTGTTCAAACCTAATCCTAGAACAGCCACATCTGCTACAGTTTAACTACACTGAGTGAGCACAGTACAGCCCAGACTCATGGCTTCTGTGCAGCAAGTTGATTCTAGCATTTCTGAAAGTTAGTGGAGTGCAAATTCCAGATGCCCAGGAAGAGGGTACTCACAAGTTCTCTGTTGGTTGCACTTCCCGCAAACACATTTAAGTAATGGAGGCCATACTAGAAAACACAGAGTGGCACGAAAACACGGAGGGGAGCAGAACTTTCTTCCCCCATGAAGAGCCGCCACCCCCCCCACCCCACCCCCACCTGACCCCAGCCTCCACCGATCTACAGAGACCCACTGTGGCAGGCCAACTGGAGTGAGATCCAGCTCCCCTGATGAAGCTCCCCTCTCTCCCTTTAGTTTAGTTGACATTTCCTTAAATACTTACAGGTTTTCTCACTTTCCAATCAATCCGGGCAGGACCTCTGCACCACTTATCTATTTTCTTGCTAAGGCAATGAGCCTCTGATGAATGAAGACACTTGGTAGACAGCTTGAGCTTCTTGGCAGATTTTCAAACCAGCTGACTAGGAAGCTGCCAGTGATTGGGCCTACCTAGGTCTGACGTCACTCTGAGGAACTGAAAATCTGGGGAGGGATCAGTGACTGAAGAGCATGCTATACTATGAAGGAAATAAACAGAGCTGAGAAATGTTTCAGATAGCGACAGTGGAAAAGCGCACATTTCATTTGTTTTTAAACGAAGGCATTTTGATTGTGTGGGAGGCCAGTAAGCAAACTCATGAGAATGTATGAGAATGTGACCATTGGTCTACCCTTCAGCTGTGCAGTTGGGAGCCAGCCAAATCTAATTCTGTGCACTTCAGAAGATCACTAGGTTTATGCAACTTTCCTGTACTGACTGGCTCCTTTCTTTTTTGCTTCACCAAAACTTTACTGTTGCTAACAATTCCTTTTTTTACTATTATTTTATCTATTTACATTTCAAATGTTATCCCCATTACTCATTTCCCTTCCATGAACCTCTCTCCTCATTCCTCCTCCCCTTTGCCTATGGGAGGGTTCTCCCCCCACCCAGCTACCCACTCCTGCCTCCTGCCTCCTGCCTCCTGCCTCCTGCCTCCTGCCTCCTGCCTCCTGCCTCCTGCCTCCTACCTCCTGCCTCCTGCCTCTAGCATCCCACATGATAGCCTGGGGTCAAACTGTGATGGGTGGGAAAATCCAAAAGCTCTCAGGAACAAAGACTTTGTCTCTGTTCCAGAAGAGTCAGGCTTGCCCTGAGAAGGCCACTTAGCAGAGGAACCCGGGGGTCCTGGACCTGGGAAAAGCTTGGTGACTTGCCCAGATCTCAAAGTCGACCTCCTCAAGGGGAGAGCAGTAAAGAAGAGGTCTCAGTGCAGCTGCCTTGAGGGCCTTGGTGAGGACTCAACTTCTCCAGGGATTTCAGCACCATCTGAGAGGTGAAATGAGCCAATTTCAGAATGTACTCATTACAGTGAAATTTAGTGAAAATCGATGTCCTGTAGAAATCAACCTAGAAGCACAACAACTACAAAAAAGGGTGAAAGCTAATTGCGAGCCCTTTTCAAGCCCGAGAAAATGAAAGTTTCTGGAAAGAAGCAGCAACTTCCACATTATCTTCTGAAAGGCTGACTGATTAGAGCTTTAGTGGCCATTGAAGGTTTGAAAACCTGTGAGCCATCTTTAGACCCCTAAAAAAAGAAAGAAGAAACTATTTATTTTATGCACATGAGTGTTTTTCTTGTGTATATGGACATGCATCTTGTACATGCCTGGAACTCCTGATGTTCAAAAGAGAGCATCAGATCCCCCTGGAAAGGACCCTCTCTCCCGCCCTCCATCTTTACCCTCACAGTGGCTGTTTACTGCTCCTCTCTGTCCCTTACCTTCATCATAGAGTAACTCAGAAGACTAGCTCTCCTTGGAATAAATTAACAGACAGATAGCTTCCACCCATCCAGGAGCTGAGAGCATCACCAGGTAACATCTGAGCCTGCACCAAAGGCTGCCCACTTTGCTGTAACCATGTCTCCCACATCTCCACTAATGTGCTTGGAAAGTGTCTTTAGGAATGGATTCCTTTGTTCTATTTGGGGTAATCTACATCTGTGTTTCTGGGCGTGGTCACTCATTGTGTCCCCAGAGTAAACTCTTATTCCCTTTGAAGTGAGAGTTGTGCTTCTGCTCACCCTGGGGAGTGACTCTGGGGACTGGACAGAAGAGCACACTGCCACAGTAGGAGAAGCCAGGCAGAGAAGAGGGAGGGGAAATAGAGTAGGTACCAACAGGCTGAAATTGCTTTATTGGAATAGAGAGGGGCCTGAACTTTCCATTGCGTGAAGGTTGAGTGCATTTAGAGGGGACGGAGACAAACATGTTTGTGTGTGTGTCTGTGTATGTCTGTGTGTCTGTCCTTCTCTCTCTGTGTGTGTCTGTGTGTTTCTGTTTATCTCTTTGTGTCTGTCTATCCGTCAGTGTGTCTCCATGTGTGTATGTGTGTGTGTGTATGTGTGTGTGTGTGTGTATCTACCAGAAAGATACAGCTGTATTTGTGGTTTGTGAGAAGCAGGGACCAAACAGTAAAGTTGTCACCACTATAATGATTGGCTGTCCAACAGTATGATCCACAATCCCCAAGCAGTCAGGTGTCCTTCCAGAAAGTACTGTTTGCCTTTCCTCTGTTTGATCCATTCTAACAGTCATCTAGAATGACCATTCCTGGGTCATTCCCCTCAAAGCAGCATTCCTTCCTCCCTTTTCAGCACAGGTTGAGTTCAGCCCTCCGTGGTTTGGAAGGAGCACCACAGTCAGATATCTACTTGAGTTTGTTGAGTTTGTTGTCAAAGGCCAGCCTTGACACCACAGGGTAAATCAAGGCACGCAGCAAGGTTTAACCTCAGTGATTGGGGTCAGCGCTGAGAGCAGCTGACAGGGGTCAGTTCAGATAGTGACCAAGGAAGGCTGCTGCCTATGCAGCCAGCAATTAGAGAAAAGAAAGGGGGGAAATCAAACACACACACAAACACAGATACACACACACATGCATACGCACGCGCACACACACACACACAGAAACACAGAGACAGACACACACACACACATACACACACACACACACACAGTGTTTGAAGCAAAAGCAGACTCAGTCATTTTTTTTCTCTTAACCCCTTTTTATACACCTTAAAAAAAGTTGTCTGTTTAAAAAGAAAGTTACCTCATAGCCAGAAGTTAAGCAATCACCACAAAAAACTATTCTTCAAAAACAGGTCAAAATCATTACACAAGGAGAAATTACAACAAAATTATTGATTATGTGTTTCTTTTTCAAGACTAATATCTTGTTAAACAATTCTCATCTATATTTATTTCCACAAGCTCACTGTAACCCCAAAGGAGAAATTCTTTTGTCCTTGATTAACAAAGTTTGGGCACGACAAGTCTATAGCAGCAAGGTTCTCCGTGGACGATTGATTGATGTTGGCTGTAGGTGCAGCAGTAGACAGAGAAGAAGCTCTCCAAGATGCTAAGCCTTCATTTTCTGAAGGAGCTGAGGGGTCCAACCTTCCCAGGAAAGACTGACAACAGCTAGCTCACACCAGTTACCTTATATAAATGCTATACAATGTTAATGGGGGGGGGGGGGGGCTGGGAAATGCTCCAACTACCAAAGTTATCTTACTCTTTGCTGTTTCTGATGGCAGGCAACACACATAAATCTCATCCCTTTTGTCTATGGCTAACCACCATCAAAAGTAAGAACTCCAGGTTTGCCAGGCGTATCAGGACCAAGATTAGAGCAGCTGCAAGCTCTTTCATAGCACCAAGTGCAGACTGTCCAGAGAGAAGACATTTCTTCAAGGTTTGAACAGGCTCATAACAATTTCTCAGCCTCGACTGATGGACCCAAACATAGCAAAGACTTTGCTGAAATAGTTCACTCAAATCCAGAACCAAAGGCTTTACTCCACCTACCACTACATTAATTTGTATATTCATAAGGCGTCCTGAAGGGACCCAGGCATTCCCTTGTGAATCCACACCTCATTTGTGGTCAGCAGAAGTATTTTGCAAGGACGGTGGCAAGCGTGCTCGCAGCATGTGTAGGTACTTACAAGAAGAAAATTCAAGGTATCTCTGAGAGATTCAATTATACCTCAGCTATGCATTCAAAATAAAAGCATATAGCTTGCTCCCTACCAACAAATGGAACTCTAGAGCCGCATAAAAAATGTTTGTGGGCGGAAAAAAAAACATGTAAACCAGGCTGTCCTCAAACTCAGATCCACCTGCCTCTACCTCTTCAGCATATCCTACCGGCCTGCGCCACCAGAACCGGCGAGAATGTGTGCTGCTATTTTCATAATTGAACCTTGTCCATGTGTGTGACATAGGTTGCCTGGGTGCTTCTGCTTTCCAAGAAATTCAACCAATGAATTCATCGCCCCCTGCTGCCTTTTTAAAGAAACACACTCCGACCACAGCAAACTGCTCCCAGGACAACGAAAGCCCGCCTCCTCTCATGCTCACGCCACTCAGTCACCGCCCACAACCTGCCTACTTACTCCTCTCACCCACACAGTCACACCACAACGATACTGATACTAACCTTAAAACATGCACACTTACAACACTTTACTCACACCTCTCAAAAATAAATTACCACAACACCTCATCACAACACTGCCACTGACACCATTCACACTCACTCCATGACTCCAGGACATCAGGACTCACACGGGGAACAAAACTCAACAGGAGCACTAAACATGCCTGCACACCGCTGGCGCTCGCCCAACAGCCTCCTTCACATCTACACACCTCCTGCCACCAGGACCGAACTCAGGACAACCAGCCACACCCGGATTTACACCTCCTTGCCAGGGAAGGTGCAACATGGTAACGAATGGTACAATTTTCTCTTCTTTAACATAAAGGAGAAACAAGGTGGACAAAACGCAACTCTCAGACAGTTTCACCAATACAAGGTCGTTGTCTTCCTTTCTTTTCCTGTTGCTGAGATAGAAGACCTTCTGGAGGAAGGCGATTTAAGGAGGGAGGGGTTCATTTTAGCTCACAACCCCTCAGTGCAGAGAGGTCCAAGCAGCAGAAGATGGAGCAGCTGGCCACGTACAATCCACCACAGCGAAGAAGGGTCAGTGACTCGTGTCCAGCTCGCTGTCTCCATTTATACATTTGAGAGTCCGTAAGGAATGGTGCAGTCCTCAGTTAAGATGGCTCCTTCCCATTCTGAGACTTGGGTTACTCTAAGTATACCCAGAGGCATGTCTCAGGGGTGACTCTATAGAGGCTGCCAGGTAGGCAATTAACACTTTTCATCACAGCTTTGTTCCTTAAAAGATTCAAAAAGTTATATTGAGCATACATTCTGGAATATTAATACTGTGTTGTTCTGGATTCTGAAATGCTGTGTGCAAGTATTAAAACATTAATGCTATTCAAAAATGGATTCCGATGTTAGCTTCTTGTTGGTTTTCCTCTGCAATGTGTTAATCCGACTTCATCTCTGATTATCTGGAAGAGGTTTAAAACAGAAAGTATTTCTTTGGTCTCCATTTCAGAAGTGTTAGTATGGGTATATTATTTCTCGGCCCATGGAGATGCAGAACTCAATGGCAGGGAACATGTGACAGAGCAAAGCTGCCCTGAGACAGGGGGATTGAGAGAGCACAGAGGCACCAAAGGTGAGATAGACATGGCTCCCGTATCCTCCAACAGGTAGGCCTCATCTCAGAAAGGTGCCTCACCCCACAATAAGGCTGTAAATTAGGAAGCCATGTGTGGATCAAGCCATTGGCAGAGGCTGAGCCCTCTTGATCCAGTCACCTCTCTCAGCATCCATCCTATGCAGAGCAAGCATCCCACACTCAGCGTCTGCAGGGCCCTTGACATCTGAATATAACAGAGGCCACCTAGGACTATGGCCATATGCATATGAAGTCAGGCGTGTCCATGTGACCACTATAGTCAACTCAACTAGTAAGAGTATCTCAGTGCTGGGCGTTTTATGAATCAGGATGTGTGTATTGACATATGTATGAATAGATGTGTATATATTTACATATATACATACATATAAACACATAATACATACATATATACACATACATACATGCATATATATGATGCTGAATGATGTGCTGCAGTTTCCATGCCATTTTGATAAATGACTTTTCAGTGGAGAGGTGGGAATGATGGAGGAACTAAGTCGTGCATAGGCTGTGGAGAGAGGCTGAGCCATGTGGATATCCAAGGCCTGAGCATGTCCTGTAATGCCACCACCTGAGGCCAGGTTGATGTCTGTGCTCCATGTTGCCAACAGGGCCGAGTCTGGGTCCATGGGCCTGCTGTAGTGTCCGTGAACCCCGTGGCCCTTGTCACCACTGAAGGCCATGCTCATGTCTGAGGGCTGAGCTGCCTTAGAGGACTCTGATGGGACCCAGGACCCTTACTGCCCCTGGAGACCATGCTGAGTCTGTGACACATGCTGACACCGCAGGCCAGGTGGACATCATGATCTGTGCATTTAGCAGATACCATGTGTAGGTTCGTGATCCGTGCTTCTGCTGACTGTAGCAGACAAGGGGGCTTCTTCTTCTGCAGTGGTACTGATGACTACAGACTCACAGTTGAGAAAGAGGGACATAGAAAGGTTGGGTGGTAACCCCCAACCTCCACCCATATACCCCCAAAAAGTTACAGTCTAAACAGGAAGCCATCTGAGAGAACTTTAAAATATTGTGATAGGGACACTGAAATGTAGCCCTCAATAAATAGATGGCAACCAGAGAGTGTGGGGGAGGGGAAGGGCTCACTCTTCTTTAAGGAACTGGCCACCAGGAGTTTGACCATACTGCAGTGACTATACAGACAAAAAAAAATTGAGGGGAGACCACAATGGTGAAGGACACTGATGGAGGGAGGTAACCTGGGAGGACTGGGAAGTAAGGATGATCAGGGTATGTGAAATTCCCAATAATCAATGAAAAATTCTGTTTTGAAAGTAGAAACAAATAAAAATAAAGTGAGATAAACAAATGGAAAAAAGTTTTCCCTACTAATGTTTCTGTGTGAAGAATTTCCTGTAATCAAATAAAAAAAATTGAGGCCAGGTTATACACATATGTATACATATGTATATACATTTGTATGTATGACATATCTGGATCTCTGATTCCTATTTCTTTTAATTTAATTTTTTTAATTCCCCTCCCTTATTTCTCTTCACAAATAGCCCATCTTCCACTGTGGTTCAAAGATTTGTGTTGTTCGTGATTTTGAAGAAAAATCCAAAACAAGGTGGACTCTTGTTGTGGCCCCTGACAAAGAGCTCAAGCAACCAGCATCCTAGGGAGAGAAGCACCTGAGAGGGGAGGAACACATGGCCAGACAGGAAACTGGAGCCAGGAGGGGAGCAAGAAAGGACCTCCTACGGGGTCCCACTGCCTCCACTTCTCACACCTGAGCCTGAATACCTGAGAATCTAGGGTGCAAATCCGGTATAGCCAAGCACATCCAATTTTCTTTGACACTGCAACAGGACAATGTTGTGCACAAAGTTCAAGATTCAGTCTACATGGTATGTTACAAAAAATGTTACACACACACACACACTCGCATGCATGCACACATGTGTGCGCGTCACAATCTCATCATATTCTAAGCAAGTTTACAGTATTAGGTTGGAATGCATTCTAAACTATCCCAGAGCATACAAGACAGAACAGATGCACATTCGTGACTTTGGACATGTATTTATTCACCAATAGGATCCACAACAGGCAAACAGCAGAAGCAGCGGCTGAGCTTACACTCTGAGTGGCTTGAGCAGAGTGCAGGGCATTCTTTCCTCTTAAGAAGAAAGAAATATTTAGCTTTGGACTCGAGTATGCCGTCCAAAATGGGAAGATCTTGAAACTGCAGAGCTGCATGAACCTCAGACAGTCCTGGCCCCTCTCAGCCAGCAGCAGAAGCACAGGCTATGCTGGGGTCCTGCTTAGTACAGGACAGATTTTAGCAAAGTGATAGGGAGGTTTGACCACGAGGGGGCAACATTGAGCTCCTGGCTAATAGTCTACAACATGGAGGACCTTGGTGAGCCAGGCCAGAAACACATTGGTCACCATAGACAGGAAGGCTTGCCCTCCCAGCTGAACAGTGAGAGTCCTCAGCAAAAGAACCCAGGAAACTAGAAATGTGTTAGGAGAACTAGATTCTGTAGATGGCCGCAGTTGAGAGGCTTTACACTTTTAAAGAGACATTGGACTATTACGTAGAGCTTAGACCCTTAAAGTGATTATATATATATATATATATATATATATATATATATATATATATATATATATATATATATATATGACAGTGGGACTTCTAAAGTTACGCTATATTTTATATTGTGGTATTAATCTTTAGGACAACAAGAAAGGAAAAAGTATGGCTTACTAGTGTTGTGTGTCAAGCTGACAAGGGGATAATATTGCTGGACTATATTTTTGTCCTCTTAACACAGTGGTTGGGGGGGTGGGGACTTTGAGGGGAAGGAACATCAAATGAGAAAATGGCCCCATTAGGACAGGCTGCGTGTACCCTGCCTGCCAGAATACTTTCTTGATTGATGATAAATGGGATGGGGGCGGGGTAGACCAGCATATTGGGAAGGTTTTACCCCAGGGCTGGTTGTAATAGAAAGTATTAGAAAGCACACTGAGAAGACAGTCACCTGCAGCAAGGTTGAAAGCAGCATTCCCCAAGGCCTCCCTTCTCCTCGAGTCCCTGCCTCCCGGATCCTGCCCTCTGATCCCTCAGTGATGGAGTGTGAGTAAGACAGGTAAGCGAATGAACCATTTCCTCCCCAACTTGCATTTGGTCCTGGTGTTTTATCTGACCTATAGAAAGTAAATGAAGTCAAGCCAAGTTCAGGAAATGACAACAAATGTCTTCAAAAGAAGGGGAAGAGGATGAGGAGGAGGGCAGCGAGGACAAGGAAATAGGGATTCTGGGGTGGCCGCAGCAGCAGTGGGGAGGAAGAAAATGCAGTGGATGAAAGAGGTCACCACACTAAGTGAATAGGGCAGACATCAGAGCGAACTCCGCAGGTCACATGCAGGGCATGGAGCAGCAGGGGTGCGGGGTGCAGGTCTCCTTGGCTGGGTGTTCCCTGAGAGCCCACACTGTGCGCCCTGAGGTTGATGTCAAACACACCAGGCACAAGAGACACAGTGCAGAGTAGCCAGAGAAAGTGCAGCTCTGTGCCTGTGAATGTCTGTGTAGAACTGAAGCTGACTTTCAATCCAGCTCATTGAAATTCAGAGCATTTCAGAGAATTTCAGGACAGCCAAATTGGTAAGACAGTGTGCTGAGAATTAATCCTGAATTATAAAGTTTCATCAGAGAGGATTAGATTATTTTTTCCTTTCATTGGACATAGTGGTTTTTATAGGTAACCAGAGTCTGTGGGCACTGGTATGGTATCAGATGACAAAAGATGTCTGGAGAGAGCTCCAGCCCTGCTCACTCCGAACCCACTCACTCTGAGTTCACTTGCCCCAGACCTTAGCCTTTAAAGCTGACATGGTAAGGACCTGCATTACCTGTCTCTTGCATCTTTCCTCTATCTTTCCTATAATCATCCTCGCTCCCCCCTCAGAGGACTGTTCCACTTCATACCAGCCAGACTGATGCGTCCTCTGAGAGGCTCTACCAGCAGCTGACTGAGACAGATGCAGACACTCACAGCCAACCACTGGACTGAGGTGGGGACACCTATGGAGGGTTAGGGGACAGGTTAAAGCAGTTGAAGGGGATGGCCACTCCACAGGAAGACCAACACTGTCAACAACTGGACACCTAGGAGTTCCCAAAGACTGAGCCACCACACAACACAAACAAACACAACACAACACAAACAAAGCTGACACATGAACTGATCCATGGCCCCCATGACATATAGAACAGAGAACTCGCTTGTCTGCCTCAGTGGAAGAGGATGCACCTAATCCTGTAGAGACCTAATGCCCCAGAGAAGGGGTGGGGTAGGGTGGGGATGGGTGAAGGGATGAGGGGGGGGGGTGCCAGGAGCCAGCCCCAGCAGAGGTATTTCTTTCTTCTTAGTTCTTCTTGACGTAGTGGAGGGGGTAAGTGAAAGGACTTTTAGCACCAAGATGAAAGGACTTAAAAGGGGGGAATATAGGGGATTAAGTGAGTGTGGCTAGGCGGCGTGGGGGAAGGTGTCCAGGCGGGCCCTTGCCTGGGCACCTCTGCCCCTGAGGGACCACACACACACAGACATAATATAGAATAGAGTTTATTCAGAGTAGGGGATGGGAGTTAGTGGTAGAGAGAGGGAGAGACAGAAAGAGAGAGAGAGAGAGAGAGAGAGAGAGAGAGAGAGAGAGAGAGAGAGAGAGAGAGAGGAGGCCGGCCATGACCACGTGGAGGGGGGAAGAGCCCCAGGGGCAGAGAGGTGAGAGAGTGTGGGAGAGCAGGAGAGCAAAGAGGAAGAGGAGGAGCAAGTAGCTCCTCTTATACTGGGCCAGATCTCTGGGGCGGGGCATACCTGAATATTGCCAGGTAGGTGTGGGGTGGAGCTTAGACAAAACCCCAACATACCCCAATGTTTGGTTAATTAATAAAAGAAAAAGAAAAAAGAAAAGAAGTGACAGCGAATACAGCGAAGCAGGAATAGGGTCGTTGTTGAGATCTGGTTGCCTCATGCTGACATTGGGGTAGCGTGTCTCTGGGGAACCTAGAAAAAGCGGTACGGGGGGGGGGAGGGTTATTGTCCAGTCTCAGGAGGACTGGCTGATTCTTTGCTGTCCAGGGTTTGTAGAGCCATTTGAAGATAGGTCAGGAGAACAGGTCCAGTAGAAGCTGTCTGCGTCTGGAGAAGCTAGAGAGGAGATTGGAGCATCTGAAGGTTGCTTCTCTGGAGTTGTCCTGGATATGGCAAGGGCCTGGACTTAACAAGATGCTGGAACACATTAGTATAGGTAGGGAATAAGACTAAGTACATTTGGGAGAAAGGAAAATTTTCTTAAGATGTACAATTGAAACCCAGAGGACTCCCACCCTTTGGAAAGGTAGTAAAGTGGGAACTTGAGCAAATGTATTTATCTGGATGGAGCCTACTTGGTCCATGAGCAGTAGATTTGGGTAGGTTTCCTGTAGCTAACAAGTTTATTAAAGAGATAACAACATGAGTTAACCACATGAACAGTCTTTAAGATGAGCCTTTGTGGATCAGAAGGAATAGAATTGAAGGCTGGGACAGTGACAGAGCAAGAAGAGGAAATATGAAGCATTTAATGGAAACAGAGTTTGGGTAAGGAGATAACTGTCTAGCTGTCAATGTAATCAGAAGCCTGAGGAATAAACAATAACTTAGCAGTTATATTATTAAAGAATGACAGATTCCAGTAGCCAGCAGTTCTTTGTGGTCTCTGGTCTCCATGGCGGCTTTGGCTGTCAGTCTGGCTTTCAAGCACAGAAGATGCACGGCTTTTTCTCTGTGGAATGGATACTCATGACATGAGAAATGGCTTACCTTTGTTTAGCTAAGTCATTTGACTCAAGGTATCTGGTTTTGTCCACTACACTCTTTCAGGCAGCATCCTATGGCGGTGTCCATATTTCTTCTGAGACCTCCTGGGAGAAGCTGTCAGGCTTTGGGAATTCTGTCTGTCTTAAATCTAATAACAAAGTTCTGACAAGATTGAGTGCAAGATAGGAGAGTGATAGTTAAAGAGAGACTAGGAATGGAAATCTTAAGTAGCTTTGACAGGTTGCATAGGTAGAGGAAAGTATATTGCCTTGGTTAGTAAAGATGCTAGGATCAGAGTAAGAAAGCTGGCAGCAATGGATTAAATTGTGGTGACAGAAAGTGAGTCTGTCTAGGCAGATTTAGGCTCGTTAACATCAACTTGAGCACGCAGGCTATAGGAGCAAATGAGTTAAGGGTGTGGGAACACAGAATAGGTGAGGTTCAGATTCTTTATCGTTTACCAGATTGTTAATTTTAAAAGTATACAGTCGAAGACAAGGAGCACCCACTGGGTAGGGGAGGGAGTTGTTAACTGCAAACTCAGCGTCCTGAAGAGTGCAGAAACAACTGAAAGGCAGCTAAGCCAAAGAGCCCAGACCATCGTGAGGACCCTTGGAAGCTGGGGCTAGAATAGCCGGAGGAAGCGTTCCGCCTGAACCAGGATTTTCGTGGATGGCTGTAAAAGCCAAAGGGAGACTCAGGATCACTTTCGGATTAGGATACACCCAAGGGTGGGTCTAGAAGTCCTAAGCAGGAGTGTGGGCTAGGCATGAGAGGAAACCCTTCATTCCAAAAGAGGTTGGCCAGACTTCACTTGAAAGCTAAGGGTTATTTACTATTATGGTTAATGTTTATTTAAATTTCTAATCTGGTAGAGGGAAGAACCTGACATGTAGCACACATACTTGTGGAAGCCAGTGTGGACCACTTGTCTGTGGGACCCAGTCCCCCAACCTTGCTTCCCCTACCTGTGCGTGGCTGCAAGACCAGTCATGGCCTGCTGTATTAACAGTAGAGGACATTGAGAGTAGTGGGAGGGAGACCGAGCAGTGAAGAAGAGGGAAGACAGGGTGGTAGGGAGAAGCAGTAGAGCTGTGAGAGAATCGGGTAGTAGAATTGGTGGAGCATCCCAGCAGCCAGTGTGGAGCTGGGCATGGGCGTGGGCTGTGGCTAGGCTTTTGTAGGTAAAGGCCCTAGAAATCTGTGCTGTAGCCAGCAGAGTGGGACAGTATGGTGGTGGGGGGTGGGGCGCAGCAACGGGAAAGGAGTACAGGCTTGCTGCGGTGGACTCTAAGAGCAGAGGAGCCATCGCCGATTCTGAGAGCCTGGAGAGACTGCACATGAGTAGCAGTTGCGCTACCAGAACCTGTGGCAGTTCTGATGGTACAGACTGTCAGCGAGAAAAGCTGTAGCAGGGAAAGTTAGTGATCATGCATGTGTAGGGTGGAACTTCCTGTCAGCAGTGGAAGTTGGAAGTTAGGTAGCCTGCAATGGCTGGGAAGTAGCTTGTTTCGTATCTTAGCAACTGCGCGGGAGGGGCGGAGCTGCTGTGGAAGCAGCGGCAGCTTCAGCAGCAGTTCTGGCAAGGGAGGGGGTCTGGAGTGGGCTGCGGAGGCCGCTCTGGCAACCTCAGCCAGGGCCGGGGCTTGGCAGCGGGGAACAGGAAGGTATCGTTCGGGTTGAGGCACCCTGGAGCTACCACAACTGTGGCCAGCACGCCATGAGCCCCGCAGGCTGCCAAGCCACCATGAAAAACAAAGGGAACCAGTAGAATAAATGCTGCTGTCCAGCAGGGACGTGCGCAAGAGACCTCTGTGAGGCTGTGGTTTAGCTTGTTTTGTATCCTAGCAATAAGACACAGGGGTGAATTAGATAGCCTAGCCCGGTGGCACTTGCATCTAGGGGCATTGCCTCAGCTGCCGCTGAGTTCC
This sequence comes from Apodemus sylvaticus, assembly GCF_947179515.1. Taxonomy (NCBI): domain Eukaryota; kingdom Metazoa; phylum Chordata; class Mammalia; order Rodentia; family Muridae; genus Apodemus; species Apodemus sylvaticus. Next base: position 164,811,954 of record NC_067473.1, on the reverse strand, counting down.
ACCTGGAAGGAGGGAGGGAACAGCGGCGGTCCTGTAGGGAAATGCAGGAAGTACAGAGACTATTGCTCTGACCAGTGGGGGTGTAAGACTTACCCAATCTTTTCCCAGTGAAAGAGGCTTAATATCCCATGGTGTTTCTCCTTCCCGGCCAGCTGACGCACCAAGTGAAAGGACTTTTGGAACCAGGATGAAAGGGCTTAAAAGGGGGAAGTATAGGGGGTTAGGTGAGTGTGGCTAGGCAGCGTGGAGGAAGGTGTCCAGGTGGGCCCTTACCTGGGCACCTCGGCCCCTGAAGGACCACACACACACAGACATGGTATAGAATAGAGTTTATTCAGAGTAGGGGGGATGGGAGTTAGTGGTAGAGACAGGGAGAGAGAGAGAGAGAGAGAGAGAGAGAGAGAGAGAGAGAGAGAGAGAGAGAGAGAGAATAGAGAGAGAGAGAGGAGGCCGGCCATGACCACATCGAGGGGGGAAGAGCCCCAGGGGCAGAGAGGTGAGAGAATGTGGGAGAGCAGGAGAGCAAAGAGGGAGAGGAGGAGCAAGTAGCCCCTCTTATAGTGGGCCAGATCTCTGGGGCAAGGCATATCTGGCTATTGCCAGGTAGGTGTGGGATGGAGCTTAGACAAAACCCCAACAATGGGGATAAGACTTTGTCTTACAGAAAGTTTAGGTTTACTGTGTAATAAAGTTTATTTATCTAAATATAAGTTACTAGGCTAATGTAGCTGGCCTGCCTACTGTGTTCCTCTGAAGCCAGAGACTGCAGTCTCAGGCATTTAACACCTCATCCTAAAACAGCAGGAGATTAACTAAAGGATTAGTTGTTGGAGCCTTTTCCCTGTTGTCCAGGTGCCTCTTGCTTGTCAGTCTAGGGGGAAGTTAGGAGCAATAAACTTCTACAGACCCAGGAGAGGAGAATAACACTTGCAGAAAGAAAAACGTCTACATAAGGAATAGGCATAATCTCACGTAAATTCGTACATATAACTTCAAACATACATATTTTCACGCAGACAGTTGGGCCCAGCTTACATGTAAAATCACAATTTCATACTTATACACACACATTCATACATTCTCACAATTACATACTTATACACACATCCATACTTACATATGCATATGGAGCAAAAGACCAAGCACTGGTGCAGAAAGAACTCACTCATTCTGGATGAAAAATGGCCTCCAGTATGTATTGCATTAAGAAAGAAAAAGCTTCCGCCCTTTTAATTCTAAGTGAACTAAATCCATTTTTGTAATAAAAGGCTTTGTTTCTCTTAATGAGACTGAGCTGGTCTTGTCCTCACCATGGGACCAGTGCTGTCCCATGGTAAGGAGAAGCCTGCCTGTTCCTTCTGCTCTCTGTAACATCTTCTTTTTTCCTCTTTCCTTCTGCCTCCTGCACATTGTTCTCTTAGTTATTTTATGTTACCTAGAGCTTCTAAGTTATTCCACTCTGCATTCTCCTTCTAACCTTTTTCTCTTCTGACTAAAACCTCTCAGTTCAGTTCTTCTCTCAACTCTGTTCCTCTCACCTAAATTCTTCTGGTCTGACTTTTCTTGTCCTCAGCCCTTAAACATCTTTCAGAATACATGATCACGTGTTACAAAGTTCATCACAAGTTCACACAAAATACCAAGTGATAAATTGAAACAGAAGTTTACAACAGAGAATGTTTACGTGCATATCATTAGGAGTAATTATCTAGCTATCATTTGTCTTCTCTACAGGTTATAGAAAGTTTAAAACCATAACTAAGTTATAAGTGAAATTTTGTATAGATAAACCCAGTCAATATTTTATTTTCTGTCCTAACACCTATAATAAATCCTAGTTCCCTTTTTATGACCTTTGGTTAATTGTTTTACAACCTCTTGGAATGTGCTCTGAGTAGGAGAAAGTCTGGTTGCCATCTAAGGGCAATTAACTTGTGGCACTTGGGAGACTGGCAGAGTTCTCATTGCAGTCTTGACTATCAGAAAAAGATCCTAGTAGCAGTCCCATTATAAAAGAACTTAATATCACAGATATAATTTTAGGAATTCTTATAGGATCATCATTAAAACCTAAGTCACCTATTTGTCTACAGAGCATCACTATAAGAAAGTACATCTTCGGGCTGGAGAGATGACTCAGTGGTTAAGAGTACTGACTGCAGTTCTGAAGGTCCTGAGTTCAAACCGGAGCAACCACATGGTGGTTTACAACCAACTGTAATGAAGACAGCTACAGTGTACTTAACATATAACAATAAATAAATCTTTTTAAAAAAAAGAAAGAAAGAAAGAAAGTACATCCTGGTGGATCTGCAGACATCTTCTCCAAAGGTGTATGCTATTACTTATTGAGTATTATATATGTTTAATAATAACAGGAAAAGCATATTAATAGCAGGAATCTTTCCTAAAATTAGTCCCACACAGCCTTGCTGAATGCGGGCTCACCTGTCACAGATTATATAATAATCCAAAGCAGGCATTTCAGAATTATCGCCCGCTAGCATATTAGCTTCTCCCATCATGGCTCCCAACAGGGGTGGGGAGAGCATCCCCTCTGAAGTAAAGGGGAAGGAGTATGGAATGAAGAACTCTGGAACCAGGTCCAGAAGGAGACAACATTCAGAAAGTATATAAAATAATTAAGAAAAGAGAAAAAGAAAAAAGCAGATGTTATTAATACTGATGTGATTTAGTTTATTTAAGGTATCAATACCACTCAAATGCCTATTTAATTTAGAATTAAATTAATGATCTCCCAAGCACACACATGAAAAGTCCTCAAGGAGAGTTGTCATCGTTGATGTCACCATGCGTTATGCATGGATTTTGATGATAATTTTAGTAGATCATAATGAGGCTGCAACAGTAGATAACATGCTGTGTTCCTCAGGATGTGCTGTGATATGCTCTCTTCCCAGGTACAGGTCTACTGGCTCTGTAAGGTGTCGATGGACTTGCTACAAATACACTTCCTTTTAATGTAGTCCCTGCTACTGCTGATCCCATTGTCACTCAGGAAACCATGAATTCCATCTCCTCGGATGGGAAACCTAAAGAAAAAAAAAAGTTGTCTGTAGAGTCTGCCAGTGCATTCACTCCTGCAATCATATCACTCTCATCTTCACCACTTATTTATGATAAGAATCAGAAGCACAGTCCACTGGAACCCCGTGCACTAGTTTTCCACCAAGAGATTTTACATTCTCAGGATTTGATTTGGTCCCCACACTTCTGTCACTCATCCTTGTTGAACCCTGTGTCGTGTGCCCAATGCTTGCTGCCATGTTCAGATGAACTGCAGCAGTGGGTGGCCTCACAAGGGGGATTTTCAATGCTCTCTTGATACATATGACACATGTATAAAAGTGGGAGGAAATGCATCACTTAATAAATTGCGGAAAGGTTTTTAATTACGGATATGACTGATCTCCCTAATTATGAAATGGATCTGTTCAATGGCTGTGCTCACGTTCAAGAGCTGTGTCCTGTGCTCTTGGATAACGAGACTTTAGGGGAGATTCTCTATGTCCCTGGGAACTCTATTTATGTGAACAGGTAAAACCATGCAAACAGAGGACTGATAATCATCAGTCCTCAGGCTTGCAGTTCTGAAGTGGCGTCCTAGGGTTTCAGGGCCCTTGGCCATCACCAGTTCTGTCTACATCACAGAAGAGCAGTTATCACCAAGGAAAGATTTTCAAGTGGTGATAACAGACAACATCCACCCCAGATGCCATCATCATACTAAGTATTTGGAGTGACATAACACTATGGAAATGCTTCAGGATGATGGCTACTAGATGGAAGAGTACCCAGGTGATGGAAATGTGTCAGGATGTCGAGTTTGCTGGGAATTGGCTGTGGGATAGAAGGACACATTCTACTTCTGAGCCACATCTCCAACCCAAGGGTCCATTTTTTTTCTTCCTTCCAAGTACATTTGCCTTCACATGACACTCACTTTTATCCGTCCTAGCCACAACACATACACATCACAACACATGAACACAGTAGAAGGGAAAACATTGTGAAAACATACGTGTTGTTATACTCAGTGTTGTCTGGCCACCTCCAAGGGTGCGCTGACGACTCTCTGTGCAGGCCGATCCAGTAATTAAAATCTCCTTTGTATCTCATTAGGAACTTCTGCAATAAAACACAAAAAGCCAAGAATGTAAGTGTCTGTCTTTCAGATGATCCTGGAGTCTCTCTACTCCACAGCTTCCTGTAGAGATCACAGGAGGACGCAAGTGAAGGTCACAGAGTTTGGAGCTGTACTAGTGACCAGTTCCCAGGGGATAGACTTGACATCTGAAATTCTAAGGTACCTAATTTGATTTAAAGTACCAAATGTAGCAACGCATTCTTCTGTGGCCAGAATAGGTCTGGGTTAACATTTCATTGCAATTATTATGCAACATGTACCAGATTATATGAAAAAGCTCAAGACCACCAGGTATCTCAGTAAAATAGACATATCTGTCTTTCCTGCTGACCATAATCATACATTAGAGAATATTTCTTGAATGTCTCAGGACTCCACTCAGAAGTCAAGCATCAGCAAGTGGCACACACTCACACGTGCCCCCGAGATTCTATGTGCTTAGTAGGGAAGGAATCCGTCCTCACGCTTCATCTGTAACCTCTCCATGTGAAGGCAATGCACTACTCAACAGGACAGACAGACAAACCAATCCCTGCCATTCCTTACCAGCTCCTCTGGGTTGTCAAATCGAGCTAGTTGGGCACCTTGTTCCCTGCAGAAGTTCTGACAGGATGTCCAGTCACTTGAGTTTTCAGAAAAATAAAAACATTTTTTTTCAAATAGTGTCCAGTTGTTTGGGGAAGCAGCACAGGTATTAATTTTGCTTGAGATCTGTTCAGTCGTTCTCACTAAAATGTAGACAATAGAAAGAATCACAATAAGCATCACTTTTCTCTTTCTGGAATACCCTCCTGAGCTCAGCTGTGAGCTGGGAATTTGATTGTAGCTTTCCTAACTGATCTATAGGAATGCTGTCCTGAGCATGATGGGCCTTTGTCTAAAGGCTGCCCACCTTGGACCTGTATCCCATTCTCTCTCAGGTGCTCACTGTCAGGGCTCCCAGGAAGTGCACTTCTACAATACCATCACTTTCTGTGCTTTGGATGACTGTTTATTACAATAGGGGCTGCTATATCAGCAAGCACTCTGTAGGGACACCTACTTTTACAGTCAGACTAATAATGGAGATTGCAGGGAGAACATTGGGGTAGGTAGTGTGTATACAGAGTGGGCACGTTGCACTAAAGGATGATTCACACACTTAAGAGGACAGTAAAAGATTTTATTACAGTATTCTGCACTGTGTGGTACTACAATCCTATAAATGTATTACTTCAGAAACTTTCCATTTAATATTTTCAAAATGAAGTTGAGCCCAGTAACTAAACCCATGGGTCACGGCATGTGTCTTCCTGACCATGTTACTCTTCTCTGTCCTCACACTTCCTTAAAGGTCCTCTTTGCAGTTTTCCTCTCCTTGTTCGCTGCCTTGGACAGTTCCCCCAAGTGGACCAGTGTCTACTGCACCTCTGTCTAGAGCCTGCTGGGTGTCATCTTCCCAGGGTTGCTGAGCCTGGCCTCCTGTGCACACCACAGCCTGTGTGTTCCTTCACCCATCTTCCTGCTGGAACCTAAGATCCCAGAGAACAGGAATTCCCAGGGTGTTTTCTCTGTAGCCCTGCCCACAATGCCTGACTCACAGTGGACAGTAAGTATAACTGACAATGTGAATATGAACAGAATGCCACAGAATTTGGATAATAAGTCACTTACCTGAGAATGCAACAGAAAGAGCAACTACAGCTACAGTGAGGACCATGATCACTACATAGCAGAAGTAAAGTTTAGCAGAGGAGGGATCTTGGAGCATTTTACCTATAAAATATAAATATAAGAGTGCCAATTTCAAATAATTTCTTAAGGAAAATAAAATAAATTTATGACAAAACCCACTTTACAATTGCCTGTAAGTTCCTGAAAGGTTTCTGCCAAATCTTTTGGAGAAGGCCCAGCTCCACAAAGAAGGACCATGGTAGGAAGAAATGTAGAGAGGATGGAAACAGAGCTTCTGCCATGGAATCTTCTGGTCACTGAATTCTGGGTGAATCATGAAAAAGTGAAAGTAGAGGAAGTGGAGATCTCAGTGAAATGCAAACAACAAAAATCTGGATTTGACTCCATAAAAAGTGCCATGGATAGGTGTTATGGAAACATTAGAAGAAAAGGAAAACATCGATGTAATTAGATGTATTAACAAAATAAGAAAAGAGAAAAATTAGAAATATTTCAATAAAGACAGCAAAATTATGTGAAAAATAGAAGTGAAAAGAACTTCCTCAACTCTACAAAAGTTATCCCTTAAAAACAAAACTGTAAGCCCAACAGCAGTCTGCTTCTTTGACAATAGTGCAATTGTGAATGTTTTCCCAGCAAGCAGGAGCAAGAGCTGGATGTCTGCTCATTACTCCAGGTAGACATTTCTCAGGAGGTCCTCGCCAGGACAAAGAAATGGGGTCAGGTGTCTGGAGGATGGCTCAGCTGTTAAGATCACTTCCAGCTCTTCCAGAGGACCTGATTGAAGTCCTAGGACCCACGAGGTAGCTTACAGCAATGCACAGCTCCAGTTCCGGGGGATCCATTGTCCTCTCCTGGCTTCTGTAGGCACTGGGCATTCATGTTATGCACAAACCTGCAGGCAAGCAGCCACGGACATAAACTGAGATTCTTAAAGAACAAAAGAAGCTTTACACTTCTTGGAAACAGGTGAAAATGTTTCTCTTCACAGATGACATGGTTCTATCTACATAAAAATTCTAACAAATCTACAAAAGACTGCTGGATGTACAAAATGGGTTTACTAAGTGGCAGGAGTGGTGTCAGCATGGTAAAATAGGTTATATTGTCCTGTCACGTGGAAATTCATATCTTAGACAGTGCTCTTTACAGTAATGCCAAAAAACCATAAAATTACACACCTAAAAGTAAGGTGTTCATAATCAGCATAACAAGAAAACTACATGTAAATCTATAAAGAAATAATAATAGGAAAGTAGGCTTCATGGTTAAGAGCACTTTTTGATCTTGCAGAGGACCTGGGTTCAATTCTAGCACCAATATAACAACTCACAAACTTCTGTAATTCCAGATTCTGGAACTCTGACAATTTTCCTGACCTCAGTGAGCACTGGGAATGCACGTGATCCATGGATATCTATGCAGGCCAAACACTCACACAGGTTACATTTTGGAAAAAAGAAAGAAATCAAGGCAGCTCTAAGCACTTAATGAACTGGAACAATCCAAATTGCTCATGTCAACAATTCCTGAACAAGCATATTTGTGCAACATATTCCTGAGAGGTGGTTGCTTTCAGAAAAAAGTAGCATAGCACCAAGTTATATGAGATGTACTATGAAAATTAAAAAGAATACAGAATAGTCAAAAATATTCTGAAAAAGAAGAGGTCCCAATCAGAAAGATCACAAGGCCTAATCTATCTAATGCCTCATGTACTCGTAGGAACAGAATGAAAGCCTGGTGCTATCAGCAGAGTCAACACTGAAAAAACACAGCAGAAATCTGGACTCCAGAATGACATCGAACACAGGCGGTGAACAGTTTTTAACAGGGAAAGAGTGGTGTCTCTCCAGTGCTTGCTACTGAAACACCCTGCAATCTGTCTGCTAAAAAAAACAGACACAAACAACTACAGTCCATCTGTAGACATATAGACCCAAGCACAAAGCTTAATATTACAAGTCTTTTGATTTTTAGAAAACTGAGGGAGAATGTTTGTGAACTTGTCTTGGGCAAAAATCATGCTAAATTTAAGAGTAAAGTCACTGTCTGCCTAACAGGAGGGTGATCCACTGATGTGGATGTAGATGTTGACATAGAACTAACACATTTTTAAAGCTAAATTGTACAGCTACTACAAAGCTGTTTGGAAGTGTAAAATATGAATGATATGCTCCCATCCTACCCACATATCCCCACGCTGGAAAGGACAGTCTACATTCAAGTTGCAAGAAATATTTATGTGAATATTTACAGCAGCTGTAAGAATCCCTGTAAAAATGACACATTTGTGACCATTGAAATGTCCCCAAGCTGATGACAAGGTAAACCTTCTCTCAACACAAGAAACAACTCGGACCACATGTCTGTCTTTAACCTATCTCATGCCACCTTAACAGGCCAAATATCCCAAAGGTTTCTTCACCAAAAAGTCCCCTAACTAAGACTGCCAAGAAGTTTATACAAACTTGAGGTCAGAGAGCTACAGGATCTGGTCCTCATGCAGCTTACTTTGAGAAGAGACCTCCCAACTGCCTGCTTCCTCCTCTCACTTCTCTAGAAGTTTCCTGACAGCTTTTTCATAACCTCTTTCTATAGGATTTGCTGGCAAGATTCAGGCAAAATTCTGAATTCAGAGCATGGCTCTGTCAGCGGTGCTGTGGATATGGTCTCTCAGCATCAAGGCAGCAGTGCTTGTTTCTGACCTGCTGCTGAGAGGCACTGCACTGTGAGTGAAGAGCAGAGGGCACTGCTGTGACTGCTGAAAGAACTCAGGAGGCAAGTCTCTGCTTCATGGATCCATTTGTGACTTCTGGAAGGGTGAGTACTTACAGCTCCAACAGACTTTGAAACTATTGTTTTAGTCTTAAGTATTTTACCTGTAAGAGTGCTTTATCGGCCTCTGTGTGTGTGTATATTCTCATGTGTATGTATGTATGGGTGTATGTTTGTATGTATGTATGTATGTATGTATGTATGTATTCTCATGTGCTCCTTTCCAGCTCCAGCGATTCTCAGCCATGTGTGCCTGTGAGCAATCTAGTTTCCCCTGTGAGCTCTCCTCATTCTCCTCACAGTCCCTATAGTAAGTAAATCTTGGGAGATTTTTAAACCTCTTCATATGTTAAAGGAGTAGTTTCATTGTAATTTCAAGTTCTACATCATGCTTTAAAAAATCTTTCTAAATCCAAGAAAGTAGTCTAAACTCCTGTCTGCTTTTAGCAATCCCCTGTACAGCTGATGAAATATGTTGGACTTTTAATGCCTGACTAGTTTGTCTCAGCGTATCACCCAGGTCCACCCATGTTGTCACAAAAGACATCGCCCCATCCTATCTTACTAGTGCCTAGTATTCCAGTTTGTATGGGAGTGTGTGTCACAATTTTTCCACACTCATCCACTGATAGATGCTGATGTATGTTTGCTTGGAGCCTCCGACTTGGCCCACACCCCACACCTCCCACCACCCCAGCTCTGGCACCAAAAGCCCAGTTTGGCCTTCCTGGCAGCTGTAGCAACCTTCTCCCCTGCCAGGTGGGCACACTTGAGAAAACATTCCCTGCCACAGCCTGTGCACGACATCTTTGATCTTCTTCCCTGAGACTGCTTAACTTGCCCTGGAACTGTTGTGAAATCAATTTGCTTTTCTACTTTTAATCCAGCTTGAATTGTCCTATTAAGTCAGTAGAGAAACCTGTCAGTGTGTTTCATGCACTGGCTCTTGTAAACACACAAGCAAGTAACAATATCTCTTACCAGGGTCTGAGAGGAGTAGAAACAGGGTAGACAATATTCTCCTTAAAGTGGTATCACATCTGGTGTTCAACAGCACAGTAGGATGAACACTGCTCACAATAATGTACCGTATTTCTAAAGCTAGCCCATGGGATTTTGTGTACATTCACCATGATAAAATAAAGAGCATGTTCCTTAATTTTAATGTGTCAATCAAAAAAATACAGGCTACTCTGGCCTTGAACTGCTGGACTGGCTCACCAGTAGGGGCAGCCACTGTCAGGAGAAAAGGCTTGCCTGGCCTCCATTTTAAGCAGCTGAAGTTTGGTCTCAGATCAGCAAGGGGATGAAAAAGCCGCCATTTTAGAACCTCACCACTTATTGCTTAGTCATGGACTCTCTTAAGGCCCTCTGGTATTCTTATAGCCTGTAAGCCCTCAGAGGCAACTGGCTTATCTGAGAAACAGTAGTATTACTCATGAGCTTTCTCTTTGGCAGAGGAGGTGAAAATGTTAGAGCAGCTGCAGTGGCTTCGAGAGTCCGAGGTGCAGACAGCAGAAACTGCTACTTTCACTAAATTCAGTTCCTTTATGGACCTTGGCCACTGCTGGGAGGACCTGGTTGTCATCTTAGGCCATAGAGAAATCTGAAGAACAAAGGAAATCTTTACTGTTGTAAGTTGTCCCAACCAGACAGGTGCTCTGGTTTACTATATGTGACTTGGTGGGACCTGGCTATAACTCACAGTCAGAGACAGCACGCAGGTCACACCTCAAGGACAGCCTGGGCTACATTCTGCTTAAGGGTCTGTTTAAGGGTCCAGGATAGCTGTGGAGGAGGGTACTGTAGGTGTGCACCTGATGGCATTGAGTGGGGCCCTAGGATTCAAGGGAGTAGGCATGGTTAGATCTCCCTCCTCTTCAGTTGGTCCCCACCTCCCAGAACAGTGTTTCCAATAGTCAGAGCAGGAAGGCGGTCCACTCTGGAGGAGCTTGGCTTTCTTCTCAGGCTGCCGCTAGGCCCTTGATTTAACACTAATTGTGAACTCTGGTTTTCAAGACATTGGATATTTTATTCCTAAACAAAAGTATTAAGGTGGGGATAGAATCACAGCTCATGCACATGCACCACACAGACATACAGGAAAAGCACCTATACACATAAAATAAAATATTTTTTTAAATTAAACGAGAAGAGCACATAAAGTAAAATATAAGTTTTTCTGAAAACGGAGAAGATGTAGTTTAAAATAGAAATCTTCAGTGGTCTCTGTCCAGCATTTATTATGAACTAAAACGGTAGATGAATTTGCTGGTGGGAAAAATCCCCCACCCCAAGCCTACTGAAAAAAAAACACTGATCATTCTCTGATGCCACAAGAGTCATTTTAGGCCAGAAAGAGCAGACTTAGGCAGAGGCAGGCTGATTTCTGAGTTTGAGGCCAGCCTCCAGGTCTACAGAGTGAGTTCCAGGACAGCCATGGCTACAAAGAGAAACCCTGTCTCAAAAAATCAACAACAACAACAACAAAAAAAAAACAGAGTATATATGACACCAGTGTCGTAAGGAAGAGGGAGAATTCCTGACAGCTTGGAGGTCTGGGGAAGGGAGAGTGCACTGCATGCTATGGAGTCTATAAAGGAAGGTATGGGGGGGGGGGGGCGAGGTGTGGAGCAGGGGCGCTTTAGGTGTGGGTTGGGTGGCAGGATGGGCCTGAGCACCTCCAAGGTCCCCCAGTCAGCCCTGCAGGAATCTGGACACCTACTTTGATTTATGAGCTCAAAAGGAAGATGTCCTTCTGCAGTAGCAGGGATCTCAGGTTCATGCATGAGTGCAGGCCATCAAGCCAAAGGGAGGCACACACATGTCTCCCCAAGGGAGAGCCTGAGGCTATCTCTAAGAAAGCAGGGATGTGGGGGAGAGGTGGAGGGGGAGGGGAAGGGATGAGGGGCCATTGTTCAAACTTAACTCCTACAACAGCCACATCTGCTACAGTTTAACTACACTGAGTGAACACAGTATAGTCCAGTCTCATGGCTTCTGTGGAGCAAGTTGATTCTAGCACTTTCTGAAAGCTAGTGGAGTGCAAATTCCAGATGCCCAGGAAGAGGGTACTAACAAGTTCTCTGTTGGTTGCACTTCCCGCAAACACATTTAAGTAATGGAGGCCATACTAGAAAACACAGAGTGGCACCAAAACACGGAGGGGAGCAGAACTTTCCTCCCCCATGCAGAGCCGCCACTCTCCACCCCACCCCCACCTGACCCCAGCCTCCACCGATCTACAGAGACCCACTGTGGCAGGCCAACTGGAGTGAGATCCAGCTCCCCTGATGAAGCTCCCCTCTCTCCCTTTAGTTTAGTTGACATTTCCTTAAATACTTACAGGTTTTCTCCCCTTTCCAATCAATCCGGGCAGGAGCTCTGCACCACCTGTCTATCTTCTTGCTGAGGCAATGAGCCTCTGATGAATGAAGACACTTGGTAGACAGCTTGTTAGCTTGTTGGCAGATTTTCAAACCATCTGACTTGGAAGCTGCCAGTGATTGGGCCTACCTAGGTCTGACCTCACTCTGAGGAACTGAAAATCTGGGGAGGGATCAGTGACTGAAGAGCATGCTGTACTGTGAAGGAAATATACAGAGTTGAGCAATGTTTGAGATATCGACAGTGGAAAAGTACTCCTTTTACTTTTCTTAATCAGAGGCATTTTGATTATGTGTGGGCCCAGGAATCAAACTCAGAGCCTTCTACATGAGAAGTGTGACGTCTACCATCCAGCTGAGCCCTTGGGCACCAGTCAAATACAAGAAGATCACTAGGCAAACTCAACCTTTCTCTACTATGCCTGGCTCCTTTCTTTTGCTTCAGTAAAACTGTACTGTTGCCAACAATTTCCTTTTTTTACTATTTATTATGTTATCTTTCTACACTTCAAATGTTGTCCCCATTCCTCATCTCCCTTCCATGAACCTCTCAGCTCATTCTCCCTCCCCTTTGCCTATGGGCGGGTGCTCCCCACCCACCTACTAGCTCCTGCCTCTCCCTCTAGCATATCCCTTCTCTAGGACAACAAGACGCAACAGAATCAGCCTTTTCTGAAGCTAAGGCAGTTGGCCTTTAAAATCCTGAATATGTGTCTATAGGATGATGCACTTAGTTCAGTTTAACAAATTGTCTCAAGTGGAAGACATCCTTTTTGCCAAATATCATTTCTTTGGGTACCTTTAAGATTACTTCCTGTAGGTAATAGAGTTTGCTTATTTAATGAGTAAGTAGGACATTGCCTCACAATATCCTTGGCTTGTTGCCAAGTGATAGAGAATTTTTTAAAATAACCTTTGCTATTAACATTGTTGAGAGCATTTTTTATGTAATCCAGAAGACTCTAGTACACTTCCTATCAGTAGCTGGTCAATACATTATTACCTTGTGCCAGAGGGCCTGGTAGACCTGTATGGAATCTTATATGTGTTATATATAGTGGATGACTCCTATTTCTGATTATTTGCTGTAGCTAAGAAAATTGTGAAGTCAATTCAGAATCATCTTGAATAAGTTGAGCAATCTCTATGTGTAAAACCCTAACCCTTCATAGATATTGAAAGTCAGTTACTATATTATGAGACTCTTGAAAATCTGACAACACCATAAATATGCATATAATTCAGATTTTTGAACTGACTTATATACTCTCAGCTACCTTACTTACATCTTCTGATTTATATCCTGACTTTCCTGATTTATTAGCATCAGTGTGAAATATGGGTGCTCCAGAAATTGGAATTCCCTTAATTATACGAGGAAGAACTCAATTAGTTCTTTTTATGAACTGAAGTCACTTCCTTTATGGTATCTGCTGTCAATGTCTCCCAAGAAATTACTGCATGCCCTTCACATATGTCCATCTTGGACCCATAATGAGGCAATCTCTGAGTTAGAAAAAGGTAACACTGTTTCAGCTGGGTCCATTCCAACTAATTGTGGAAGTCTCATTTTCCTTTTAGTATTAATTCAGAAATCTCATAGTAGGTTTTTTAATTTCATATTCTGCTTATGTGTTATAAACAACCATCCTAAGATATAATATTTCCTCTGCATGAGAATCCTGTGGAGGGATGACTAGGAGGTAAGATAACTGATGCAGGCCATCTTTGGATCGATATGATCTAAATACATATCTGCAATTTCCTTTCTACTAGAGCTAACTCCTTTCAGCCTCAGCTAATAATTTTCTCAGGTTCTGTACTCTTTATCACCTGTAACATTTGAAACAAATTACTTAGCTCTTGAGTAGCCAAGCCACTTGCAAACTGCAGCCAGTTAATATCTCCCAGGAACTTCTGAAAATGATTAAGAATCCTTAATTTATTTCCTCTGATTTGCACATTTTATGCCCTATCTGTTTGCAGACTTATTCTATATAATTAATAGAATGCCCTCTTTGCATTTTTTCAGGCGCTATTTGCAATCCTCAGCAAGGCAAGGCAGTCTTTTTGTCTTGTTTGGTTTGGTTTGGTTTGGTTTGGTTTGGTTTGGTTTATTTCATCAAAGATTCTTTCCAGGATATTTATATCTGCATCAGCCAATAGGATATCATCCATGTAATGATAAATAATGGATCTGAAAAATTGTTTGCGAATCATCTCCAATGGTGGTTGGGATATTTAAGATCCCTTGAGGCAGGAATTTGCAATGATATATTTTTAGTGAGCAACTGCTATTGAAGGTAGGTACTGAGAAAGCAAACCTTTCCTTATCACGGTCATCTACAGGAATTATGAAAAAACAGTCTTTTAGATCAATCAGTATGATAGGCCATTCCTTAGGCAACAAGGAAGGCAATGGAATTTCAGGCTGCAGGGGACCCATTGGCTGAATAATCTTAATTACTTTGAGATCTGTCAACATCCTCCATTTGCCAGACTTTTTTTTTTTTAAGTACAAATACCAGATAATTCCAGGGCCCGGTGGATTCCTCTGTATGCTGAGCCTCCAGCTGCTCCTGGACTTGCTGTTCTAAGACTGTAATTTGTCTTTTGTCATTAACCATTGACCAATCCAAAAGGGTTGTCCTTGTGTGTCCACAGCTCAGGCCAGGTCTCAGGAGTGGACAAGGCAATGGAGCAGATTTTCTCAGTGGTTATCAGACCACGGTCCAGGTGGGATCCTTTCTTGTTGTGTCCATATCTTCTTGAAGACCTTGGGGTGCCATTGCTAGGATTTGGGAATCTCTGTCATTTAAAGCATCTCAAGTTTAAGTTTAATATTAACCAGGGATCTGACAGGTATGAGGGCTAGAACCTACTAAGCAGATCTTGGTTAGACATTCTATGTCTGATTCTAGTTACCTTCTCTAAACGGTACATCCAGCAAACATAAAACAGGAGGCTAAATAAAGTTTAATAATTAACTGCATCAGTTCTCAACTTGACTTTAAATATAACTTTGAACACATTAAAAGATATGATCATTTATAAGGTTAGTAGCTATCAACTTGGATTTCGTAGTTATAGTAGCTTTTGTGAGACTAGAACCAAAACTCTTATCTTGGTTTAAAAGCATCTTTTGGAGATCTGCCTCCTTGCACATGTCACAAGTTGTTGCCCTTAAGATGGGAGTGAAGCGATAATTCGACCCTCTTTCTCCCAAAGTCAAGATGGCGACCAGCCACATGCTGGTTACATTCCTCCTGTCAGCTTGGTGGGCTGTTATTAATGAGCAGGCCCGTCAGTCATTCACTGTCACCATTGCATACAATGCTGCTACTGGTACTGCTGCTTCTGCTGCTACCAATGCTGAGGTCACACTGGCTGGAGGGAAGTCGGTGAGGTGGAAGAAGGCAGAGATAGGTCCTGTGCTCAGTGTAGTGAAGGGAGAGTGGGAGAGAGGGGAGAGTGCAGTTCCCAGAAGACCTGTACATAGGGGAGTTCAGGCCTTTTAGACAAACACCTGCAGAAATTTTTAAGATTACTAAGGATGTTATAGTCAAGAGTGCCCCCTAGTGACCCTTTAGACTCATTGTCCAAGGGGTTTTATGGCCAAGTCACAGAACAAAGAAAGACTGGGCACTTTGAACAGATGCTCTGAGTCAGCCCCAGTTTACTTAGATTGTGTAACAGAAACCGCAAGGGTGACAAGATCTCAGTTAAACTCAGTGTTGGCCATTTTCCAGACTTGAGGGAAACCCAAGGCCTATGATGCAGCCAGCGTCCCATGTGATAGCCTGGGGTCAAACTGTGATAGGTGGGAAAATCGAAAACCTCTCAGGAACAAAGACTTTGTCTCTGTTCCAGAAGAGTCAGGCTTGCCCTGAGAAGGCCACTTAGCAGAGGATCCTGGGGGTCCTGGACCTGGGAAAAGCTTGGTGACTTGCCCAGATCTCAAAGTCGACCTCCTCAAGGGGAGAGTAGTAAAGAAGAGGTCTCAGTGCAACTGCCTTGAGGGCCTTGGTGGGGACACAACTTCTCCAGGGATTTCAGCACCATCTGAGAGGTGAAATGAGCCAATTTGAGAATGTACTCATTACAGTGAAATTTAGTGAAAATCGATGTCCTGAAGAAATCAACCTAGAAGCACAACAACTACAAAAAAAGGTGAAAACTAATTGCCAGCCCTTTTCAAGCCCGAGAAAATGAAAGTTTCTGGAAAGAAGCAGCAACTTCCACATAATCTTCTGAAAGGCTGACTGATTAGCACTTTAGTGACCATTGAGGGTTTGAAAAGCTGTGAGCCATCTTTAGATCCCTTAAAAAGAAAGAAGAAACTATTTATTTTATGCACATGAGTGTTTTTCTTGTGTATATGGACATGCACCTTGTGCATGCCTGGAACTCCTGATGTTCAAAAGAGAGCATCAGATCCCCCTGGAAAGGACCCTCTCTCCCAACCTCCATCTTTACCCTCACAGTGACTGTTTACTGTTCCTCTCTGTCCCTTACCTTCATCATAGAGTAACTCAGAAGACTAGCTCTCCTTGGAATAAATTGACAGGCAGATAGCTTCCACCCATCCAGGAGCTGAGACCATCACCAGGTAGCATCTGAGCCTGCACCAAAGGCTGCCCACTTTGCTGTAACCATGTCTCCCACATCTCCACTAATGTGCTTGGAAAGTGTCTTTAGGAATGGCTTCCTTTGTTCTATTTGGGGTAATCTACATCTGTGTTTCTGGGTGTGGTCACTCATTGTGTTCCCAGAGTAAACTCTTATTCCCTTTGAAGTGAGAGTTGTGCTTCTGCTCACCCTGGGGAGTGACTCTGGGGACTGGACAGAAGAGCACACTGCCACAGTAGGAGAAGCCAGGCAGAGAAGAGGGAGGGGAGATAGAGTAGGTACCAACAGGCTGAAATTGCTTTATTGGAATAGAGAGGGGCATGAACTTTCCATTGCATGAAGGTTGAGTGCATTTAGAGGGGATGGGGACATATATGTTTGTGTGTGTGTGTCTGTGTATGTCTGTGTGTCTGTCCTTCTCTGTGTGTGTGTGTGTCTGTGTGTTTCTGTTTATCTGTTTGTGCCTATCTATCAGTGTGTCTCCATGTGTGTTTGTGTGTGTCTGTGTGTGTGTGTGTGTGTGTGTACCAGAAAGATACAGCTGTATTTGTGGTTTGACAGGAAGCAGAATAAGTTGTTTTCACTACCCAGGCTCTTCCTCAAATATCCCAACTCCAGTAGGGTGAAAAAGAAAAAGGCAGAGAGCAGTCGTCATCCGGGGAGGCTGCTGGTGGGTCTCAAAGGCAGAGTGGACCTACTGGGATAAGATAATAGCTGCTAGTTTTTGAGCATGAAGAGTACAGGAATGCTCTGAGTGATGAAGCACGTAGTCTTTGTAGGAGGAAACTGGTGAGACAGCTGAGAAGCAGGGACCAAACAGTAAAGTTGGCACCACTATAATGATTGGCCGTCCAACAGTGTGATCCACAATCCCCAAGCAGTCAGGTGTCCTTCCAGAAAGTACTGTTGCCTTTCCTCTGTTTGATCCATTCTAACAGTCATCTAGAAGACCCTTCCTAGGCCGAGTTGATTCCCCTCAAAGCAGCATTCCTTCCTCCCTTTTCAGCAGAGGTTGAGTTCAGCCATCTGTGCTTTGGAAGGAGCACCAAAGTCAGATATCTATTTGAGTGTATTGAGTTTGTTGTCAAAGGCCAGCCTTGACACCACAGGGTAAATCAAGGCAGGCAGCAAGGTTTAACCTCAGTGATTGGGGTCAGTGCTGAGAGCAGCTGACATGGGTCAGTTCAGACAGTGACCAAGGAAGGCTGCTGCCTATGCAGCCAGCAATTAGAGAAAAGAAATGGGGGGGGGGGGGGAGAATCAAACACACACACACACACACACACACACACAAACACACACACACACACAGTGTTTGAAGCAAAAGCAGACTCAGTCATTTTTTTTTCTCTTAACGTTTTTATACACCTTTAAAAAAGTTGTCTGTCTAAAAAGAAAGTTATCTCATAGCCAGAAGTTAAGCCATCACCACAAAAACCTATTCTTCAAACACAGATCAAAATCATTACACAAGGAAAAATTACAACAGGATTATTGATTATGTGTTTCTTTTTCAAGACTTACATCTGGTTAAACAATTCTCATCTATATTTATTTCCACAAGCTCACTGTAACCTCAAAGGAGAAATTCTTTTGTCCTTGATTGACAAAGTTTGGGCAGGCCAAGTTTATAGCAGCAAGGTTCTCCATGTTCGATTGATTGATGTTGGCTGTAGGTACAGCAGTAGACAGAGAAGAAGCTCTCACAGACCATAAGCCTTCTTCATTTCCTGAAGGAACTGAGGGGTTCAACCTTCCCAGGAAAGACTGACAACAGCTAGTTCACACCAGTTACCTTATTCAAACGCTATACAAGGTTAATGGGGGCTGGGAACGGCTCCAACTACCAAAGTTATCCTGCCCTTTGCTGTTTCTGATGGCAGACAACCCACACAAATCTCATCCCTTTTGTCTATGGCTAACCACCATCAAAAGTAAGAACTCCAGGTTTGCCAGGAGTCTTAGGACCAAGATTAGAGCAGCTGCAAGCTCTCACACAGCACCAAGTGCAGACTTTCCAGAGAGAAAACATTTCTTCAAGGTTTAAACGGGCTCGTAACAATTTCTCAGCCTCGACTGATGGACCCAAACATAACAAAGACTTTGCTGAAATAGTTCACTCAAAGCCAGAACCAAAGGCTTTACTCCACCTACCACTACATTAATTTGCATATTCATACCGCGTCCTGAAGGAACCCAGACTTTCTCTCGTGAATCCACACCTCATTTGTGGTCAGCAAAAGTATTTTGCAAGGACGGTGGCAAGCGTCCTCGCAGCGTGTGTAGGTACTTTCAAGAAGAAAATTCAAGGTATCTCTGAGAGATTCATTTATACCTCAGCTATGCATTCAAAATAAAAGCATATAGCTTGCTCCCTACTAAGGAATGGAACTCTAGAGCCGCGTAAAAGATGTTTGTGGGCGGAAAAAAAAATGTGTAGACCAGGCTGTCCTCGAACTCAGATCCACCTGCCTCTGCCTCTTCAGCATATCCTACCGGCCTGCGCCACCAGAACCGGCAAGAGTGTCTGCTGCTATTTTCATAATTGAACCTAGTCCGTGAGTGCGACGTAGGTTGCCTGGGTATTTCTGCTTACCAAGAAATTCAACCAATGAATTCATCGCCCCCTGCTGCCTTCTTAAAGAAACACACTCCGACCACAGCAAACTGCTCCCAGGACAACGAAAGCCCCGCCTCCTTTCATGCTCACACCACTCAGTCACCTCCCACAACCTGCCTACTTACTCTTCTCACCCACACAGTCACACCACAACAATAATGACACTAACCGTAAAACATGCACACTTACAACACTTTACTCACACCTCAAAAATAAATTACCACAACACCTCATCACAACACTGCCGCTGACACCATTCACACTCACTCCATGACTCCAGGACATCAGGACTCACACGGGGAACAAAACTCAACAGGAGCACTAAACATGCCTGCACACCGCTGGCGCTCGCCCAACAGCCTCCTTCACATCTACACACCTCCTGCCACCAGGACCGAGCTCAGGACAGCCAGCCACAACAACATTGCCAAAGCTACCATGTGCCTGTGGATCCTGGAATGATCCACGGATATGTGTGTGTGTGTGTGTGTGTGTGTGTGTGTGTGTGTGCATGCGTGTGCAAGCATGCATGCTCTCTGTGTCAGTATCAGAACCTCACTTCTCAGGCAAGCACCCCAGCACCCTAGAAACAACTTGAGATGTTCCATCTGTCTTAGGTTGGCCATGTTTCCCATCTCTGTGAAATGACTCCAGCCCTACAGTGTTCCTTGACTGAAGTCTTGAAAGAAACTAGGGTGACAGTGCCAGCTCAGCTACCCCACACTTCGGACCTGCAGTCAGTCATATAAAATAATGATTGTTATTTAAAAAAAAAAAATCACTAAATTTTGGAGTAATTTCTTTAACTGCAGGGAAAAAAAGCCAAATGGAACTATCAAAAATGAACCATAAAACAGAGAAAAATGTGGGTTGTGGTTAGAAAATGGGGATTTCACCATGAATTCTAGGATCAAACTCTGGCAGCCTGGCCTGCAAAGCCAGCACCTTGCAAAACTAAGCCAACTCCTAACCTGCTTTTTTGTTTGTGCTGAATTCAGTATTTTGTTCAGGATTAAGATTTTCCCCATATAGGTGTGTATGTATATATGAATATATGTGTGCATTGACATATATATGAATACATGTGTATATATTTGCATACATATATATACATGCACACATACATATATACACATACATACATACATATATACATATATATGATGCTAAATGATGTACTGCAGTTCCATGCCATTTGGATGAATGAATTTTCAGTGGAGAGGTGGGAATGATGGAGGACCTAAGTCGTGCATAGGCTGTGGAGAGAGGCTGAGCCATGTGGATATCCAAGGCCTCAGCATGTCCTGTAATGCCGCCACCTGAGGCCTGGTTGATGTCTGTGCTCCGTGCTGCCAATAGGGCCGTGTCTGGGTCCATGGGCCTGCTGTAGTGTCCGTGAACCCTGTGGCCCTTGTTACCACTGAAGGCCACGTTCATGTCTGAGGGCTGAGTTGCTTCAGAGGACTCTGATGGGACCCAGGACCCTTACTGCCACTGGAGACCATGCTGAGTCTGTGACACATGCTGACACCGCAGGCCAGGTGGACATCATGATCTATGCGTTTAGCAGATACCACGTGGAGGTTCGTGATCCGTGCTTCTGCTGACTGTAACAGACAAGAGGCTTCGTCTTCTGCAGTGGTTCCGATGACTACAGACTCACAGTTGAGAAAGAGGGACATAGAAAGGTTGGGTGGCAACCCCCAACCTCCACCCTCATACCCCAAAAGTTACAGTCTAGACAGGAAACCATTGAATAGCACTTTTAAAAGTTGTGATAAGGATACTGAAATATAGCCCTCAACAAATAGATGGCAACTGGAGAGGATTGGGGAGGGAAAGGGCTCACTCTTCTTTAAGGGACTGGCCACCAGGAGTTTGACTCTTCTCCAGTGACTATACTGTCAGGAGCCATAATGGGACAAGCTAATATACTAGCAGATGATCATCCTGAAATGCCTGCCTCAGATTATTATATAATCTACGACAGGTGAGCCCCCATTCAGCAAGGCTGTGGGGGACTAATTTTAGGAATGATCCCTGCTGTTTATATGCTTTTCCTGTTATTATTATACATTTATAATAATCAATAAGTAATAGCACATCCCTTTGGAGCAGATCTCTGCAGATCCACAAAGTATTGTCTTATAGTGATGCTAAGTAGACAAATAAATGACTTAAGTTTTAATGATGATCCTATAAGAATTCCTAATAGTATATCTGTGATTAGTAAGTTATTTTATAATGGAGTTGCTACTAGGATCTTTTTCTGATCATCAAGACTGCAATGAGAACTCTGCCAGTCTCCCAAGTTCACAAGTTAATTCCTCTTAGATGGCAACCAGACTTTCTCCTACTCAGAGCACATTCCAAGAGGTTGTAAAACAATTAACCAATGGTCATAAAAAAGGAACTAATGATTTATTATAAGTGCTAGGATAGAAGATAAAATATTGACTGGGATTATCTATATAAAACTCCACTAATAACTTAGTTATGGTTTTAAACTTTCTATAACCTGTAGAGAAGACAAATGATAGCTAGATAATTACTCCTAATGGATATGCATGTAAACATTCTCTGTTGTAAACTTCTATTTCAATTTATGACTTGGTATTTTGCGTGAACTTATGATGAACTTTGTAACATGTGATCATGTATTCTGAAAGATGTTTAAGGGCTGAGGACAAGAGAAGTCAGACCAGAAGAACTGAGTGAGAGGAATAGGGCTGAGAGAAGAACTGAACAGAGGAGAAGGTTTAGTCAAAAGAGATCAAGATTAGAAGGAGAATGCAGAGTGGAATAACTTAGAAGCTATAGGTAACATAAAATAACTAAGAGAACAATGTGCAGGAGTCAGAGGGAAAGGGGAAAAAAAGAAGACGTTGCAGAGAGCAGAAGGAGCAGGCAGGCTTCTCCTTACCATGGGACAGCACAGGTCCCATGGTGAGGACAGGACAGGCTCAATCTTATTAAGAGAAACAAAGCCTTTTTCTTACAAACATGGATTCAATTCATTTAGCATTGAAAGGATGGAAGCTTTTTCTTTCTCGATGCAATAAATATTGGAGTCCATTTTTCATCCAGAATGAGTGAGTTCTTTCTGCACCAGTGCTTGGTCTTTTGCTCCATATGCATATGTAAGTATGGATGTGTGTGTAAGTATGTAATTGTGAGAATGTATACATGTGTGTGTGTAAATATTAAATTGTAAGAATGCTTGCAAGCTGGGCCCAGCTGACTGTGTAAAAATATGTATGAAGCTGTATGAATTTATGTGAGATTATGCATATTCACTTATGTAGAAGTTTTTCTTTCTGCAAATGTTATTCTCTTCTCCTGGTTCAATAGAAGTTTATTGCTCCGAACTTCCCCCTAGACTGACAAGCACCTACCTGGACAATAGGGAAAAGGCTCTAGCAACTAATCCTTTAGTTAATCTCCTGCCTTTTAGGATGAGGTGTTAAATGCCTGAGACTGCAGTCTCTGGCTTCAGAGGAACACAGAAGGCAGGTCAGCTACATTAGCCTAGTAACTTAGATTTAGAGAAGTTAACTTTTTATTATACAGCAACCCTAGATTTTCTGTAAGACAAAATCTTACCCCAGAAGTTTGTAAGACAAAATCTTGCCCCTGCCAATGCTCTTCCCCCCTTCGCTGCCTCAAGAAGAACCAAGAAGAAAAGAACACCTCTGCTGGGGCTGGCTCCTGGCCCTATACAAACAAACAAACAAACAAAAAAATGGAGCGGGGAGACCACAATGGTAGGGGACATGGTGGGAGGGAACCTG
This sequence comes from Apodemus sylvaticus, assembly GCF_947179515.1. NCBI lineage: Eukaryota > Metazoa > Chordata > Mammalia > Rodentia > Muridae > Apodemus > Apodemus sylvaticus. The sequence continues at coordinate 164,788,908 of NC_067473.1, read as the reverse complement.
GGAGAACTGGGAAGTAAGGATGATCAGGGAATGTGAAATTCCCAATAATCAATGAAAAATTATATTTCAAAAGTGGAAACAAATAAAAATAAAGTGTGAGAAACAAATGGGAAAAAAAGTTTTCCCCACTAACGCTTCTGTATGAAGAATTTCCTATAATCTAATAAAAAAAATCGAGGCCAGGTTATACACATATGTATACAGATGTACATACATTTGTATGTATGGCATATCTGATTCTCATTTCTTTCAACTTTGAATAAGAATTTATTAATTTTATGGAACAATGAGTTTCCATGTGATGTGTCATGGCCGCACACAACACACTCTGAAGACGCTGACCAGATCATCGCCCTCACTTTTCTGTCCCTCTCCCTTCACAAATAGCCCATCTTCCACTGTGCTTCAAAGAGGGTTTGTTGTTGTTGTTGTTCATGGTTTTGACAATCCTAGAAAAGGTGGACTCGTGGATTGGCCCCTGGCGAAGAGCTCAAGCAGCCAGCTTCCTAGGGAGAGAGGCACCTGAGAGGGGAGGAACACATGGTCAGACAGGAAACTGGAGCCAGGAGGGGAGCAACAAAGGACCTCCTACGGGGTCCCACTGCCTCCACCTCTCACCCCTGAGCCTGAATACCTGAGAATCTAGGGTGCAAATCGGGAAAACATCCAATTTTCTTTGACAATGCAACAGGACGATGTTGTTCACAAAATGCAAGATTCAGGCTACACAATATGTTACAAAAAAAATCTCTCTCTCTCTCTGTCTCTCTCTGTCTCTCTCTCTCTCTCTCTGTGTCTCTCTCTCTCTCACACACACACAGACATACACATACACACACATGCATACACATATACAAACACAGAGACAGACACACACATAAACACACATGCACACACACACACACAGACATGCACGCACAAACACATACACACAGTGGCTGAAGCAAAAGCAGACTCCAGCGATATTTTTCTCTTAGCCCTTGTTTATAACAGTTAAAAGAAAGTTTTCTGTCTAAAAAGAAAGTTGCCTCACTAAAAGCAATCACTACTAAAACATATTCTTCAATCAAACATAGAATCAAAAACAGATCAAAATCATTACACAAGGGGAAATTACAACAGGATTATCTCTTTAGTGTTTCTTTTTTGAGACTTACATCTAGTTAAACAATTCTCATCTATATTTATTTCCACAAGCTCACTGTAACCCCAAAGGAGAAATTCTTTTGTCATTGATTAACAAAGTTTGGGCAAGACAAGTCTATAGCAGCAAGGTTCTCCGTGGGCGATTGATTGATGTTGGCTGTAGGTGCAGCAGTAGACAGAGAAGAAGCTCTCCAAGACCATAAGGCTTCATTTTCTGAAGGGGCTGAGGGGTTCAACCTTCCCAGGAAAGACTGACAACAGCTAGCTCACACCAGTTACCTTATTCAAACGCTGTACAAGGTTAATTGGGGCTGGGAAAGGCTCCAACTACCAAAGTTATCTTACCCTTTGCTGTTTCTGATGGCAGACAACCCACACAAATCTCATCCCTTTTGTCTATGGCTAACCACCATCAAAAGTAAGAACTCCAGGTTTGCCAGGAGTCTTAGGACCAAGATTAGAGCAGCTGCAAGCTCTCACACAGCACCAAGTGCAGACTGTCCAGAGAGAAGACATTTCTTCAAGGTTTAAACGGGCTGATAACAATTTCTCAGCCTCGACTGATGGACCCAAACATAGCAAAGACTTTGCTGAAATAGTTCACTCAAAGCCAGAACCAAAGGTTTTACTCCACCTACCACTACATTAATTTGCATATTCATACCACGTCCTGAAGGAACCCAGGCATTCCCTCATGAATCCACACCTCATTTGTGGTCAGCAGAAGTATTTTGTAAGGACGGTGGCAGGACAGTGGCAAGCGTCCTCGCAGCGTGTGTAGGTACTTACAAGAAGAAAATTCAAGGTATATCTCAGAGATTCAGTTATACCTCAGCTACGCATTCAAAATAAAAAGCATATAGCTTGCTCCCTACCAACAAATGGAACTCTAGAGCCGCGTAAAAAATGTTTGTGGGCGGAAAAAATGTGTAGACCAGGCTGTCCTCGAACTCAGATCCACCTGCCTCTGCCTCTTCAGCATATCCTACCGGCCTGCGCCACCAGAACCGGCAAAGGAAAGGTCTGCAATTTTCATAATTGAACTTTGTTCATGTGTGTGCCGTAGGTTGCCTGGGTACTTCTGCTTTCCAAGACTTTCAACCAATGCATTCATCGCCCCCTGCTGTCTTTCTATAGAAACACACTACAAACACAACACACAGCTCACACCACAACAAAACCCTTGCATCCTCTCATGTTCAGACCACACACACACACCTCACACTCACACAACAGCGCTCACACTAAGGGAAAAATACGCACACTTACAACACTTTACTCACACCTCTCAAAAACAAATTCTCACAACACCTCACCACAACACTGCCCCTGACACCATTCACACTCACTCCACCACTGGTGACCAGGGCGTTGCTCACCCACACCCCTGCTGAGTTTATTCAGGTTCTCAACACTAAACAGCTCTCATCTGTTTCCCTTGTGCCTAAAACCCGACACTCGAGGAGAAAAGAAAAAAAGAAACGAGCTCTTTGCAGCGAACATTTTGCTCTGAGCAGCGCCTGACGACTCGTTGTGGTGCAGGACTAGAGAAAAGAAACCCAAGAGCCCCGAGAGAGCTGAGCAGGCGGATTGTAGAGAGGAGAGAGAACCGGTAGCGGAGAGAAGAAGGTGGAGTGCAGCGTGGGGCAGGCGTGAGGGTCGGACGTGCGCGTGGATAAGAGTTTGTGAGCTGCAGTGTGGAGCGGGAGCCCGTGCGGCTGGAGAAGCCGGTCCGGGTTGGGGTGAGGGTAGCCGATCAGATTCCGGGCGGAAGAAACATAAAAAACAGCCTTGGGGCAGTTGGAGGTTTGTTTGGGGTGAAGTGCAGCCGTGGATTTGTGTGTTTTTGTTGAAAAAAAGAGGAAAAATTGTGTAGTCCAGGCTGGCCTCGAACTCCAGATCCTCCTGCCTCTGCCTTCTTCAGCACATCCTACCGGCCTGCGCCACCAGTGCCGGCAGCAAGTGAGTTGAAATTTATTCTAATGAAGCGTCTGCTCAGTGATGCAAACTAATGGGTACTTAGCGGAAGGATTGCAACAACCGTGGTGCAGACTGCACTCCGTCCGTTCCACGCTCTCCACCGGCTTTACACACACTCTCCTCCGCGCTCCCGCGCTTTCCCGGCCTCACGCCCGCCGCCCTCACTGAACCACACCCGCCCAATCCCGGAAGATCCTCCCCGGCACCGCATCTCCCGCGGGCTACGCCGGGAGACACAGTCCCGGCACCGCAGGGCGCCTGCGCGCTCGGCGCAAGTCTCCTCCGCCCAACGCCACGCCCCGCAGCCCGGGCGAGCATTAGTCGGTGCTGCCTTTTCGCTTTCCACATTCACAGCGGAAGATCCGTGACTGCAAGGAGGCTGCCACGGAGGCCGCCTTCCTCAAGGATGGCTGACAGATCTCAAAAAACAATCCTCCCGCAACCTGCTGGGACCTCTTAGCACTTGGAAGCTTGACCCCGATTTCCGTCCAAGTGCGGGACTCCAGGAAAGGCCGGGCCGGGGTGTGAAGAAAACTCGACATGAAAATAAAATAGTGCGTGGACATCTCTGATTCTTGCCCACTGGTCCCCGATCACCAGAACGTTCACCTTCCTTCAGCCGTAGACAACCCTTCAAGGTGCCCAGCAGCTCAGGAGCACCGCCTCGCCCCCAGCTTTAACAGTCCGTGCCCAGGGTGTGCTCGCCCATCTGTACATGGCTGGAGCAAGATGTTAAAAATTGTTAGCAAGTTTCTCCACACTCAAGGGTAAAGAGTGTGGACAAAAATCCAGTTCTTCTATTTTTTTATAGACACCCCAAGGTTGTCAGCTAACACTTGCCATCGCTGATTTGTTACCTAAAGGGGGAAAAGGAAAACGTATTGAGCATACATTCTGAAAAATTAACCATGTATTGTTCTGGACTCGGGAGTGCTTTGTGAACGCATTAAGATGCTAGTGCTGTTCGAAAATGGATTCGGGTGCTTGTTTCTCTGCGGTGCCTGGTATTTTTCATCTCTGTGGATAGTACTGAAGATGTTTAAAAGGGAAGCACTTCTTTCGACTCAATATCAGAAGTTTTAGTCCTGATAAGTTCTTTCTGGGCCCACGGAGATGGCATGAGGTGGTGGAGCGCTTACTGCCGAGCACAGCTTAACAGTGAGCAGGGAGAGACTACGAGAAGACCCCAGGACAAGATGTAGCTCAGGGTCTCCAACAACGAGATCCCCAAGTTAAACTGTTTCCCTCACTGAACTGATTGCGCAAGGCTGTAAACTATGACGCCATGTGTGGATCAGGCCATTGGTGGAGGCTGGGCCCCCTGGATCCAATCCCCTCTCTCTCTCACAGCATCCATCCTGTGCAGACCTCGTGTCCCACGCTCAGCCTCTGCAGGGCCCTTGACACTGAACATAACAGAGGCCACCCAGGTGCCCTTGAATCCAGGCACGACCCTGTGACTACTGTAGTCTACTCAACTAGTATGAGTATTTTACTGCCGGGTGTCCTAAGAACCAGGCTATCCCAAATAATTCATAAATACATTACAGGGTTATGGACTGTGCCTCCATAAGAATGCGCCTGTAGAGCATTTTTCTAAAATAGTGATTGATAGGGGCGGGCCCAGCCCCCAGCCCATTGTGGATGGCGCCACCCCTGGGCTGGTGGTCCTGGGTTCTATAAAAATGCAGGCTAGGCAAGCCATGTTGAGCGACCTAATAAGCAGCCCCCCTCCGTGGCCTCTGCATCAGCTCCTGCCTCCAGGTTCCTGCCCTGCTTGAGTTCCTATCTTGACTTCCCTTGAGGGTGAACTGTGATGTGGAAGCAGAATTTCCCTTAATCTCTTTATCACCGCAGACAACACTGACAAAGCTACCACAAGCTCACTGTGACCCCAAAGGAGAAATTCTTTTGTCATTGATTAACAAAGTGTGGGCAGGCCAAGTCTATAGCAGCAAGGTTCTCCGTGGACGATTGATTGATGTTGGCTGTAGGTGCAGCAGTAGACAGAGAAGAAGCTCTCCAAGATGCTAAGCCTTCATTTTCTGAAGGGGCTGAGGGGTTCAACCTTCCCAGGAAAGACTGACAACAGCTAGCTCACACCGGTTACCTTATTCAAACGCTATACAAGGTAAATGGGGGCTGGGAAAGGCTCCAACTACCAAAGCTATCTTACCCTCAAAGCTGCTTCTGATGGCAGACAACCCACACAAATCTCATCCCTTTTGTCTATGGCTAACCACCATCAAAAGTAAGAACTCCAGGTTTGCCAGGAGTCTTAGGACCAAGATTAGAGCAGCTGCAAGCTCTCACACAGCACCAAGTGCAGACTTCCCAGAGAGAAAACATTTCTTCAAGGTTTGAACAGGCTGATAACAATTTCTCAGCCTCAACTGATGGACCCAAACATAGCAAAACTTTGCTGAAACAGTTCACTCAAAGCCAGAACCAAAGGCTTTACTCCACCTAACACTACATTAATTTGTATATTCATACTGGGTCCTGAGGGAACCCAGGCATTCCCTTGTGAATCCACACCTTATTTGTGGTCAGCAGCAGTATTTTGCAAGGACGGTGGCAAGCGTCCTCGCAGCGTGTGTAGAAAGAAGAAAATTTAAGGTATATCTGAGAGATTCAATTATACCTCAGCTATGCATTCAAAATAAAAGCATATAGCTTGCTCCCTACCAACAAATGGAACTCTAGAGCCGCGTAAAAAATGTTTGTGGGGGGAAAAAAATGTGTAGACCAGGCTGTCCTCGAACTCAGATCCACCTGCCTCTGCCTCTTCAACATATCCTACCGGCCTGCGCCACCAGAACCGGCGAGAGCAAATGCTGCTATTTTCTTAATTGAACCGTATTCGTGTGTGTGACGTACGCTGCCTGGGTACTTCCGCTTTCCAAGACCTTCAACCAATGAATTCATCGCCCCCTGCTGTCTTTCTATAGAAACACACTACAAACACAACACAGGTGCCACCACAACAAAACCTCTCATGCTCAGACCACTCATAACAACGCTCACACTAAGGGAAAAACATATACACTTACAACACTTTACTCACACCTCTCAACAACAAATTAACACAACACCTCATCACAACACTACCGCTGCCAACATTTCATCAGGACTCACATGGGAACAAAACTCAACAGGAACAACAAACATGCCTGCACACCTCTGGCGCTCGCCCAACAGCCTCCTTCACATCTACACACCTCCTGCCACCAGGACCGAGCTCAGGACAACCAGCCACACCCGGATTTACACCTCCTTGCCAGGGAAGGTGCAACATGGTAACCAATGGTACAATTTTCTCTTCTTTAACATAAAGGAGAAACACCGTGGACAAAATGCAACTCTCAGACAGTTTCACCAATACAAGGTCGTTGTCTTCCTTTCTTTTCCTGTTGCTGAGATAGAAGACCTTCTGGAGGAAGGCGATTTAAGGAGGGAGGGGTGCATTTTAGCTCACAACCCCTCAGTGCACAGAGGTCCAAGCAGCAGAAGCTGGAGCAGCTGGCAACGTGTAATCCACCACAATGAAGAAGGATCAGTGACTCGTATGTAGATCGCTGTCTCCATTTATACGTTTGAGAGTCCGTAAGGAATGGTGCAGTCCACAGTTAAGATGGCTCCTTCCCATTCTGAGACTCGGGTTACTCTAAGTATGCCCAGAGGCATGTCTCAGGGGTGACTCTATAGAGGCTGCCAAGTTGGCAATTAACACTTTTCATTACAGTTTTGTTCCTTTAAAGATTTAAAAAGTTATATCGAGCATACATTCTGAAATACATACTGCTTTGTTCTGGATTCTGAAATGCTGTGTGCAAGTATTAAAACATTAATGCTATTCAAAAATGGATTCCAATGTGAGCTTCTTGTTGGTTTTCCTCTGCAATGTGTTAATCAAATTTCACCTCTGATTATCTGGAAGAGGTTTAAAGCAGAAAGTATTTCTTTGGGCTCCATTTCAGAAGTGTTAGTACGGGTATATTATTTCTCGGCCCATGGAGATGCAGAACTCAATGGCAGGGAACATGTGACAGAGCAAAGCTGCCCTGAGACAGGGGGATTGAGAGACCACAGAGGCACCAAAGGTGAGATAGACATGTCTCCCGTATCCTCCAACAGGTAGGCCTCATCTCAGAAAGGTGCCTCACCCCACAAGAAGACTGTAAATTAGGAAGCCATGTGTGGATCAAGACATTGGCGGAGGCTGAGCCCTCTTGATCCAGTCACCTCTCTCAGCATCCATCCTTTGCAGAGCAAGCATCCCACACTCAGCGTCTGCAGGACCCTTGACATCTGAACAAAACAGAGACCACCTAGGACTATGGCCATATGCATATGAAGTCAGGCGTGTCCATGTGACCACTGTAGTCAACTCAGCTAGTAAGAGTATCTCACTGCTGGACATTTTAAGAAACAGGGTGTAATTTCCCTTATTTTCTTTATCACAGCAGACAACATTGCCAAAGCTACCATGTGCCTGTGGATCCTGAAATGATCCAGGTATGTGTGTGTGTGTCTGTGTGTGTGTGTGTGTGTGTGTATGTGTATGTCTGTGTGTGTGTGTCTCTGTGTGTGTGTGTGCAAGCATGCATGCTCTCTGTGTCAGCCTCAGAACCTCACTTCTCAGGCAAGCACCCCAGCACCCTAGAAACCTCTTGAGATGTTCCATTTGTCTTAGGTCAGCCACGCTTCCCATCTCTGTGAAATGACTCCAGCCCTACAGTGTTCCTTGACTGAAGTCTTGAAAGAAACTAGGGTGACAGTGCCAGCTCAGTGCACTTCTGACCTGCAGTCTGTCATAGAAAATAATGATTGTTATTAAAAAAAAAAATCACTAAATTTTGGAGTAATTTCTTTAACTGCAGGGAAAAAAGCCAAATGGAACTATCAAAAATGAACCATAAAACAGAGGAAACTGTGGGTGGTGGTTAGAAAACGGGGATTTCACCATGAATTCTAGGATCAAACTCTGACAGCCTGGCTTGCAAAGCCAGCACCTTGCAAAGCTAAGCCAACTCCTAACCTGCTTTTTTTGTTTGTGCTGAATTCAGTATTTTGTTCAGGATTAAGATTTTCCCCATATAGGTGTGTGTGTATACATATATGAATATATGTGTGCATTGACATATATATGAATACGTGTATATATTTGCATATATACATGCATACATACATATATACACATACATACACACATACATACATACAAACATACATACATATATACATGCATACAAACATATACATACATACATACATATATACATATATGTGATGCTAAATGATGTGCTGCAGTTTCCATGCCATTTTGATGAATGAATTTTTTCAGTGGAGGGGTGGGAATGATGGAGGACCTAAGTCGTGCATAGGCTGTGGAGAGAGGCTGAGCCATGTGGATATCCAAGGCCTCAGCACGTCCTGTAATGCCGCCACCTGAGGCCTGGTTGATATCTGTGCTCCGTGCTGCCAACAGGGCCGTGTCTGGGTCCATGGGCCTGCTGTAGTGTCCGTGAATCCTGTGGCCCTTGTTACCACTGAAGGCCATGCTCATGTCTGAGGGCTGAGCTGCCTCGGAGGACTCTGATGGGACCCAGGACCCTTACTGCCACTGGAGACCATGCTGAGTCTGTGACACATGCTGACACCGCAGGCCAGGTGGACATCATGATCTATGCGTTTAGCAGATACCACGTGGAGGTTCGTGATCCGTGCTTCTGCTGACTGTAACAGACAAGGGGGCTTCTTCTTCTGCAGTGGTACCGATGACTACAGACTCACAATTGAGAAAGAGGGACATAGAAAGGTTGGGTGGCAACCCCCAACCTCCACCCTCATACCCCAAAAGTTACAGTCTAGACAGGAAACCATTGAATAGAACTTTTAAAAGTTGTGATAAGGATACTGAAATGTAGCCCTCAACAAATAGATGGCAACTGGAGAGGGTGGGGGAGGGGAAGGGCTCACTCTTCTTTAAGGGACTGGCCACCAGGAGTTTGACTGTACTCCAGTGACTATACTGTCAGGAGCCATAATGGGACAAGCTAATATACTAGCAGATGATCATCCTGAAATGCCTGCCTCGGATTATTATATAATCTACGACAGGTGAGCCCCCATTCAGCAAGGCTGTGGGGGACTAATTTTAGGAAAGATTCCTGCTGTTTATATGCTTTTCCTGTTATTATTATACATTTATAATAATCAATAAGTAATAGCACATCCCTTTGGAACAGATCTCTGCAGATCCACAAAGTATTGTCTTATAGTGATGCTAAGTAGACAAATAGATGACTTAAATTTTAATGATGATGATCCTATAAGAATTCCTAATAGTATATCTGTGATTATTAAGTTATTTTATAATGGAGTTGCTACTAGGATCTTTTTCTGATAGTCAAGACTGCAATGAGAACTCTGCCAGTCTCCCAAGTTCACAAGTTAATTCCTCTTAGATGGCAACCAGACTTTCTCCTACTCAGAGCACATTCCAAGAGGTTGTAAAACAATTAACCAATGGTCATAAAAAAGGAACTAATGATTTATTATAAGTGCTAGGATAGAAGATAAAATATTGACTGGGTTTATCTATATAAAACTTCACTTATAACTTAGTTATGGTTTTAAACTTTCTATAACCTGTAGAGAAGACAAATGATAGCTAGATAGTTACTCCTAGTGGATATGCATGTAAACATTCTCTGTTGTAAACTTCTATTACAATTTATGACTTGGTATTTTGTGTGAACTTATGATGAACTTTGTAACATGTGATCATGTATTCTGAAAGATGTTTAAGGGCTGAGGACAAGAGAAGTCAGACCAGAAGAACTGAGTGAGAGGGATAGGACTGAGAGAAGAACTGAACTGAGGAGAAGGTTTAGTCAAAAGAGATCAAGATTAGAAGGAGAATGCAGAGTGGAATAACTTAGAAGCTATAGGTAACATAAAATAACTAAGAGAACAATGTGCAGGAGGCAGAGGGAAAGAGGAAAAAAGAAGATGTTGCAGAGAGCAGAAGGAGCAGGCAGGCTTCTCCTCACCATGGGACAGCATGGGTCCCATGGTGAGGACAGGACAGGCTCAGTCTCATTAAGAGAAACAAAGCCTTTTCTTACAAACATGGATTCAATTCATTTAGCATTGAAAGAGTGGAAGCTTTTTCTTTCTCAATGCAATAAATATTGGAGTCCATTTTTTATCCAGAATGAGTGAGTTCTTTCTGCACCAGTGCTTGGTCTTTTGCTCCATATGCATATGTAAGTATGGATGTGTGTGTAAGTATGTAACTGTGTGAATGTATGCATGTGTGTGTGTGAGTATGAAATTGTGAGAATGCATGCAAGCTGGGCCCAGCTAACTGCGTGAAAATATGTATGAAGCTGTTTGTATGAATTTATGTGAGATTATGCATATTCACTTATAGAAGTTTTTCTTTCTGCAAGTGTTTTTCTCTTCTCCTGGTTCAATAAAAGTTTATTGCTCCTAACTTCCCCCTAGACTGACAAGCAAGAGGCAACTGGACAATAGGGAAAAGGCTCTAGCAAGGAATCCTTTACTTAATCTCCTGCTGTTTTAGGATGAGGTGTTAAATGCCTGAGACTGCAGTCTCTGGCTACAGAGGAACACAGTAGGCAGGCCAGCTACATTAGCCTAGTAACTTAGGTTTAGATAAGTAAACTTTTTATTATACAGCAACCCTAAATTTTTCGTACGACAAAGTCTTACCCCAGAAGTTTGTAAGACAAAGTCTTGCCCCCACCGACGCTCTTCCCCCCTCTGCTGCCTCAAGAAGAACCAAGAAGAAAAGAACACCTCTGCTAGGGCTCGCTCTGGCTCCTGGCAGTATAAAAAAAAAAAAAAAAAAAAAAGGAGCAAGGGGGTGGGGGGAGGCCACAATGGTGGGGGACACGGTGGGAGGGAACCTGGGAGAACTGGGAAGTAAGGATGATCAGGGAATGTGAAATTCCCAATAAACAATGAAAAATTATGTTTTAAAAATGGAAACAAATAAAAATAAAGTGTGAGAAACAAATGGGAAAAAAGTTTTCCCCAATAACGCTTCTGTGTGAAGAATTTCCTGTAATCTAATAAAAAAAAATTGAGGCCAGGTTATACACATATGTATACAGATGTACATAAACTTATGTATATGACATATCTGGTCCTCGTTTCTTTCAACGATGAATAAGAATGTGTCAATTGTATGGAACAATGAGTTTCCATGTGATGTGTCATGGCTGCACACAACACACTCTGAAGACGCTGACCAGATCATCACCCTCACTTTTCTGTCCCCTCTCCCTTCACAAATAGCCCATCTTCCACTGTGCTTCAAAGAGGGTTTGTTGTTGTTGTTGTTCATCGTTTTGGCAATCCTAGAAAAGGTGGACTCTTGTTTTGGCCCCTGACAAAGAGCTCAAGCATCCAGCGTCCTAGGGAGAGAAGCACCTGAGAGGGAAGGAACACTTGGCCAGACAGGAAACTGGAGCCATGAGGGGAGCAAGAAAGGACCTCCTACGAGGTCCCACTGCCTCCAACTCTCACCCCTGAGCCTGAATACCTGAGAATCTAGGGTGCAAATCAGGCATAGACAAGCATATCTAGTTTTCGTTGACATTGCAACAGGACGATGTTGTCCACAAACTTCAAGATTCAGGCTACACAATATGTTACAAAAAATCTCTCTCTCTCTGTCTCTCTCTGCCTCTCTCTCTGTCTCTCTGTCTCTCTGTCTCTCTGTCTCTCTGTCTCTCTCTCTCTCTCTCTCTCTCTCTCTCTCTCTGTCACACACACACACACACACACACACAGACAAACACACACATACACACACACATGCATACACATATACAAACACAGAGACAAACACACACACATACACACATGCATACACACACAGAGACAGACACACACATAAACACACATGTGTACACACACACACACACACACACACACACACGCATGTACACACACACACACACAGACATGCACGCACAAACACATACACACAGTGGCTGAAGCAAAAGCAGACTCCAGCGATATTTTTCTCTTAACCCTTGTTTATAACAGTTAAAAAAAAGTTTTCTGTCTAAAAAGAAAGTTGCCTCACAAGTAAAGCAATCACTACTAAAACATATTCTTCAATCAAACATAGAATCAAAAACAGAACAAAATCATTACACAAGGGGAAATTACAACAGGATTATCTCTTTAGTGTTTCTTTTTTGAGACTTACATCTAGTTAAACAATTCTCATCTATATTTATTTCCACAAGCTCACTGTAACCCCAAAGGAGAAATTCTTTTGTCCTAGATTAACAAAGTGTGGGCAGGCCAAGTCTATAGCAGCAAGGTTCTCCATGGACGATTGATTGATGTTGGCTGTAGGTGCAGCAGTAGACAGAGAAGAAGCTCTCCAAGATGCTAAGCCTTCATTTCCTGAAGGGGCTAAGGGGTCCAACCTTCCCAGGAAAGACTGACAACAGCTAGTTCACACCAGTTACCTTATTCAAACGCTATACAAGGTTAATTGGGGCTGGGAAAGGCTCCAACTACCAAAGTTATCCTGCCCTTTGCTGTTTCTGATGGCAGGCAACCCACACAAATCTCATCCCTTTTGTCTATGGCTAACCAAAATCAAAAGTAAGAACTCCAGGTTTGCCAGGAGTCTTAGTACCAAGATTAGAGCAACTGCAAGCTCTCACACAGCACCAAGTGCAGACTGTCCAGAGAGAAAACATTTCTTCAAGGTTTGAACAGGCTCATAACAATTTCTCAGCCTCGACTGATGGACCCAAACATAGCAAAGGCTTTACTGAAACAGTTCACTCAAAGCCAGAGCCAAAGGCTTTACTCCCCCCACCACTACATTAAGTCTGGGGAAACCCAGACTTTCCCTCCTGAATCCACACCTCATTTGTGGTCAGCAGAAGTATTTTGCAAGGACTTTGGCAAGCGTCCTCACAGCATGTGTAGGTACTTACAAGAAGAAAATTCAAGGTATATCTGAGAGATTCAATTATACCTCAGCTATGCATTCAAAATAAAAGCATAAAGCTTGCTCCCTACCAACAAATGGAACTCTAGAGCCACATAAAAAATGTTTGTGTGCGAAAAAAAAATGTATAGACCAGGCTGTCCTCGAACTCAGATCCACCTGCCTCTGCCTCTTCAGCATATACTACCGGCCTGCGCCACCAGAACAGGCAAGAGTGGCTGCTGCTATTTTCATAATTGAACCTAGTCCGTGAGTGCGACGTAGGTTGCCTGGGTATTTCTGCTTACCAAGACCTTCAACCAACGAACTCATCGCCCCCTGCTGTCTTTCTATAGAAATACACTACAAACACAACAAACAGCTCCCACCACAACAAAACCTCTCATGCTCAGACCACACATAACAGCGCTCACACTAAGGGAAAAACATGTACACTTTCAACACTTTACTCACACCTCTCAACAACAAATTAGCACAACACCTCATCACAACACTACCCCTGCCAACGTTAGATCAGGACTCACACAGGGAACAAAACTCAACAGGAACAACAAACATGCCTGCACACCACTGGCGCTCCCCAACAGCCTCCTTCACATCTACACACCTCCTGCCACCAGGACCGAGCTCAGGACAACCAGCCACACCCGGATTTACACCTCCTTGCCAGGGAAGGTGCAACATGGTAACCAATGGTACAATTTTCTCTTCTTTAACATAAAGGAGAAACACGGTGGACAAAACGCAACTCTCAGACAGTTTCACCAATACAAGGTCGTTGTCTTCCTTTCTTTTCCTGTTGCTGAGATAGAAGACCTTCTGAAGGAAGGCGATTTAAGGAGCGAGAGGGGGAATTTTAGCTCACAGGTCAAGCTGCAGCCTGTCAGTGCACAGAGGTCCAAGTAGCAGAAGCTGGAGCAGCTGGCCACGTGCAATCCACCACAGCGAAGAAGGGTCAGTGACTCGTGTCCAGCTCGCTGTCTCCATTTATACGTTTGAGAGTCCATAAGAAAAGGTCCAGTCCTCGGTTAAGATGGCTCCTTCCCATTCTGAGACTCGGTTACTCTAAGTATGCCCAGAGGCATGTCTCAGGGGTGACTCTATAGAGGCTGCCAAGTGGGCAATTAACACTTTTCATCACAGCTTTGTTCCTTAAAAGATTCAAAAAGTTATATTGAGCGTAAATTCTGAAATATTAACACTGCGTTGTCCTGGATTCTGAAATGCTGAGTGCAAGTATTAAAACACTAATACTAGTCAAAAATAGATTCCGATGTTAGCTTCTTGTTGGTTTTTCCTCTGCAATGTGTTAATCAGATTTCACATGATTATCTGGAAGAGGTTTAAAGCAGAAAGTATTTCTTTGGGCTCCATTTCAGAAGTGTTAGTATGGGTATATTATTTCTCGGCCCATGGAGATGCAGAACTCAATGGCAGGGAACATGTGACAGAGCAAAGCTGCCCTGAGACAGGGGGATTGAGAGACCACGGAGGCACCAAAGGTGAGATAAACATGTCTCCCGTATCCTCCAACAGGTAGGCCTCATCTCAGAAAGGTGCCTCACCCCACAATAAGACTGTAAATTAGGGAGCCATGTGTGGATCAAGCCATTGGCGGAGGCTGAGCCCTCTTGACCCAGTCACCTCTCTCAGCATCCATCCTATGCAGACTAAGCATCCCACACTCAGCGTCTGCAGGGCCCTTGACATCTGAACAAAACAGAGGCCACCTAGAACTATGGTTATCTGACTATGAAGTCAGGCGTGGCCATGTGACCACTGTTGTCAACTCAATTAGTAAGAGTATCTCAGTGCTGGACATTTAAGAAACAGGGTGTAATTTCCCTTATTTTCTTTATCACAGCAGACAACATTGCCAAAGCTACCATGTGCCTGTGGATCCTGAAATGATCCACGTATGTGTGTGTGTGTCTGTGTGTGTGTGTCTCTCTGTGTGTGTGTGTGTGTGTGCAAGCATGCATGCTCTCTGTGTCAGCCTCAGAACCTCACTTCTCAGGCAAGCACCCCAGCACCCTAGAAACCTCTTGAGATGTTCCATCTGTCTTAGGTCGGCCATGTTTCCCATCTCTGTGAAATGACTCCAGCCCTATAGTGTTCCTTGACTGAAGTCTTGAAAGAAACTAGGGTGACAGTGCCAGCTCAGCTACCCCACACTTCTGACCTGCAATCTGTCATAGAAAATAATGATTGTTATTTAAAAAAAATCACTAAATTTTGGAGTAATTTCTTTAACTGCAGGAAAAAAAAAGCCAAATGGAACTATCAAAAATGAACCATAAAACAGAGGAAACTGTGGGTGGTGGTTAGAAAACAGGGATTTCACCATGAATTCTAGGATCAAACTCTGGCAGCCTGGCTTGCAAAGCCAGCACCTTGCAAAGCTAAGCCAACTCCTAACCTGCTTTTTTTGTTTGTGCTGAATTCAGTATTTTGTTCAGAATTAAGATTTTCCCCATATAGGTGTGTGTGTATACATATATGAATATATGTGTGCATTGACATATATATGAATACATGTGTATATATTTGCATATATACATGCATACATACATATATACACATACATACACACATACATACATACATACAAACATACATACATATATACATATATATGATGCTTAATGCTGTGCTGCAGTTTCCATGCCATTTTGATGAATGAATTTTCAGTGGAGAGGTGGGAATGATGGAGGAACTAAGTCATGCATAGGCTGTGGAGAGAGGCTGAGCCATGTGGATATCCAAGGCCTGAGCATGTCCTGTAATGCCGCCACCTGAGGCCAGGTTGATGTCTATGCTCCGTGCTGCCAGCAGGGCCGTGTCTGGGTCCATGGGCCTGCTGTAGTGTCCGTGAATCCTGTGGCCCTTGTTACCACTGAAGGCCATGCTCATGTCTGAGGGCTGAGCTGCCTCGGAGGACTCTGATGGGACCCAGGACCCTTACTGCCACTGGAGACCATGCTGAGTCTGTGACACATGCTGACACCGCAGGCCAGGTGGACATCATGATCTATGCGTTTAGCAGATAGCATGTGGAGGTTCGTGATCCGTGCTTCTGCTGACTGTAACAGACAAGGGGGCTTCTTCTTCTGCAGTGGTACCGATGACTACAGACTCACAGTTGAGAAAGAGGGACATAGAAAGGTTGGGTGGCAACCCCCAACCTCCACCCTCATACCCCAAAAGTTACAGTCTAGACAGGAAACCATTGAATAGCACTTTTAAAAGTTGTGATAAGGATACTGAAATGTAGCCCTCAACAAATAGATGGCAACTGGAGAGGGTGGGGGAGGGGAAGGGCTCACTCTTCTTTAAGGGACTGGCCACCAGGAGTTTGACTCTTCTCCAGTGACTATACTGTCAGGAGCCATAATGGGACAAGCTAATATACTAGCAGATGATCATCCTGAAATGCCTGCCTCGGATTATTATATAATCTACGACAGGTGAGCCCCCATTCAGCAAGGCTGTGGGGGACTAATTTTAGGAATGATCCCTGCTGTTTATATGCTTTTCCTGTTATTATTATACATTTATAATAATCAATAAGTAATAGCACATCCCTTTGGAGCAGATCTCTGCAGATCCACAAAGTATTGTCTTATAGTGATGCTAAGTAGACAAATAGATGACTTAAGTTTTAATGATGATCCTATAAGAACTCCTAAAAGTATATCTGTGATTATTAAGTTCTTTTATAATGGGGCTGCTACTAGGATCTTTTTCTGATAGTCAAGACTGCAATGAGAACTCTGCCACTCTCCCAAGTTCACAAGTTAATTGCTCTTAGATGGCAACCAGACTTTCTCCTACTCAGAACACATTCCAAGAGGTTGTAAAACAATTAACCAAAGGTCATAAAAAGGGAACTAATGATTTATTATAGGTGCTAGGACAGAAGATAAAATATTGACTGGGTTTATCTATACAAAACTTCACTTATAACTTAGTTATGGTTTTAAACTTTCTATAACCTGTAGAGAAGACAAATGATAGCTAGATAGTTACTCCTAGTGGATATGCATGTAAACATTCTCTGTTGTAAACTTCTATTTCAATTTATGACTTGGTATTTTGCGTGAACTTATGATGAACTTTGTAACATGTGATCATGTATTCTGAAAGATGTTTAAGGGCTGAGGACAAGAGAAGTCAGACCAGAAGAACTGAGTGAGAGGAATAGGGCTGAGAGAAGAACTGAACAGAGGAGAAGGTTTAGTCAAAAGAGATCAAGATTAGATGGAGAATGCAGAGTGGAATAACTTAGAAGCTATAGGTAACAAAATAACTAAGAGAACAATGTGCAGGAGGCAGAGGGAAAGAGGAAAAAAGAAGATGTTGCAGAGAGCAGAAGGAGCAGGCAGGCTTCTCCTTACCATGGGACAGCACAGGTGCCATGGTGAGGACAGGGCAGGATCAGTCTCATTAAGAGAAACAAAGCCTTTTTCTTACAAACATGGATTTAATTCATTTAGCATTGAAAGGGTGGAAGCTTTTTCTTTCTCAATGTAATACAAACTGGGGGCCATTTTTCATCCAGAATGAATGCATTGAGAAAGAAAAAGCTTCCACCCTTTCATATATTCATACCACGTCCTGAGGGAACCCAGTCATTCCCTAGTGAATCCACACCCCATTTGTGGCCAGCAGAAGTATTTTGCAAGGACGGTGGCAGGACGGTGGCAAGCGTGCTCGCAGCATGTGTAGGTACTTACAAGAAGAAAATTCAAGGTATATCTGAGAGATTCAGTTATACCTCAGCTATGCATTCAAAATAAAAGCATATAGCTTGCTCCCTACCAACAAATGGAACTCTAGAGCCGCGTAGAAAAATGTTTGTGGGCGGAAAAAATGTGTAGACCAGGCTGTCCTCGAACTCAGATCCACGTGCCTCTGCCTCTTCTGCATATCCTACCGGCCTGCGCCACCAGAACCGGCGAGAGCAAATGCTGCTATTTTTATAATTGAACCGTGTTCCTGTGTGTGACGTAGGTTGCCTGGGTACTTTCGCTTTCCAAGACTTTCAACCAACGAACTCATCGCCCCCTGCTGTCTTTCTATAGAAATACACTACAAACACAACACACAGCTGCCACCACAACAAAACCTCTCAGGCTCAGACCACACATAACAGCGCTCACACTAAGGGGAAAACATGTACACTTACAACACTTTACTCACACCTCTCAACAACAAATTAGCACAACACCTCATCACAACACTACCGCTGCCAACATTAGATCAGGACTCACACAGGGAACAAAACTCAACAGGAACAACAAACATGCCTGCACACCACTGGAGCTCGCCCAACAGCCTCCTTCACATCTACACACCTCCGGCCACGAGGACCGAGCTCAGGACAACCAGCCACACCCGGATTTACACCTCCTTGCCAGGGAAGGTGCAACATGGTAACGAATGGTACAATTTTCTCTTCTTTAACATAAAGGAGAAACACGGTGGACAAAACGCAACTCTCAGACAGTTTCACCAATACAAGGTCGTTGTCTTCCTTTCTTTTCCTGTTGCTGAGATAGAAGACCTTCTGGAGGAAGGCGATTTAAGGAGCGAGAGGGGGAATTTTAGCTCACAGGTCAAGCTGCAGCCTGTCAGTGCACAGAGGTCCAAGCAGCAGAAGCTGGAGCAGCTGGCCACGTGCAATCCACCACAGCGAAGAAGGGTCAGTGACTCGTGTCCAGCTCGCTGTCTCCATTTATACGTTTGAGAGTCCATAAGGAAAGGTGCAGTCCTCAGTTAAGATGGCTCCTTCCCATTCTGAGACTCGGTTACTCTAAGTATGCCCAGAGGCATGTCTCAGGGGTGACTCTATAGAGGCTGCCAAGTGGGCAATTAACACTTTTCATCACAGCTTTGTTCCTTAAAAGATTCAAAAAGTTATATTGAGCGTAAATTCTGAAATATTAACACTGCGTTGTCCTGGATTCTGAAATGCTGAGTGCAAGTATTAAAACATTAATACTAGTCAAAAATAGATTCCGATGTTAGCTTCTTGTTGATTTTTCCTCTGCAATGTGTTAATCAGACTTCACCTCTGATTATCTGGAAGAGGTTTAAAGCAGAAAGTATTTCTTTGGGCTCCATTTCAGAAGTGTTAGTACGGGTATATTATTTCTCGGCCCATGGAGATGCAGAACTCAATGGCAGGGAACATGTGACAGAGCAAAGCTGCCCTGAGACAGGGGGATTGAGAGAGCACAGAGGCACCAAAGGTGAGATAGACATGGCTCCTGTATCCTCCAACAGGTAGGCCTCATCTCAGAAAGGTGCCTCACCCCACAATAAGGCTGTAAATTAGGAAGCCATGTGTGGATCAAGCCATTGGCGGAGGCTGAGCCCTCTTGATCCAGTCACCTCTCTCAGCATCCATCCTATGCAGAGCAAGCATCCCACACTCAACATCTGCAGGGCCCTTGACATCTGAACATAACAGAGGCCACCTAGGACTATGGTTATATGACTATGAAGTCAGGCGTGGCCATGTGACCACTGTAGTCAATTCAGCTAGTAAGAGTATCTCACTGCTGGACATTTTAAGAAACAAGGTGTAATTTCCCTTATTTTCTTTATCACAGCAGACAACATTGCCAAAGCTACCATGTGCCTGTGGATCCTGAAATGATCCACGTATGTGTGTGTGTGTCTGTGTGTGTGTCTCTGTGTGTGTGTGTGTGCAAGCATGCATGCTTTCTGTGTCAGCCTCAGAACCTCACTTCTCAGGCAAGCACCCCAGCACCCTAGAAACCTCTTGAGATGTTCCATCTGTCTTAGGTCGGCCATGTTTCCCATCTCTGTGAAATGACTCCAGCCCTATAGTGTTCCTTGACTGAAGTCTTGAAAGAAACTAGGGTGACAGTGCCAGCTCAGCTACCCCACACTTCTGACCTGCAATCTGTCATAGAAAATAATGATTGTTATTTAAAAAAAATCACTAAATTTTGGAGTAATTTCTTTAACTGCAGGAAAAAAAAAGCCAAATGGAACTATCAAAAATGAACCATAAAACAGAGGAAACTGTGGGTGGTGGTTAGAAAACAGGGATTTCACCATGAATTCTAGGATCAAACTCTGGCAGCCTGGCTTGCAAAGCCAGCACCTTGCAAAGCTAAGCCAACTCCTAACCTGCTTTTTTTGTTTGTGCTGAATTCAGTATTTTGTTCAGAATTAAGATTTTCCCCATATAGGTGTGTGTGTATACATATATGAATATATGTGTGCATTGACATATATATGAATACATGTGTATATATTTGCATATATACATGCATACATACATATATACACATACATACACACATACATACATACAAACATACATACATATATACATATATATGATGCTTAATGCTGTGCTGCAGTTTCCATGCCATTTTGATGAATGAATTTTCAGTGGAGAGGTGGGAATGATGGAGGAACTAAGTCATGCATAGGCTGTGGAGAGAGGCTGAGCCATGTGGATATCCAAGGCCTGAGCATGTCCTGTAATGCCGCCACCTGAGGCCACGTTGATGTCTGTGCTCCGTGCTGCCAACAGGGCCGTGTCTGGGTCCATGAGCCTGCTGTAGTGTCCGTGAATTCTGTGGCCCTTGTTACCACTGAAGGCCACGTTCATGTCTGAGGGCTGAGTTGCTTCAGAGGACTCTGATGGGACCCAGGACCCTTACTGCCACTGGAGACCATGCTGAGTCTGTGACACATGCTGACACCGCAGGCCAGGTGGACATCATGATCTATGCGTTTAGCAGATACCACGTGGAGGTTCGTGACCCGTGCTTCTGCTGACTGTAACAGACAAGGGGGCTTCTTCTTCTGCAGTGGTACTGATGACTACAGACTCACAGTTGAGAAAGAGGGACATAGAAAGGTTGGGTGGCAACCCCCAACCTCCACCCACATACCCCAAAAGTTTCAGTCTAGACAGGAAACCATTGAATAGCACTTTTAAAAGTTGTGATAAGGATACTGAAATATAGCCCTCAACAAATAGATGGCAACTGGAGAGGATTGGGGAGGGGAAGGGTTCACTCTTCTTTAAGGGACTGGCCACCAGAAGTTTGACTCTTCTCCAGTGACTATACTGTCAGGAGCCATAATGGGACAAGCTAATATACTAGCAGATGATCATCCTGAAATGCCTGCCTCGGATTATTATATAATCTGTGACAGGTGAGCCCCCATTCAGCAAGGCTGTGGGGGACTAATTTTAGGAATGATCCCTGCTGTTTATATGCTTTTCCTGTTATTATTATACATTTATAATAATCAATAAGTAATAGCACATCCCTTTGGAGCAGATCTCTGCAGATCCACAAAGTATTGTCTTATAGTGATGCTAAGTAGACAAATAGATGACTTAAGTTTTAATGATGATCCTATAAGAACTCCTAAAAGTATATCTGTGATTATTAAGTTCTTTTATAATGGGGCTGCTACTAGGATCTTTTTCTGATAGTCAAGACTGCAATGAGAACTCTGCCAGTCTCCCAAGTTCACAAGTTAATTGCTCTTAGATGGCAACCAGACTTTCTCCTACTCAGAACACATTCCAAGAGGTTGTAAAACAATTAACCAAAGGTCATAAAAAGGGAACTAATGATTTATTATAGGTGCTAGGACAGAAGATAAAATATTGACTGGGTTTATCTATACAAAACTTCACTTATAACTTAGTTATGGTTTTAAACTTTCTATAACCTGTAGAGAAGACAAATGATAGCTAGATAATTACTCCTAATGGATATGCATGTAAACATTCTCTGTTGTAAACTTCTATTTCAATTTATGACTTGGTATTTTGCGTGAACTTATGATGAACTTTGTAACATGTGATCATGTATTCTGAAGGATGTTTAAGGGCTGAGAACAAGAGAAATCAGACCAGAAGAACTGAGTGAGAGGAATAGGGCTAAGAGAAGAACTGAACTGAGGAGAAGGTTTTAGTCAAAAGAGATCAAGATTAGAAGGAGAATGCAGAGTGGAATAACTTAGAAGCTATAGGTAACATAAAATAACTAAGAGAACAATGTGCAGGAGGCAGAGGGAAAGAGGAAAAAAGAAGATGTTGCAGAGAGCAGAAGGAGCAGGCAGGCTTCTCCTTACCATGGGACAGCACAGGTGCCATGGTGAGGACAGGGCAGGATCAGTCTCATTAAGAGAAACAAAGCCTTTTTCTTACAAACATGGATTTAATTCATTTAGCATTGAAAGGGTGGAAGCTTTTTCTTTCTCAATGTAATACAAACTGGGGGCCATTTTTCATCCAGAATGAATGCATTGAGAAAGAAAAAGCTTTCACCCTTTCATATATTCATACCACGTCCTGAGGGAACCCAGTCATTCCCTAGTGAATCCACACCCCATTTGTGGCCAGCAGAAGTATTTTGCAAGGACGGTGGCAGGACGGTGGCAAGCGTGCTCGCAGCATGTGTAGGTACTTACAAGAAGAAAATTCAAGGTATATCTGAGAGATTCAGTTATACCTCAGCTATGCATTCAAAATAAAAGCATATAGCTTGCTCCCTACCAACAAATGGAACTCTAGAGCCGCGTAAAAAAATGTTTGTGGGCGGAAAAAATGTGTAGACCAGGCTGTCCTCGAACTCAGATTCACCTGCCTCTGCCTCTTCAGCATATCCTACCGGCCTGCGCCACCAGAACCGGCGAGAGCAAATGCTGCTATTTTTATAATTGAACCGTGTTCCTGTGTGTGACGTAGGTTGCCTGGGTACTTTCGCTTTCCAAGACCTTCAACCAACGAACTCATCGCCCCCTGCTGTCTTTCTATAGAAATACACTACAAACACAACACACAGCTGCCACCACAACAAAACCTCTCAGGCTCAGACCACACATAACAGCGCTCACACTAAGGGGAAAACATGTACACTTACAACACTTTACTCACACCTCTCAACAACAAATTAGCACAACACCTCATCACAACACTACCGCTGCCAACATTAGATCAGGACTCACACAGGGAACAAAACTCAACAGGAACAACAAACATGCCTGCACACCACTGGAGCTCGCCCAACAGCCTCCTTCACATCTACACACCTCCGGCCACGAGGACCGAGCTCAGGACAACCAGCCACACCCGGATTTACACCTCCTTGCCAGGGAAGGTGCAACATGGTAACGAATGGTACAATTTTCTCTTCTTTAACATAAAGGAGAAACACGGTGGACAAAACGCAACTCTCAGACAGTTTCACCAATACAAGGTCGTTGTCTTCCTTTCTTTTCCTGTTGCTGAGATAGAAGACCTTCTGGAGGAAGGCGATTTAAGGAGGGAGAGGGGGAATTTTAGCTCACAGGTCAAGCTGCAGCCTGTCAGTGCACAGAGGTCCAAGCAGCAGAAGCTGGAGCAGCTGGCCACGTGCAATCCACCACAGCGAAGAAGGGTCAGTGACTCGTGTCCAGCTCGCTGTCTCCATTTATACGTTTGAGAGTCCATAAGGAAAGGTGCAGTCCTCAGTTAAGATGGCTCCTTCCCATTCTGAGACTCGGTTACTCTAAGTATGCCCAGAGGCATGTCTCAGGGGTGACTCTATAGAGGCTGCCAAGTGGGCAATTAACACTTTTCATCACAGCTTTGTTCCTTAAAAGATTCAAAAAGTTATATTGAGCGTAAATTCTGAAATATTAACACTGCGTTGTCCTGGATTCTGAAATGCTGAGTGCAAGTATTAAAACACTAATACTAGTCAAAAATAGATTCCGATGTTAGCTTCTTGTTGGTTTTTCCTCTGCAATGTGTTAATCAGATTTCACATGATTATCTGGAAGAGGTTTAAAGCAGAAAGTATTTCTTTGGGCTCCATTTCAGAAGTGTTAGTATGGGTATATTATTTCTCGGCCCATGGAGATGCAGAACTCAATGGCAGGGAACATGTGACAGAGCAAAGCTGCCCTGAGACAGGGGGATTGAGAGACCACAGAGGCACCAAAAGTGAGATAGACATGTCTCCTGTATCCTCCAACAGGTAGGCCTCATCTCAGAAAGTTACCTCACCCCACAATAAGGCTGTAAATTAGGAAGTCATGTGTGGATCAAGCCATTGGCGGAGGCTGAGCCCTCTTGATCCAGTCCCCTCTCTCAGCATCCATCCTATGCAGAGTAAGCATCCCACACTCAGCGTCTGCAGGGCCTTTGACATCTGAACATAACAGAGGCCACCTAGGACTATGGCTATATGACTATGAAGTCAGGCGTGGCCATGTGACCACTGTTGTCAACTCAATTAGTAAGAGTATCTCAGCGCTGGACATTTTAAGAACCAAGATGTGATTTCCCTTATTCTCGTTATGACAGCAGACGACATTTTCAAAGCTACCATGTGCCTGTGGATCCTGGAATGATCCACATATGTGTGTGTGTGTGTGTGTGTGTGTGTGTGTGTACAAGCATGCATGTTCTCTGTGTCAGCCTCAGAACCTCACTTCACAGGCAAGCACCCCAGCACCCGAGAAACACCTTGAGGTGCTCCATCTGTCTTAGGTCAGCCATGTTTCCCACCTCTGTCTGAAATGACTCCAGTCCTGCAGCGTTCCTTGACTGAAGTCTTGAAAGAAACTAGGGTGACAGTAGTCAGCTCAGCTACCCCATACTTATAAAATAATGGTTGTTATAATGAATCACTAAATTTTGGAGTAACTCTTCAACTTCAGTAAAACCAACTATAAGCATCAGGAAGGAACCATACAAGGAGAAATGTGGAATGTGGTTATGAAATGGGTATTTCCACCTCAATTGTAGGGATCAAACCAAAAATTTATAACATCTTTGGTAGCTAAGCTACCTCCTAACTGTGTTTTTTTGTTTGTTTGATTGATTGATTTGTTTTGTTTTTGTACTGAATACAGTACTTGTTTGGGTTTCCCCCACACACACTTTGAAATCATAATCTGTAGGAATCAATTTTTTATAATTGTAATGAAGTAACTGAAGCCAGGTAATGTAAATAAAGAAAACTGATCTGATTGTCACCATTTTCAACTTATAATAATAATTGATTTTACTTATTTATAGACAGGATTACTCTGAGTAACAGCTCTGGCTGTCCTGGAGCTCACTTTGTAGGCCAAGCTGGCCTCTAACTCACAGAGATCTGGCTGCCTCTGCCTCCTGAGTGCTGGGATTAAAGGCGTGCTCCACCATCACCCAGCAATGATGCATTAATTGTACAAAATAACAAGTTCTTTGTGATATGGTCATGCATGCATACAATAATTTTTTGGTCACATTGTCCACGCCATCAGTCTGTCTTGTCTCTCCCCCCCCCTTGTGTTTGTTCCACTTCACAAATAACCCTACTTTCATGAAAAGAATTTTCTCTAATCCGTGGTTTTGAAGGCTAAGCCTATCAGTGGGTGATCTCATGGACAGTGAGAGGCTCAAGAAGGCAGCATCCAGCTTGTGTGAGAAGAACATCACACGGTGAAACAGGACTCCAAAGCTAAGTAGCCAACACTGACCGCCTACCGAGCCAGATGGTGTCAGCATCCTGCCCTCCTCAGCGTTGACAGTGAGAGAGGACCAGGTGTGCAAACAAGTGCGTCCGGCCTTGGACATTGCAACAGGACAATGTCATCCAGAAAGCAAGCTTGCCCGGGAGATCCACAGTATTGAGTTGCACGCACACACACACACACACACACACACGCACACGCACACGCACACGCACACACACACACACACACTGTTTAAGTAAATTTTCATAGTTGTCTGTATTTGTAACTCTTCTGGGTCACACGCACCCACGGATGTGAATGTGAATGCAGGCCTCTAAACTCATCGATATTCAATCACCTATGTTGATGGCAACAGCATCCACAACAGCCGAGCGGCCAAAGCAACAGGCAAATTCGTTTATCCCTAGGAATGGTTGGCCACCCAGCAAACGATGTGTGCGTAGGCCCAGAAATCCTTCCGCCTAGGACGGAAGAGCTGTTGAGTCTCAATCACCTCTACTCCATCCTCGCTGACTGACCCGAGCCTGGACATCCGCGGCGGAAGGAACCACGGTCCTCCCTCGTCCTCATCCCACTGCCGCAGAGGCGCAGAGGTGGCTGGCGTCCCAGCGGGCGTCAGACCTGGGAGAGCCATGCACTTGGGGGTCTTGACCACACGGGGGAGCTCTAGGGTTGCGGGAGCTGGGTCAGTGAGCAGGCAAACTCAATGGATGCGGCCATAGGCGAGGAGAGTGGTCCCTTCGTCCTGCAAATGGTGGAATTGTCACAGTCTAGGGAAGGGAGACCTCTGCGCAACCTGGTGACCAGTTGGGGACAGCTGAACCCAAGAGCCTAGAAGAAGGGGAACGCCGTCGGGAGCTCCCGGGTCCTGGTGGCTGGAGGGAGGTCCATGTATGCAGAAGCTATTTTTTCAAAATGAGAGGAGGAGTAAAGGGAGGAGGAAGACGAGGACGGCGCCGAGTTGGAGTCAGGAGCAACAGCAAAAGCAGGGAAGGAACAGCACGCACCAGAGGTTACCAGGCTAGGGCAGACGCCAGCGCGCAAATCCGCGGGTCATATGCAGGGCGTGGAGCGTAGGAAGTTTTTTCCTCTTTTACTTGTTTATTTACTTTATTTATCTTATTGTTTTTCATTTAGTTATGTATTTATCCACTTTACACGCGCGGGTGCGGTGTAGGACAAAAAAGGTGGCTGGAGAGACAGCCGTGGGTGCTGGGAACCGAACTCTTATATTTTATGGTTGTGAGCCTAGCCTTTAACGGCTGAGCCATCTCTCCAGCCCGACGGTGCTCTGTCGTTCTTTCCCTGTTGTAACCAATTAGGAGTTGCGCAATCGCGCTTCCGTTGAGCATATCTATGCGTCTACACCGAACAATCCTCACTTTCTTTCTTCGTACATAGAACCAAACACTCGAAGGGAGGAAAAATAAAAAACGGACTCTTTGGCAGCGAACATTTTGCTCCGAGCGGTGACTGCTGACTCGTTAAGCCCGAGTAGAACTGGAGAAGAGGGTCGCGAGAGGGCTGAGCAGGAGGATTGTAGAGAGGAGAGAAAGCCTGTCGGGAAGAAAGGAGTTGTGGAGTGCGGCGTGGGCAGGCGTGAGGGTCGGGCGTGTGCGTGGATAAAGGCTTGTGAGCAGGAGTGTGGAGCGGGAGCCCGTGCCGCTGGAGAAGCCGGTCCGGGTTGGGGTGAGGGTAGCCGATCAGATTCCGGGCGGAAGAAACATAAAAAACAGCCTTGGGGCAGTTGGAGGTTTGTTTGGGGTGAAGTGCAGCCGTGGATTTGTGTGTTTTTGTTTTTTAAAAAAAAAAAAAAAAGAGGGAAAAATGTGTAGTCCAGGCTGGCCTCGAACTCCAGATCCTCCTGCCTCTGCCTCCTTCAGCAAATCCTACCGGCCTGCGCCACCAGAGCCGGTAAGTGCAAGGCTGGTTAATTGAATACTTGAATCTTACGTTTGATGATGCAAGCTACCAGAAGTATTTTTATTCTCTTAACTGGAATAAAGAATTAGGCACTCCGACAAGACTGCACTAGCTTTCACTTCAAACCTACGCTCTTTGCTCGGTTCACGCACTTCTACTCACCACGTATTTCTTGACCCTTCTGGTTCTTGCCGGCCCTCCCCCAGCATGCCACATCTCCTTCAAGGAGCCCACCAGCAAATGGCGACCATCCCTCTAAGCCTCAGCTTTGGGTTTCCTTGCCTGGGATGGATTTTCCATATCTTTATATGCCCTATTCTTGACTGAGGCAATGTGTTCGGAATGTCAACAGGTTTGAGAGCTTTAAGACGGAAGATCCTGTTTGTGAACAAAATTCAATATTCGTGTTTCAGAGCCAACCATATTCACTTTGTTTCTCGTTGTTTCGACAAAATATTCTGACTTAGGAAACTTAGAAGAGAAAAAGAAAAAAAAAGACAGATTTATTTTAGTCCACCATGGTGGGAAAGTCAAGGCAGCAGGAGCTTGAAGTGGTTGGTAACATCACATCCACAGGAGTGTGATGCCAGCGTTCGAGCACTGAGCTCCTCCCCCTTCTCCTCCCCCTCCCCCTCCCGCTCCCACAGCCTCACCCCAGGAATGGTCGTCCCCACTGTTAAGACGGATCTTCCCACACCCATTAATGTTGCTGAGATGATCCCTCAAATACCTTCTCAGAGGCGAACCTTAACCTAGACAATCCCTCACAGTCGTGCCCGGAGCCGTGTCTCTTGGGTGATTCTAGGCAGGGGCAGCAGAGGGAGAGGGACAGAAGCAGGGACAGACAGCAGGAGTTGTCTGTACCTAAGGCTTCGAAATCAGGCTCTGGCTTGATATAAAGCCAGTCGAATTGTTTGTTTGAGAAGAAAGTTGGCAAGAGAGCAGGAAGGAGAGGCTGAAGGATAAAAGGCCAGGAGGAGCTGCAGAGGCGAACCTAACAAGACTGCTTAGACGAGGGTCTCGGACCCGGGGCATCTGCCAAGGCCCAGGTAACTTGTGCCTGAATGTGAATGGCATACACCTCTTCAGGCCTCTGCATGCGTTTGCGCTTGCACCCAAGGGCACATACCCACACAGAAATCCGGATAGTTACAAGAAAAAAGGAACAGGGCCCTTACAACATATATAAATGCTTTATTCTCACTTTATATATCAGGGTAAAATGTGAATGTCTACAATCAAATGTGTACCTACGACTAAAGTCATTTTCCATTCTGCTCCCTCAGAGGTAACAGGTAAATCTGAGGTCTCAGAGAGTATTTGCACACATGCATTTTGTGTATTCACCGCGAATACATAATGGTAAATGACACGGAAATTACTTTAATTTTCTCTCTTCCAGTTCACAGAGGTCGGCCTGCCTCTACTTCAGAGTGCTAGGATTAAGGGCACAAGTCACCACACCGGGAGCAGAGGGAATTTTAACACTGTCTATCCCCACAGGCACCGGGCAAGTGTTAGCATGCCTACCAACCATAATTACAAAGCCAAAGCCGGTTGGCTTGAAACTTTCACCTCAGTCTACCAGATGAGCATCAACTCCAACTTATATAGAAGCAGCTTTTTATGCCACGCACTTGTAAGTAACATGGAGGGAAACATAAACGTTTGTTAACAACTGACTAATAATGGAGCCGTATTGCTTTATAAAAGGGGGACTCTGAAAATTTTAACTTCTAGCCGCTGTCTTATCTCCCATCTACAGCTCTTGTTTCTGATAACACAAAATTATGTGAGCCTTATTACTCTTCAAAGAAAATATTGACACCATTAGCGGGCTGGTGAAAGGGAGCCTTTGGTTTTGTGTGCGCATGTGTGTGGTTTGGGGTTTTTTGTTTGTTTGCTCGTGTCTGAGCAAAGGTCTCAATACAATGACCAGACTGGCATGAAACTCTCTGTGGAGACCTGCCTTCTCTGCTTCAGGTCTCTGGGATTAAGGGCTGAGCCCACTATACAGGGTGAAAAGAGAATTTTAACTCTTTCTCCCTCACACAGACTCCAGACAAGTATTATTGACCCATTAATATGCTGATGGACGAGTCCTAACTACAAAAGTCTGTTTCTATGGAGACCTTTGTGGTTGATATTTCCTGTGAAAAGAACAAACCTACCGACCTACTTTTGTTTGCAGTGGAAAGTTCTGTAACTGGAATAGCAAAACCTCTAGCCAGTGTTTTGTTTTCTCACAGTTTTGGAAATTTTTCTGAGCGTTGTGTAATTTTATTACAGGATAGGTTAGAGAGGATCTCTTGCTTGGTATCTAGAAGTCATAATGTTTTGGTGTTGACCTGCATGCATAAATGCCTGTGCATTCAGTTCTGACCCAGTCATATACACACACAAAATCATTTGGTTTATTTATTTATATTAAGGTTTTGAGACAGGTTCTCACACTGTAGCCCAGGCAGGGTTACACAGCTTAGGTTGGCCTGGGGTTTGCAGTAATCCTCCTGTTCAGCCTTCCAACTGCCCCTGATATCTGCTGATGGAATTACATCATCCCTGACCAATTCTGGGGAAGTTTGAAGCACCAGGACAAAGAGTAACTAGAGTCCAGTGCATGAGACACCGAGAAATGACAACCCACAGCCTCTGGAGCCAGTTATGTAAATATAGTGCACTCAGTCTTTTGTAATCACTTTTGAATGAACAGTTGTGGGGCACTGGGCTCTTGTGCCCCATCACCTGAGGCAGACTGTAGATGGGTGGCTTTTCTACACTCCACAGTCCTCAGAGATGCCCACTCACCCTCCGCTCACTGCTGTTCTCTGTGTTTCTTCAGTGACTGGCCACTTCACAAGTTTATGGACATCAGCGACTCCACTGAAGACACTGTTCTAGCATCTTTCTGTACAGTCGGGACAGTTCTGTCTTATTTGTTGTCTCCGAATACCAGAGCTCATGTTGATAGATATTCTCCCCCAATAAAATGAGCCAATTCAAGCCAAATTAAAGCACAAAAGTAGATTTATTGGTTGAGTTCACTGGTATGACTACACAGGAGGGTGTCAGTGGAGTTGCCTCAGAGGGAGACAGAGGGGAAGGGGAAGAGAAAGAGAGAAAGAGGACAGAGATCGAAGAGAGAAGAAAAGGAAGAGGAAAAGGGAGGGAGGAGAGAGAGAGAGATACAGAGACAGAGACAGAAACAGAGACAGAAACAGAGACAGAGACAGAGACAGAGACAGAGACAGAGAACCAAAATGTCTGGATCTGTCTGGATCATATAGGAAAGGGCTTCTCCTAGCCCAGGCCCTGGGGAAGAGGGTGGAGTGTGTCAGCCATACCCTGCCACAGGTAGGGAGGGACCCAGGGATGCTGGGAGAACCTGGATCAGGTCCACTTAGATATGTTAAATATGCACCTCAACCACTTATTCAAGGTCTGAATCCCAACACAAGTTCTCTGCTGGATTTTTTTTTTTTTTATTGTAGCCAAAAGTGTATAACAAAATTTGCTACTCTCCTATCAGGCTGACAAGCTGAACTGTTAAGTGTACCTATACTATCATGAAAGCGGTTTTACGGTTTGCTTTTTACAGGGTCTTATGTAGCCAGGGATGGATTATCTTGGATTACCGCCATGCGCCAGCATGCTTGAGATGTCCCTTTGTTTCTCTGCAATGGGTAGAAAGAGGACCCAGGCCCTTGCATGTTCCAGACAAGTGCTCTGCCTCCGTACGATGTACCCCCATGCCGTGTAAAACTGAATCTACACACTTGTAAATGGTACTCCCCATTCTGTCTTTCCCTAACCCTGGACCCCCTTCCCTTTCTGTCTCTATGAATTCCCCATTTCTAACTGCTTCCTATAAGTGAGACCACAGGGTGTTTGAAGTTGTGCAACTGCCTTCTTGCGCTTAGCATGATATTCTCAGTTCTTTCATTCTGGAGCGAACGTCAGAATTTCTTCCTTTTGAGGCCAAGTTCAATATTTCCTTATGTAGACACAGTATTTTGTCCATTCCTCCACTGATGAACAGTATTGTTCCTTCCACATTCTGGCTCAGCTGAGCACTACATCCTAGAACAACATGCAAATGGTTCTCCTGTCTTTAGTCTCTTGGTGGGACCACAGCACAAATTACTTCTCATAGTTGTAGAAGCTGGTAAGTCCGAGGTCAAGGTACAAGTTTTAGTGTCTAGTGAGGACCTTCATGCTGCAGCCTGACATGGTAGATAGAGATAAACAGACAGAAGGATGAAAGCTGGGTCCCCAGGTGGCAGAAGGTAGAAGGGCTAAAAGATCTTAAATTCTGTTTGTCCCGTTTATAAAATCCTAATCTGATCACAAGGTGTACTGGCTAGTTTTCTGTGTCAACTTGACACAGGCTAAAGATATCACAGAGAAAGGGGCTTCAGTTGGAGAAGTAGCTCCATGAGATCCAGCTGTGGGGCATTTTCTCAATTAGTGATCAAGTGGGGAGGGCCCCTTGTGGGTGGTACCACCTTTGGGCTGGTGTTCTTGGGTTCTATAAGAGAGCAGGCTGAGCAAGCCAGGGGAAGCAAGCTAGTAAGAAACATCCCTCCATGGCCTCTGCATCAGCTCCTGCTTCCTGACCTGCTTGAGTTCCAGACCTGATCTCCTTTGGTGATGAACTGCAATGTGGAAGTGTAAGCTGAATAAACCCTTTCCTCCCCAGCTTGCTTCTTGGTCCTGATGTTTATACAAAAATAAAAACCCTGACTAAGGCATGAGGATGGATTCCTTGTGGCTTAATCCCGTCCCTAAAGGTTTCAGCCTTTCTACTGACAGAATTTCCATTGTGAGCTCGACTGCAAACATGAATTTTGAGAGACCCATGATTTAAAAAAAAAAATCAGAACAGAGATCCCACATCAGAGGACTCACCACAGTGTTTTTTTCCACAGTGGTGGCACCGTTTCCTTTTCCAGTGATGATGTACACCGCTTTTAACTTCTCCACATTCTTACCCACGTGAAATATCCTTTCATCTTCTTAGTGGGGAAATTGCTTGAGAATAGTTGCCTAATATAGGAGGTGATACCCTGCTTTGATTTTAAATCCCAAATCATATGTTTTGATTGGCCACACCTGAAGCTTTTTCTAGGGTAGCCAGGCAAAGGAAGAACAGAATTAGACCTTTTATGTTCTGTTGAGGTTCAAAGAGAGAGGAATATGATAAGGGTGCTGGTAACCTTCTGCTCTGACCACCAACTCCAGTGTTTCGTCACTATTTCCTTCTGTCTTACGTGGGCGGGAACGTAAATTAGAGCAGCTAGGTTGGACAGTTCCCTTGACCACCTGGAAAGCCAGAGCAGGCTGAATTCCATGAGGAAATCAGACTTGATAGAGTTGTGTCTCCTGTCCCTGGTAAGGCAGGCTAAAATCCCAGCCACTTAAATTCTGAGTCCCTCTCATCTTAGGAAGAGTAGAGGGCTCTGTCATGTTTTTCAAAACATAATTGTTTCTCTTCCCCATGATGTTCGTAAGTGTGTTTTTGTGTGGCGGTTACTATGAAAACTCGGGCAAGTTCCTGGAGGCCAGTCTCACTTCACAAACTGTGGTTGCCTTTCCATTGGCTGTCAGGGCTGTGAGTACCTACAAAGTTAACCACACTACATCTGCAGCACGTTGGCAGTCGCAGCTGAGGTTTGAATCTCTTTTAGAAGCAGAGCCCGAATCTCTGCTAGCATGGCCCATGGCTTCCCCCCTCCCTCCTCCATCCCTCCTCCCTCCCTCCTCCATCCCTCCTCCCTCCCTCCTCCCTCCCTCCTCCATCCCTCCTCCATCCCTCCTCCATCCCTCCAGTACTGGGAACACGTCTTTGCCCTGCGTCCTTACCTCCCTTTGCAGGGCCTAGAAGAGCCCTTTGGTTTCCAGCTGTTTCATCTGGGTGTTTGTTGTGAGGATGAACTGGAAACTTCCAGGCTCCTTCCTGCAGGACTGGAAACCAGGGGTCTTTTCTCACTGTCTTCATTTCAAGCCTCATGATGCTGTTAGGGTTGTTGAGCAACTCCTCACACGCTCCATGGCCATCTTTATGCTGTTGTGGTACTTAACCTTGATTGCCAGTTTGCCTGGATTAAGAAACAAATGCCTAAGATCTTAGAAGCACATCTCTGTGAATGTCTGTGAGAATGTGTCCAGACACCATTAAGTTGTGAGGGCTCTGACATAATGAATGAATTAATCCCATAAAGGATGGAAATTTGAGAGGCAGTTAAAGGTAGGGGTCGGGTTTGATGGAGATAGTAGCTCACTGGAAGTATGTCCTCAAGGGTGCGGTATTCCATCTTTTGCTCTCCCTGTATGTTCAAGGCTCTTTTCTATATGCTTCACGGATCACCCTGTCACCTGTGACCTTTGTTATTTAAAAAATCCTGAAGGTTCGTATAGTCTTGCTTGACTATTTTGCTTTCAATGCCAATGCATTTGATACTTCTTCTGAGAAGTTTCTGTCAGGTGCAACGTCATGACAACTTCCCTACATATTATCTTTCAGAAATTTAATAATTTTAGGTTTGTGTTTAGGTATCTAATCTATTTCCAGTTGATTTTTGCATATGGTATAAAATAAGAGTCAAACTTTATTTATTGTCTGTGTGTAAACATACAGCTTTCTAAATATTACTCATTGACAGAGAGATGGCTCACCAGTTAACAACATTTTGTTATTCTTGCAGGGGACTTAAATTCAGTTCCCAGCACCCACATGGTGATGCACAACTGCCTTTAACTCCAGTTCTAGGAGATTCAGAGCCTATGGAGTCTTCCAACCTCCATAGGCTCCAACACACACATACACACACACACACACACACACACATACATACACACACACACACATACCAGGGCACATACACACAACTAAAAATTACAAGTATTATGCATTGAAAAGACCATTTTATCTAAGTGGATACATTCATCAAGATCATTTGACCTAAACGTGGGCATGTATGTATTATCTTGTCTTTTCTGTGTTCTTTTCTCTTGGTCTGCTCGTCTCCATGCATGACAGGTAAGCACTCTACGACTGAGCTACGTCACTGGCTTCCAGTTCTGCTTGTCTTTATACAAGTAGTATCTCCATTACTATAGAAAACAAACACTTAAAAAAAAAAAAAAGCAGCCTGGGTCCTCCAACTTTGTAGGCTCCCAAACGTGTTTGGAATGTGTCGAATCCCTCAAAGTTCTGTTTAAACTTTACAAGTACATGTTTATATTTTCTCAAAAGAGATTACTATTAGGATTATAATGGAGATGGCTGTGAACCTGTACATCATGTTGCTAGTATAGTCAATTCAACATTATTAATACAGCCATTTCATTGATCCAAGGTTTCATTTATTAGTGTCTGTGCAATCTCATCCAGCATGTTTTATGATGTTTGCTATGAGAGCCTTTCACATCTATAGCTGGGCTTATCCCTAACTATTTTAGTCTGTTTCATGATATTATAGATGGAATTGTTCTCTTAATTTTCTTTTTGAGCTGCTGTTATAAGTGGAGTGCAGAAAGGTGACTTTTTTGCTATCTCTCAGTGCTTCTGATTTCCCTCTCCCTGTGTCTTCTCTTACTGACTCATTTTGTAATTTTCTCTTTGATTTTCAACTCATTTTCTTTCACCTCTATTCTCTATGTGGTGGCTTGAATGAGAATGGTCCTATGGGCTCAGGTATTTGAATGTGGTTCTCAGTTGGTGGCCTGTTTAGGAAGCATGAGGAGGTGTGGCCTTGCTGGAGGAGGTATGTCACTGGAGATGGCCTTTGCAGGGAGAGGGGAAGTCCACACCATGCCCATGATGGAAATGGACTCACTCTCTGAAGTTGTAAGCAAGCCCCAATTAATTGTTTTCTTTTATAAAATTCCTTAGTCATTGTGTCTGTTCACCACAATAAAACAACTAAAGCACTGTATACAATAGCTTTGTCCTTACTGTTGTAATTATATGATAAATCTGTTAAGAATTTCTTAAAAGTACTATTTAAGTTTAAAGTCTGTGTGCACTCGTGTGGAGATCAGAAGACCACTTGCTAGGATTGGTCCTCTCTTTCTATCTACAGTGTGCGGTCCAGCATCAGACTCAGACTTGGTGGCAAGCAGTTTACCCACCAAGCCATCCTGTCAGTTCCTATATAAAATGCAGAATTTTATCTTAAGCTGGCATTAACTTAATTTCAATCACAAACATCCCATTAGTATGACATTTTAAAGTATTATATACACACTGCCATATAATTAATTATTCCTGGTTTTTTGTAAATGTTCAACACTTAAATCTATGTACCCGTGTTATGGCCTGTGTTGCTGTGTATGCCGAAGACTTTTTATGACTTTGTTTTTCTCCTCAGGGATCTATCGTTTTGATTTGATTTGACTCTGGATTATCTCTTGTGAAGCAAGTACAGTGGTAATAAGTTCCTTCAGCTTTTGAATATTTGGGAAAGCCTCCGTTTCTTTGTTTTTGAAGGGTAACTTTGGCTGACTATAATGTTTTGATTAGAATGAATTTATCACCACTTTGAAGACACCATCTGTATGACTCCATTTTCTGCAGTTATTATGAAACAACTGAGACCAGACTGTCTATAATGGAAAGCCGATTGTCTTTTTTTCCCCACTATTTATTAGAAGTATTAAGTGTAAAACATCATCGTTTTCTTTGTGACACACTCCACGAGTGCATATACCATGCTTTGGTCATACTGACACCGCGTCACTTCAACAGTCTCCCCTCTCTTTCTCCCATCCTGTCACCCTTCACACACACTCATCTTCTGCTTTCAGGAAAAGAGATTTGTTTCCCTCACAGTTCTGACTCCCAGTGAATGGTTCACACCTGCTATTGTAGCTTTTCACTCCCCAGATCAGTTTGGTTCCGTTTGGTTATTGTTGGTAGAAGGTTTTGCTCATGTATTTAATGCCTTCCTGTAGTTATTTCTCTGTGGAGCCCATGTGAGCCCATGTGAGTTTAAACTCTTCCTGAAGAGGCTCATACGTTCACGGTACTTTGGGCACTTTAATTTAGAAAGTATTCCTTCCTTTCTCTTATTGTTAAATTATTTTTGTTTTGTTTTATGTGTGTGGCTGTTTTTTTCCCCTGTGCATGTATCTGTGCACAGTGTGAGCACTTGGAGAGAGTATCAGGACCCTTGAGACTGGAGTTACAGTTACAGTTTGGAGCTGCCAAGCAGATGTTGGGAATCGAACCTGTGTCCTCTGGAAGGGTAGCCTGTGCTCTTAACCACTGAGCCATCTCTCCAGCACCCCCTTTATCGCTGCTGTTTCTGCAGCCTCTTTCATCCCTTCACACTGGAGAGTAATGCTTATGTTTTACTCTATTTTTGCTACACATCCCAACTTCCACTATTAAAGAAAAAGAGTTCAGTATCAAACCAGGCTACCACAGGGAAGCTTGTCTTTCTTGGAAAAGATTTTCACTATGACTTTGACTATATCGACTCTAAAACTCAGTATCAGGGTTTGGAAAGATAGCTCAGCAGATAAGAATGGTGTAGATTGCCAGGTGTGGTCCCGGGAACAACTTAACCCCAGCATCCAGAGGGGAAGAGGAAGGAGGATCGCTGGAAGCTGTTGGTTTTCAGACTCACTGGAAACACAAAGTCATTCCAAGGACCAAAAGAAACCATGTCCCAAAGGAACAAGGAAGCACGAGTACCCAAAACTCTCCTCAGGCCTCTGGGCATGCACATAGGTGCGTCTGTCCATCCCCAAACACATGCACACACACCATACAAACATACACTGTATTCACACACAGACATAAACACATACACCTACATGGACAAATAAAAATAAATAAAACCCAGCATCACACGCAATCATTCACCCTTTAAGCTCTTTAGATTTCACAATGCATTGTGTGTGTTTAATATCACATTGTACTCTTTTGCACACAAATACACATGCCTGCCCACTCTCCTTTTATTTTATAGCAACAAGATCATTATAATGCCAGGCAGTTGTGCGCCTTTAATCCCAGCACTTGGGAGGCAGAGGCAGGGGGATTTCTGAATTGGAGGCCAGCCTGGTCTACAGAGTGAGTTCCAGGACAGCCAGGGATACACAGAGAAACCCTGCCTCAGAAAAACAAACAAACAAACAAATATCATTATAGTCCTGAAATCTGACCTATTTTGCAGTGGAACCGTCATTTGGGCAATTAGGTGATCAGATAGATGACTTTGGTCAGCCAGATCCTCCCGATGTGGACTCTCAGGAGGGTTTTATTTTTATCTGTGCAATGATGGCCACATAGCAACAGTTTTGTTATAAAAAATGGCCGTGCAGTAGTTGGAGTTGCCCCTGCCACTCTGTCACAGAAAAAGCGGTCTATCAGCTACACGGGGATTGAGGCCCAATGACCCATTGGTTGCTATTTTTAGCTTCTTTGCGCTTTGTGGCTTAGAGGCTTTTGGAAGCACTCGCTGAGGAAAGTATCTCCCCTCACATCTCTTGCTTTTATTAAGGCCGTGGTAGATCTATCTCAGTCAGGCTTGAGCACGCTCAGCCCAACAGTCAGTGTTGGGCCTGTAGAGGTGGCTCCGTAGTCAAGAGCACCGGCCGTCCTCCCAGAGGACGGAACTCAGTTCCCATCTTACAAGGCAGCTCACGCCCACAGAACACCAACACACATAAAATAAGAAAGTAAACCTAAAAAGAACGTTGCACTCCACTGTCCTCAAAGCCTTGCCTCTCAGCTAAGCCCAGCTTCAGACTTCTCTTTACGCTTTGATCTTTCCAACCTGTCCTCTTATCCACTGACCACAGGGTTGGCCACTTAAGCACGGTCCATGAGCCACCTCGAATGTTTGGAATGTTGCTCACAGGTTTCCCACGGAGGGTACTCGTGATATCTGGGAAGGGAGGGGGGTTAAGTGATAGGAAGTGAATTATTAGCAAGCTTGCAGGTGGTTCTTATATATGCTAAAGCCTGGGATCCTGATGTATTTGAAATTTACATATACACTAAAGGTTCAGCACTGGCGGAATCAGCACTCTTGTCTGCCAGGTTTAGTAATCTGAGCAAGATAAATATATGGAATCTCTCGGGATGGACGACTCTGGGAAATCTTGTATGCTGGTTGAAATCTTAGCTTTCAATAGCATGAGGCAGAGCCCCGCACATGCTGTGGAGTCAGGTGATGATAATCAGTGTTGGTACTCTGTCTAAACTCCACCCACAGTTACCTGGCAGCAGCCAGGTAGGCGTGGCCCACTAACTATAAACGGGGCTACTCGCCCCCTCCTCTCTCTCTCTCTCTTGCCTCTTGCTTCCCCTGTCTCCCCCTTCCCTTCCCCCCTCTCTCCACATGGTCATGGCCGGCCTCTACTTCTCTCCTCTCTCCTTCTCTCTGCCTTTCTCTGCCTCTACTTCTCTCTTAACTCCCCTCCCCATGCCCTGAATAAACTCTATTCTATACTATGCCGTTGTGTAGCTTGTCCCTCAGGGGGAAGGGGTGCCTTGGCATGGGCCCGCCTAGACACCCCCTCCCCCACACCTCACCACACCCCACAGAACATATCTTTATACCCCTTTATCTTTTTATGATCACAACAGCCAGTGACACCTGAGGACATTGCACCGCATCTTAAGTGAGTCGTGAGACCCTCACACAGGCTTCTGCTCATTCCGTAATGGTCTTGGGAAATGAATGTGAGACACACACCCTGTCTCCTAGAACTCCCAGCCAGCAGACTGCTGCCCACTACCATGTCATTGCGAGCACCTGGTACAATTCCACCCTGACCACAGAAAGCGTCTTTAAGGAAATCCTTGCTTTTCTTCTTCTTTTTCACTTGTGATATGAGAATGTCTGACGTGGGGGCATTTGTGGTCCCTGCTCAAAGGCTCTAGGCCTGAAAATCCTTGGAGGAGTTAGCACATCCCATAGACCCGAGTCCTCCACTCCCTGTCGCTCTGACGGATGGAGTCCTTAGCTCAGAACAACACTGAGAGGCACCGGCTGCTTTTCCTGTTGTATCGTCATGGGTCCTTACCACGGTCCCAGCTACATTTCCACAATCCACACCTCCCTTCACAGTATGCATATTTGTGGAGAAGCTTCAACTCACATCAAATAGTACTGTGGACTTTTATGTCCTAATCCACATTTTCATAACAGAGAATAAAATGTCATGCATCTTAATCCCTGGGGACTGAGGGGCAAGGTAAATTTGAACTCTGGATGAATATTTCATTGGAAGTCTGAGAGGATAACTCTCATGAGTTAGAGGTTAGATGGTTAGAGGAATAAGAACAAGAAAGACCTTTCGAGAAACTTGTCGAGAAACCAAACCCTATGTTCTGTATGTTGCACATTCTTGTCTTTTAAAAAAAGAGAGAAAAAGGTAAGCTTGTGTGAGCAGGACAGACACCAAGGCCAATAACTATGGAGAAACCCTCAGCGACCAGTGTGGGTGGGTGTGGACACACACAGCAGAGCGTACACAGCGGACTTCCTTTTTTGCTCATTTCGCCTCATAGGACTTGGAGTTTGTCCCTGTTCACGAGTCCAGTGTCAAGTCCCTCCATCTACAATGGACGAGTCAGTGGTCTATGCGGACTTGCACCTAGCCAGGACCCAAGAGCCTAAGCCTGAATCACCTCCACCTCTTTCCCCAGGTAAGCACTTCTTACCTCTTCTGGCCTTTGGATTATCTTCCAGAGTTAGGATTCTCCTTTAAACCTTATGGGTGTAAGTCATTGTTTTAAAGGTGACAAGCAGGGGTCTGTTAGAGCCGTCGGTGCCTGCCTGCAGAAAAACCACAGTTCTAGAAAGGCCAGACATTCCATTTTTACT
This sequence comes from Apodemus sylvaticus, assembly GCF_947179515.1. Taxonomy (NCBI): domain Eukaryota; kingdom Metazoa; phylum Chordata; class Mammalia; order Rodentia; family Muridae; genus Apodemus; species Apodemus sylvaticus. The sequence continues at coordinate 164,748,480 of NC_067473.1, read as the reverse complement.
CATGTAGTCAGAAAGAAATTTGAAGTCACTTCCCCTATTCAGCCTTTGCTAAAAATCCTAAGAAAGAATATTTTACTCATATGAGTTTTAATAGATACTTGCTGCATTCCATTGCTTATTCCAAATTCATCTACAGATCATGGGCACTACCTTGGCGGCAATCCCAGCTGTCTCTTCACAGTGCAGTGTGTAGACTTCTTTGTTAATGTCTTTGATCTTTGGTGGGGGGGGGGGGGGGAGTCATAGTCAAAATCAAAGGTTGAGTTAAATTAAAAGCTGGTGATTCTTATATTTAAAAAAAAGTTTATTTAATTTTTTAAATAAACTTTTCTCACTGGTTTTCTCTCTCTTGCAAAGTATAACAGCCTTAAATGGCTGAACCATAAAGTACCAGAGCCAGTTGGGAATTGATATCTCAGTGCTGGCCAAAAGTAGCACTCTTGTCCACCGGAGGATTTAGTGACCCTACCAAAAAAATGCAGGAGTCCGGCAAGTGGTAAAGCATTTGACCTGAGGATGACTGAGGGGTCAGAGACCAGAAGCTCAGGCAGAGAGTGTAGAAAATAATCATGGTAACAGAATTCCAGTCTGCTGTCTAACTGAACACAGATCGTAAAGCAGTTGTTTTCCAATATGATGTCCTCTATGTGCTGTGACACGTGGACTTCCAACTTTCGTGGTTCTTGTTAGAAACTATTAAACTATCAAAGGTTTGAGTCAAGGAGAAAGTCTCAGAGTCACCAAGTGAGTTTTATTGTAATGTTTACCTAAGGGTCAGGGGAGCGTGGAAGAGGGCCGGGTGGATAACTGCATGGGGAGCTGATGGCGCCAGTTATTTTTTTGTTGGGAAAAAGCAAGTCTTTGTTTTCCCATCATGCCTAGCAAAAGTGGAGAAAAGGCCTTGTTGAAAAGGGTGTGAGAAAATGAATACAGAGAAAGACAATAATGCTCTCCTCAAATCCTACGGTCTATGATCCCAAATCAAGAAAACTAGAGGGCTGGAGAGATGGCTCGGGTGTTAAAGGCTAGGCTCACCACCAAAAATATAAAAAGTGTCTAGAAAGTCTTTTAAAAGGCTAAAAATAAGTCATCGTTATTCTAAATGTTATTAATCTGGAAACGAACCTAAAGAAAAACAAATAATAGTAGAATAAAAATAGAGCACAGTGTTTGAGGAGAAAATGCTGACCCAGTAGCATAATAACTGTGAAACCACTGGGACCTGTTCACTAAAGGACTCAAACTGTGGTAAATGCGATGTACTATGATTAGATCTGCCAGCAGAAAGAACCAGAAAGGGGGACGTGGGCAGTGACCTAGTTTGTTTGTGGTTAAATGGCCAAAGGTCTGTTTTGATGGTATAATGGGCAAAATATGTACGAATGCCTCTGGACCTCATTCATTCATTCAGAAATAACTAATTACTATAAGGCAAATATTGCTCTAGACACTGGGGAAATAGCCACGAAGAAACAGGAAAACATCTTTCCCCCTGTAGATTTTATGTTACTGTGACATTTAAGATCAGTGATAGAAACACTTGCATCAACACCTTTGTGATGTTGAATGCCAGCAAGAAAAGCGTTTAAGCGGAACTTGAGAGTTTTGTCTGGAGAGGCAGCATCATGTCAAGCAGAGTCATCCAGGCAGGCCTTCCAGAGAGATGATGCTGGCCTCCAGCCCTGAAAGATGCTGGGGGCCCAGGCTGAGTGTCTGAGAGATGAGTCCTCTAGGATGCAAAGGGAGAATGTGCATGCGGAGGGTGTTGTAGGGGACACAGGTGCAGGTGTGGCGGGGGAAGCCATTGAAATGCCTGGACAATGGAGAGATGATTTAGCATTGCATGAATACCATAGAAGAGCCCCACGCAGGCTCCTCCACATAGCTGATGCTCACAGAGCTTCTTCAGTATATAACTTCAATAGTAAAACAAGATAGTACAGGGAGCCCGACTCTGAGGACAGGAGTTCTTTAAATTTTGTCATGAATGGATTAAAAAAAAAATTAAGTCACTCAAATTACTTTTTATCTATAATTAAAACAAAACAAAATCAAAAGCCCTCACTTTTTAGAAAATAATAGCAATAAAATGATATTTGTTAGCAGTTGCCACCGGCCAGATGCTATGCTTGGGAATTTAGAATGATTATTGCATATAATCCTCTCTAGAACACTCTGTAGCAGATGTTGTCCACAACTTATAAATAAGAGCATTCATGGGTTATAAAAATATTGTGAGCCTTGAGGCTTTGGAGTCTCCTCTGATGTCCTCCCTTCCAGGGCACGGCAGCACTGGTGACCCACTGGCCACACCCTCAAACCTAACACAAGGACTGCTTCCACACATGATGGTCCTGTATCATCTCTCACCATACAACAGTGCTCATTGTCCATAGAAGATTGCCTCCAGCCGTCTGCATATACGCTGGTCTCTTACATAAAATGTAGTATTTACAAGTAACCTGCTTGCATGTTGCTGTGAGCTTCAGATGATCTGTAGACTTCTTACAGTGCCTCAGATAATTTCAAAGCCATAGGAATTTGTATGCTGTGGTGTATTTGTTTAGAGAATACTGATGTGGAAAGGGTGTGTGCGTTCAACACAAATGCAGCTTCCCATCTGTAGCTATCCTCAGTCTGTGCTTCGTTGGGTCTACAGATACTGCTATAAGCAGTCTCTTCTGGACGTTTTCTTTCTTCTCTCCCTCGCCATCCTTTCCTCTTATCCTTTCTCTAGAGGAACATTTTAAAAGGAACTAACTTGTTTCAGGGGATGTCGTATCTTAATTCTGAATAGAAACTAGAGATAAGTGGTGTTTGTCTTCAGTCTGGGTTTTGCAATTCAGTTGCTAGAAATAAAGTAAAAAAAAAAAAAATACAGAGAGGAAGTAGAAATGGGTATAAAGACAATTCTAGAAAACACAATGCAAATAAAAGACAATGTAGTAGCCCATCTGATTTTTATTAATTTAACAGTTAACTCAAAACATATTTCATTTTTATTAAGAAATAATTAGAAAATAAAAAATGAACAGCATATATATATCATACATCAAATGGTGCTACGCAGAAGAACCTTAGCCAGGTATGTGGTTCATACCTATGATACCAGAACCTGAGAGATGGAGGCAGAAGTTCAAGGCCATTTTTAACCACATAGTTAGAGCCCCAAAAAAAGAACAAGGTGCAGCCAAAAGTCAACTGAGAAAGTTTTCTTAGAATTCATAAAACCATTACAAATGTAAATAATAGAGACCAAATGAGAGCAATGGGAAATTATAATAGTTACAGACATAGGATCTAGCCCATATTTCTCCATAGTATTTTCATAAACTATTGTCATTGTCTTCCATATGACACCCATGCTCTTGAAGTTGTCTAAAATCAAAACAAACTGACCAAATCATGATACTTTATGAGCATATGTCATAACTTGATGTATCTCAACTTCTGATAAACGTGAGATATTCATTGTACAGTAATTGATATGGTCGTCAAGAGAAGCAAAGCTATAGGACCCAGTCTTTCACCAATCTGTAGCATTGTAGATGTAGGTATGTGTTATATGTATCATGGCACCCCCTTCTTCTGCCATTTCAATTTCTCCACTTTCATAGCTTGTAGTCAACAACAAGTTGATAAATATTCAATAGAAAATTCCAGAATAAGTAACTCTGTGTTTTAAGCTGGACATCTATTTTGAAAAGCACAATGAGATGTCACACAATCTTGGTCAAGACACGAGTCGCTCCTCACCACCTGCCAGTCACCCAGGTTTGTGGCTCAAATAACCGTCATTTTTATTTTTACTGAATAGTGGTCTCAAACTGTGAGCGCTGTAAAAACTAGCAACCCTGTTGTGTCAAAGAGAAGCCATAGGACTTTTCCTTTACATGAAAAGGTGAAAACTGCTATTTAAGGAAAGGAAATGGAAAAAAAATAAAACAGATTTTGCCACTACAGATCAAGTTGTCAAAGTTATAGCCACAGGATGCATGCACTTAGTTAGGAGGGAAAACTCCGTGTTTGTGTGTGCAGAACAGTGTGCGTAGTTTGCTTCTATCCACAGTTCAGCTCTCCATTGAGAGTGTGGGAACTCAGGCAGTGTGATAAGAAGAGATAATGTAGTTAGAACACTGAAAACAATGTGGTGCCTGAGATCTCCAGGGGCCGGTTTAGAGTTCCAGACCAGCCAGGGCTACACACTGAAACCCTGTCCAGAGCAAACAAAGCAACACAGATGTCTAAGCTTTGCTCCGAGTCGGAGAAGCTCACTCTTGACAACAGTGAAGAAGACCTAACTTAAATACTAGAATTACTATACATCAGCAGCACCGAAGTGGTACTTAGCACAAAACTGAGCTCGAGTTCTCCCTCCCTCCATCTCTCCCCCCCCCTCTCTCTCTCTGTGTGTGTGTGTGTGTGTGCCTTCTATAAATGAAGGTCCTCCTTCTTGGGGGAAATGCTGGCTCCTATCCACAACAGAACTTATACTTTATTTTGTAAAGTACTCACTTGGCAATTTTCAAAACATCTTCCTCATCGATCATTTGTCCCCCACTAACGCCCCTTCACATGAAACATGCACGAGAAGTCAAGTAGTCCTGTGTTATCAGAGCAAACCCTGTGTGCCCCGACTCATCTTGAGGAACCGTACAGTAAGCTGGTTGAGAAAGGTTCTTTTCTGTACCTCATTCGCACCCTGAACCCAATTATCCGTGTTAATCACCTCTGACTTTCATTCCAAGTGCACTCAACTAGATTAAAAGTGTATTTTCTTTAACTTCTCAGACACCTGTCGGTGCCCACGTTGGCATCGGTTGGCTCTGAAATTCAGCTGTGCTGGCCTCATCCTTCTTGTGTTGAGCGTGATTGGACTCAGTGTCTTAGGTGAGTGAGACAGAATTCTTTCTCTATTTCCTCCCTAAGTGGATCTTCCCATGATCTGACCTGACCACCTTGAGCCTGAGGAAAGATCATTGATGACCAGGACAATATCCCCTCTCGTATTTCTTTTCTTACTTGTTCTGAGAATTGTTATGGGGTGACACATGTGTACCTAGAACTCAGCAAAAGGTCACACATGTGACAAGGTGACAATAGCAATGAAAGCCACAATGGCCTAAATATGAGTTTATTAGGTCTCTACTGAACCCCAGAAGGCAGTCAACAACTTTCTGCTTGGTGTGGGTGTGAGTTTGCTCACAGATGGTGTGGGTGTAAATACACTCACAGAGAAGTTAGGAGTATGAGCAGAGTGAGAGCCTCGGCCACGCCCTTAGATAACCTGACATCCCCGAGAATCAAAGTCTTCTGTGCTTTTCTTGTTCTTCATGCCGTCCCCTACCAGTCCATTGCTAGCATGCTGCTAATGCATTATCTCCTGCTCGATGCGTTGTTGTTTTGATGGCTCAAGGTTGTTGAGATGGCTTCACTTCCTGAAGTGATAGATACAATACCCAGTCTAGTTTAACAGTTTTTCATCTTCTTCCTGTGTTTTCTTATTACCAGTGCTGTCATTATTACAAAAACTATCGGTACAAGAAATCAGCATGGATGTTCAAAAGAACCGGATGAATACAACAGGTAATTTTGACATTCTGATAGTTGATCACTATCACCACACCTTTAGGCAAAGCTCGTATCATTGTGGGTCTTACGACTGAGAAAACTGAAGCATGAAAAAGTTAGGAACTTGTGAAAAGTCATGAGACCGGGAAGGTGATGCTGCTGGCAACCTCACTGAAGCTCTGGGACCTTAAGGTCGAGCATCTTAACTGCCTGGCCATGCTCCCTCAGGCTGCTAGCACAGTTGGTCACCAACAGACAAATATCAACCTAAAAAGTAAAATACGGGGGCTTACAAGACAGCTCAGTGTTTAAGAGTGCTTGTGTGTACGTGTGAAGACTGTAACTACAACCCCAGCATCTATTTAATACACACTCCAGCACTGCCGGCGTGGAGGCAGGATGGTTACTGAGGCCTGTTGGCTTCCGGCCTTGCTGAAAAAGACATTAGCTTCATGTTCAAGGAAAGACGTGCTTCTTAAGGATAAGTGAAGAGGGAGAGAGGGCACGTACATAGGTGTGCGTACTTGCACACACATGCACATAAACCACACACACATACCAAAAGAGTAATATGCTTTAGAGAAATGCTTTAGACTCAGTGTTCTATTGCTGTGGGGAGACAACATGGCCACAGCAACTCTTATAAAGAAAGGCATTGAATTGGGCTTTACTTACGCTTTCTGGGGTTTAGTCCACGTCATCGTGGTGGGGAGCATGGCAGCACACGGGCAGACACGATCCTAGAGAAGCAGCTGAGAGTTCTATATCTGAATCTGCAGGGAGAGAGGACACTGAGCCTGGTTTGCGCATCTGAAATCTCAAAGCCCACTCCCCATGACACACTTCCTCCAAAGAGGCTACACCAAACATAGTGCCACTCTCTGACGACTAAGAAGTCAAATATATGAGCCTGTGGGGGCCATTCTTATTCAAAACGCCACAGGAAATACTTGTTTTAATACTTTTGTCAAATAGTTAACTTTGTCTGAAATTAATTAATAGAAACAAAAATAAAATAAAGTCTTTGTTATTTATATTTATTTGATATGTCATAACAGTAATCTTGTTCCTGTACATGTTAATGTAAGTGTGTGTTAGTAAAAACTACTGTGCGGAACTAAACTGGCTGTGGTGCAGCAAGAACGGGCAGAAATACAACTTGTCTTCCTCTCCCTTCAGACAGTCCAGCTAAGGTAGAGTGTCCACAAGACTGGCTTTCACACCGAGACAAGTGCTTTCATGTTTCTCAAGCTTCTAACAATTGGACGGGAGGTCTAGCTGACTGTGATGGAAAAGGAGCCACTTTGCTGCTCATTCAAGACCAGGAAGAACTGGTAAGTCGTTCAGTAAAACAGAGACGTTAGCACGTTCTTTAAGCTACACCAGTGTCTCTAGATTAACAGATCTTCCACACAAGGGAAGTGGAGACTTTACATTATGGAAGCTCATCGTCTGAGAGACTAACAGGGTGTGTGAGCCATTAGCTGCATGTGTAAGGTGTGTGCCCTTTGGATCATAAATATGGGGCACAGTTTTCACAAAGGTGGAAAAATTAACTGTGTTGGGGATTCAGGGGGGCACAGGTGACCCTTGAACTAGGTTTGAGGAGGCTGGTAGAATATGAGTCACCAATGCACAGAACTCAGGGTTAAGTCCTCTCTGTTTTCATTGTAGAGATTCCTACAGGACTCAACAAGGGGAAAAGGAGATTCATTTTGGATTGGACTAAGTTACACATTGTCAGACAAGAACTGGAAGTGGATAAACAGCTCGACCTTAAATTCTGATGTGTGAGTACTAGAGGAGTAACTTGAATATTCATTTCTGTTGCAGGGGCTTTGGGGGTTCCCCTTGGGGTTTAATAATGAAGACATGGAGAATCTGTATAGTATAAGCCCGTTTAGCCTTTTTGCTGGGGGCAGTCCCTCAGCTACTCCACCTGTCTCCCCTGCCCCTGTGTCTCCATTGAGTGGCTTCCTGCTCTGTCTCCCTGCTCTGCTCCCTGTTCTCCTCCAGAACCAGCCTCCAGCTCTTTTCTCATCCAAAGCCTTTTCCTTTAAGATACAAAATTAATAATAATAATAAGTATAGTGGGAGGGGCCTCAGAGCTTACTCACTCAGGAACCAATCAGCAAGCAGCAGGACTACTCCATTTATATTCCCTTTGGCCAGACTGAGGGCTCTGTGACCTCCCTGTGGCAGCTTGCTTTCTAACATGATAATCTCAGAGAATCACCTTTTTGGTGATTAACATTTATAGATAGAAAACAGGTCTTGTGGAAGCTTTCAGAAACCAAAGAACACACAAGGGTTAAAATGGGATCCCAGCACTCATATAGCAGAAGTGCAGATCCATCTCCCTGTGGGCCCCCAACAGCTGAAGCAGAGGCCCTCCCTAAAACTGGTATCTGTTCTGCAACAGGGCTGCCTTGTCTGGCCTCAGTGGAAGAGGATGCACCTAATCTGGCAGAGACTAGGTATGCCAGGTTGGAGAGATACCTGGGGGGCAGGAGCACCCTCTTAGAGGAGATGGGGAGGGGGTATGAGATGAGGGTCTCAGTGAGGGGGAACTGGGAGTGGATAGCACTTGGGATGGGAAGGAAGGAAGGAAGGAAGGAAGGAAGGAAGGAAGGAAGGAAGGAAGGAAGGAGAAAAAGAGAAAGAGAGAAAGAAAAGATCTTGTGGGCTATAGAAATGACAATAACATATTTCCTGCCACCTTTGGGCACTGCAGGCACACTAAAAATTGAGAAGGCAGGGGCACAACTTCATAGCCAACTGACACATTAGGTGTGGGGGTACATTACCCCAAAACATTTCAGGGCATTAGGGCTATATCTAATATCTAAGATATAGATGAGAGTAGACTGCTGCTTACTCATTGGTTCAGAGTGAGTGACACTGATGTCTAAGATTAAAGAAGTTCACAACAGTCCGAAAATATGAATTTAAGGTGGTTAAAAATTTTTACATATAAAAAGATACCAGCCTTTTATAAGGTCATGTGTATGTATGCAGGTATGTATGTGCATATATGTATGCATTCATGTATATATGTATACATGTGTGCATGGATGCAATGGAGTTTTAAAGCCAGGGACTAGACTAACTCCTTTGGAAAATGGCTACTTAGAACCTATTAACATACATAATTGCTTCTTCTTTCTTTTATCTTTTTTATATTTTTCTGCCCTTTACATGGAATGTCTTAAGCAGCACATTTCAAATTTTGGTGAAAATATAATACAGGGTATCTTCAGATCCTTTTGTTAGGTCCCAGCTAGTGTAGATAGAGTGTGAAAGAAAAAATATAATAAATATAAGTATGGATCTCTGACATCTGAGAAAAACTACCCACATATTAATAGTTATTGTAGAGGATGCAATAAAATTGCTTATCAATCATCTTTTTGTCACCATGATAAAATGTCTGAGATGAACAAGAATGGAAAGATGATTGAGTATCTTTTTTTTAAAAAAAAAAATTTGAGAGGTCTCAGTCTGCAGTCTGCTGCTCCATTGCTGTGATTCCTGTGGCAATGCAGAAACACAGTAGAAAGGCAGAGACAAGCCAAGTTGCTCAGACAGGAGCAGAGAGAAAGGAGACACAGGGGAAGATGGCCTTTCAAAGGCCTGGCCTCTTCCTGTGAGGCTCACTTCATTCAGCTAGAAAGTCACAGTGAGTTGACATAACTCACAGACATTGACAGAATTGGCAGAATTGGTGTGCTCATGATCCAATCACCCATGAGAAGCATCACCATCTGTACATAAGGGTTTCAATACATGTCCAGTTAGGGCATGCTTGGTTTTCAAGCCGTAACTGTATGTAGATCACAAAACAGATATTTGCTCTTTGATGTCTCATTTTATTATTGTGGGAGATTGTCACGACAACCATGAAGGCAATGGGAGAGCTGAGGCTTCATAGTTAAATTATATATTTTAGCAGAACTCATAATTATTGGCATAATGAGGAACGATGATGTATCGCAGCTCCAGAGACAGTAGAACCTAGGAGAATGGAGCCAATAAATAAGACGGACTAAAGTCTCATGAAGCAATCAACTTTATTCAGAGCAGCAGACAATTTATACTGAGAGCTGAGACAGTTCAAGCTGTATACAACAGCAAAGACAGGTTGAGCATGACAAATGTGTTCTTCCAGAGAAGCAGAGGACAGTTTAATCACAGTTATCAATAGGAAGTAGTAATAAGCAATGTGAAGTGAACCCACGCCTTTCTGTTGCACTTGGAGAAGCACAAAAACACATTCTAAGAACATTTCATGTTTTAAAGAAACAGATTCACAAGACTCTTGTCCTGTTTTCTTGGAGTGTTCCCACAAGCACTCAGACTTCTACAACTACATTCCTGGGCTGTGCTATAACAACATATGTCTGTTTCCATTCCTGCTCAGTTTAGGAGCTTGTTGTTTAGACTTGTGAGTTGTTTATTTAGTGAGCTTTAAGGAGCTTCCCTTTAGAACTTCCTGATTATTTATCATTGTTGTTATTGTTATTATTTATTTATTTATTTAGTCATTCATTTTGTTGTTTTGTTTTTCGAAACAGGGTTTCTCTATGTAGTCCTGACTACTCTGGAATTCTAGCTATAGATCAGGCTGGTCTTGAACTCATAGAGATCCACTTGCCTCTGCTTTCCAAGTGCTAGATTTAAAAGCTGCCACCACCCAGCAAACTTTCTGGATCTTAATGAGCCTCCCTCCAAGATGCAATGTTTCAGTTCAGAAGAAATTGCTACAAAACATTGTGTGTGATCCATTGAGTTTATATCTCATTGCTAACTTGAATGTGAATAAGGGGCTATTCTCTGGAGCACAGGCAAATTAATGGCTATATCACTAAAGAAAATGAAATCTCCTCACCCAGCAATTATTAACTGCCCATATCCAAGAAAGTCTGGGCTCTCAAGAGCCCCCTTTCTACCTGCGATGGAATGTTGACTGTCCAGTCCCAATCTTGAGCAGGTCTTGTTCAGGACATCGCAGTGGCAATGAGTTCATGAGTGACCGACCTTGTCAAGCCCGGAAGACATTTTCATGGCACTCCCCCTGCCCTCTGGCTCTTACATTCTTCCGCCCTCTTTTCCATGATGTTCCCAGCAATGAAATAATGTCCCACTTAGGACTGAGCATTCAGTTATCACTTATTCTCAGAACTGTGACCAACTGGGGGTCTCTTCACTAACCACTTCCCACTACAACAAGAAGTTCCTGTGCTTCTATAGTCCTTAGACATCTAGAGGAGAAGATGACCAACTCAGGATAATTATAGAAAATCCTAAACACTAAGGGCTGCTATTCTCTTCCTCCTCAGAGTAAAAATCACTGGTGACACTGAAAAGGGCAGCTGTGCCGCCATCTCAAGGGGCAAAGTGGTTTCTGAGAGCTGTGCTTCAGACAACCCTTGGATCTGCCAAAAGGAACTAAAACATGAAACCACTCGTAATGACTCCTGACTGGGAATCTCATCTCGATTACTTTAGCATCCACACCAGATCTCTGCATCCAACCTGTCTCTGCTGTCTGCCTCACAGTGCAGGAGTGGCACCAGGCATGGACTCTGAAAGCACTGGGACTCTCACAGATTCTTTATTGTGTAAATGTAAATGTACACTGACACGGGTGTGCCATTCTGTGAGGGGAGTTCTGTGGAAAGAAGACCAGGCAGCCGAGGGGCACGGGATTCTAATCTTAGAGTCTGTGTGACCTTTGCTGGTCTCCAGGCCCGAGGTCATCTGCAGACATCCACAGAAGACTGTTTGCAAAGTCCGGATTTCCCGCCTAACCTCTCCAAGCCAGCAAACCCGGCTGTAGAACATTGATTAAAGCCTTGCCACTGACACCCGAAGCCCAGGGTTAAGGGATTAAGGGATGAGACTGATAGTGGTTTAAATAGTTCTTACAAAATCCAGGGTAAACTGAGCTCTGGTCATGTGATGCCGCTAGCTCTGGTCATGTGATGTCTCCACCCTTGGCCAATGCTAGTACCTAGGTGCTGGGCTTCTCAGCTCCATAACTGGCAGAGACAAGCTTCTTTTCTTTGGAAGATTTCGGTTTAAGTGACAGAAAAGCAAACTAAGGTAACTTAGCTCTCCCTGCCGCTCCACCGTCCTTTTCGCTCTAGTTTGCTGGGCATTTCTTCTTTCCACACTTGGGGAGAATTAAGCTTTAAAAAAATATACATCTTTTGAATGTCCCCCTTCCTAAAAACTTGCCAAATTGTCCATGAAAATAAAAGAGGTAAGAATATTGAATTTACTTTATAAGGAGACCTAAAATTTCTTTAAAGATGGGCTTCTACAAGCTCTAATCACTCCATTTCAAATTGAATTACTTAAACTTAAACTACATATTATAACGATTCAAATAAATCCTCAACTCCTATTTGCCAGAAACAAAGGGTTTTAATCTGATAATAATGATTTTTAATGTACTCAAAGAGTAATTCATTTTGTGAAAATTCCTAGAAATCAATTTACCCAGGAAAAACTTCGGAGAAAAGCAGCACTAGAAATCAGCCGTTAACAGCAGTGATGTTTTGGAATGAGCCTGTAGTTAAGAGCATGCACAGCTAGGCAGATATGAGCAGGAGGAAGCCCATGGAAGAAATAAGACACAGGGGGCTTTCCCCGCGACCATATGTGCTGCCAATAAATATGCTGATGAGCAGGGAAGGCACAGTGGTGGGGACAGCTTGGTCCGAATCAGTTTCAGCAAAGACAAATGAAGCTGGCTCCCCAAGGCAGGAAGATGACATTGACATAGGAGAAAGAAAACCAAAAGACACTTTTTAAAAATCCACCTTGCTGCCGGGCGGTGGTGGCGCACACTGTAATCCCAGCACTCTGGGAAGCAGAGGCAGGCAGATTTCTGAGTTTGAGGCCAGCCTGGTCTACAGAGTGAGTTCCAGGACAGCCAGGGCTACACAGAGAAGCCCTGTCTCGAAAAAACCAAATCCAAAAAACAAAAAAAAACCAAAACAAACAAACAAACAAAAAAATCCACCTTGCAGAGCCCAGAGGGCTGCCATCCACCTCCAGCTCAGCCTGCTCCAGTATGATTCTGGAGTTTGTTATTGCTTTGAGTTCCTTTGCTTTGCTAAATAAACTTGAACTCTAATGGTGTCTCAGTGGAGCTCTTTCCTGTGAAAGACAAAAAGAGAGGAGAAATCTTTACCTGGTTTGTCAGTTAACTTTTTGCCAACCTGACACAAGGCAGGGTCATTTGGGAGGAGTGGACCTCAATTAAGAAAACACCTCCATAAAACTGGCATGCAAGCCAGCCTGTCTGGCATTTTCTTAATAACTGATATGGCAGGACCCCGCTGTGGGCGGTACCGCCCCTGAGAAGATCATCCTGGGTAATATAAGAAAGCAAACTGAACAAGCCAGGAGGCGCAAGCCAGTAAGCAACCCTCATTCATTACTTCTGGAGGTTCGTGCCTCCAGGTTCCTGCTCTGAGTTCTTCATCTGACTTTCCTTAGAAGATTTACTGTAGCAGTGGTGGTGCACGCCTTTAATCCCAGCACTTGGGAGGCAGAGGCAGGTGGATTTCTGAGTTCAAGGCCAGCCTGGTCTTCAGAGTGAGTTCCAGGACAGCCAGGGCTACACAGAGAAACCCTGTCTAGGAAAAAAAAAATTACTGTAAACTATTACCTGAAATAAATCCTTTCCTCCCAAGTTGCTTTTAGCCATGGTGTTTACTACAGCAATAAAAACCTGACTAAAATACCTGGTAATGAAATGATCCACAGTTGAGATTGTTACTGACAAGCGTGCTGCTGATCAATCCAGTTAAAAGTTTTGAGCCCTTTATTACTGGCAGATCAAGAATGGGCTTGCATCTCCGGAAAGCTTCTCTGTGCCTGCCTTAGTTAGGCTTTCATTGCTAAGAAAAGACACCCATGACCAAGATAACTTTGTGGGGTGGGGAGCTGTGACAGGCAGCCTGGTCCCTGGTTGAGCTCAGGCTTAAACCCCCAGTGACCCAGCAGGTGACTGTGGCCTGCAAGGGATGACAGATGTTTGGCCACGCCCCTTGGGCCCCTGGCTTCAGCCTTCCCCAACCCCCCTCCCCAACCCGAGAGGTCTGTGGCCATCAGTCCTGTAGGAACAGCACCAAGTTCTCCCCCACACAGATAAGGTTTGCCCAAGCTCTCAGACCAAGCCAATGAGAAGTACGTGTTGTCAGACTCTGACACACCCAAAACTGTATATAAGAATCCTTTCCAGAAGGATTAAAGGTGCACAAGAGCTACTCCGTCTTCTGAGAGCTTCTGTCATAAGAGCTGTAACACTGCTGCTTGGGAAGAGGTCTGCTCTCCTGAAAGCTCCCACCTGAAGCTCCCCACCCCCACCCTCACACCCTACCCCCACCCCGGACTCCTGGCTAGCAGCCCGACTCAGGGTGACTCAGGACGTGGAGTCACTGAGATGGCAACTGTGGAGACAGAGGTGGATCCAGCTGCAGCAGTGGAAGCAATGAAAATGACTCCTGCTTGCACTCTCTCCCCTTTGCCTGAACTCTCACATTCAGCCAAGCCAGAGAGCTCCTTGGAAAGCCTCCAGAACACAGGCCCACAACTCCTATGAAGGCAAACATTTAACTGGGGCTGGCTTACAGTTTCAGCTCCTTACCATCACGGCAGGAAGCGTGGCAGCCTGCAGCAGACATGGTGCTGGAATTGATGATGAGAGTGCTACATCTTGACCTGAAGGCATCCAGGAGAGGGCTGTCCTCCAGGCAGCTAGGAGGAGGGTCTCAAACACACCTGCCAGCACTGGCCAGCAGACTAAAGCCTAAACCCCAGCCAGATGAGCACCTGTCATCCCAAGGGGCAGCTGAGGGGCTGCAGGGAAGTTCATTATGAGAGGCATGCAAGGAAGGCAGAGAGATGCTTCAGGAAGAAAAGGATTGCACATGGGTAGGAGGACCTGAGTGTGATGGATCCAGAGCTCACACAGTATAAGCCAGGGATGTGGCAGGAATTTGTAATCCCAGCCCTGGTCTAGCAAGAGACAGGCAGAATCATGGGTTAGCTGTCCAGCTAGTCTAGAACAATTGGAGAGTTGCAGGCCAACGAAAGATCGTCTTTTTAAAAATGAGGGGGATTGCTGAAGGTCATAACATTTTCCAAATCAATTTGATGTGAAGCATTTTAAATCGCATATTAATGAGGTAAAAATACTGTTTGCCAGTGAGACAGCTCAGTGGGAAATGGAGCCTGCTGCCTAGCCCAATGACCTGGGGGTGATTCCTGGGCACCCAAATGGTACGTGGACAAAACTGACTGTGGACAACTGTTCTTTGTCTCTCAGGGTTACCCCCAGGCTCCTGGTGAGACGTTGTCATTCCGAGCCTAACAGACTGAGAGGTTCTTGGTTCTCTCACCAGGGAGGTGAGTTCACATCAAAGCAGTGATTGACAGCCATGCATTACCGTCCCACCCCCTCCCCTGCCTACCGAACAGCAATCAGAGCTCACGCATGCAGGACTGTGTAAGACACATCCTGGGAAGCCATATGGGCTCTGGTTTCCTGTCCTTGGAACCCAGGTCATCCTGTCTGTCTCTGGTCCTGAGAGCCTGACTGTGCTGTTGTCTATTGCTTCATGAAGTTAATAACACTTTTTAATAAATGTTTTACTCCCAACAATCCAAAAGAAAAAAGAAAAAAGCCCACCCCACAGTGACACACTTCCTCCAAAAGGCCACACCTACTCCTACTAGGCCACACCTACTCCTACTAGGCCACACCTCCTAATAGTCATACTCCCTGAACCACCAGAGTGCCTGGACTCAGGAGTTCATCATTTTAAAAGACAAAACCATAATTACAAAATGCCAGGGTGGGGGACATTGGTGAGAGATTTAAGTTGCCTAGAAACATCTGCTTTCTTTACAAGGGTCCTCGACATCTTCCAGATCCTACAAACCATGTTGGGCCTGGTCAAGGCCTTGCACAGTTCTAAAAGCATAGCTAAGATGGATGTGGCCGACGGAGGTAGAAGGCTGAGAAGTGAGCAGGCAGACACATCGGGGCAGGATGGTGTCACCTCAGTCTTTTCAGTAACACAATGGCATCATCAGAGCACACATCTGAAGGAAACGCTCCCATCAATGATCATATGCACGCTTACCTCCTAGGGTGGAATTGCTAACAACTCTATAACACTGTTCAAGATGTGCTGAGTCCTGCCTGATGGTTCATGATTCACCCCACACACAGATGCAGCATATGAAATCAAGTAACTATAAAGACCACATTGGGTGGAATATTTTCTCAGGACTCCCAGGAGTTAGCTTGTCTGTCTCTGTCTCTTCTTCTTCACCATGAATTCACTACTGGAGAGGATTCTACTGAGATCATCTCTGGAACTCCAGCTATGAAGGTGAAATTCCAGGAAGTCTTGTAAAATATCAAGTGGTCACCACCTCACCTGATAGACTCAGTGCTTATTGATATAAACTAACCTCGACTCTAAGCCACACCCGAAGTGTGGTGTTCCAACCTTGTTTCCCATCAGTTAAACACAAAACAGGAGATGAGTGTCCCTGAGGATACGAGGAAAGGTAAAATGCCACCAGGGTAGGAGTGAAAGCCGACATGGCCGTTCTGAAAAACAGCAAGGGACATCTTCTTTACCATGCAGCAATCCCCTCTGCGCCTATGGCCTGATAAAGAAAAACTCTGAAATGTTTTTAGTTTTAAGTTTCAAGGCTGAAGGATGGGACAGGAAAGAGATAAGGGAATTTAATCCGTTAAAAGCTAATAGCAAAACCCTTCCAGTTCGCCCTGAGGAATATAATCAGCCTCTCCCTTCCAGAGGGGAGGGGTGCCTGCGTGCTCCACGACCCCTCTCTTCCAGGAGGGGATGGGTCTGAAGGAATTTTCCGAAGGTCCTGAGCTGACCTCTTCAAACACACAGTAGAGTGATAGTTTCCTCAGTTGCTAATCAGAGCCTTATGTCTCATTAACTTTACAAAATTAATCAGCAAGAAAGTCAGAACTCGGACCCAGAACGCTCTCTGATCCCTGCTTCAGTCTTTAGTTGGGCAGTGGACTGTGAGAGGAATCCTGGTCCTTAGTAGAGCTAAAAGCTTGAAGCCCAGAAGGACCTTCGCCTGCTCCCGGTACCAGGCCCCTGACACATTGCCGAGGCCCCCCATAGATTTGTGGCCTTTAGTCACCTAAGGGCAACGCCCCAAGTCCTTCCGCGCGCGTAGGTGAAGCATCCCTAACATCGCAGACCAAGACAATAGCAATACCCATGCTAATGAGGTACTTAGAGGCCCAGAGGGCATTGCCAAAAGGTTCCCTTTCCAGACAGTCCTCCCGGCAAATGTCCCGCCTCCCCAGTCAGCCACGCCCTGTGGCTCTCTGGAGACAAGGTCCTGAAGCTCTGAGCGGAGTTGAAGGATGACCCTCAAATACTTTTGTCTGGCCTCAGGAGTGCTGGCATTAAAGGCGGCTGGGATTAAGTCCAGCCCCACCACACCAATTTGGACGTTGACTGCTGTGGTGTGAATCCTCTCAGGGCTCCCTCCCTGCCCTCTGAAACAGCTTTGCACTTTTCTCTAGGCCCAGCAACAGAAGTTATCTTAGGAAGTTTTTACTTTCACAGCAGGAGTGGTAGCTCATAGATTCAAAGCGGAGCCTGTCCCACCTCGTGTCCATAACGCACCGCTGCAACTTTGAAAGCAAAGTGCGTTGGGGAGAAATTTTACATTTGCCGCCTGGTGGAGGGAGCCTTGCAGGCCCTGCGCTGTGACAGCCATAACGCCAGTGAGGATTCAATCCGGCACGTTTCGGAGGCATTTGTTCAGCAGGAGGTAGTACTTAACGGATAATCGGGACAGCGTGATTTGTTTGCTTCCTTGGCTCCAAGTTCGGCGTCTGGGGCTAGCTTTAACGATGTGTCAGCATCGCAAGTTATTTTTATTTACATAAAAACAAATTCAGAGAATGTCTTGATCTAAAGCAGCCCATTAATTAATCAAGCAGTTCTAATACCTGCTTCTTCTCATGAATACATCGTCAGTGAGATCACATGTCCCAGTGCTGCAGTCAACTCTGACATGTGGTCGCCATTACCAGCACTGAATCATTTCTTATACTTAATTCTTTTAAATTTGGGGGTTTTTGAGTCAGGGTTTCTCTCCAGAGTCCTTGCTGCCCTGGAACTCACTCTTGTAGATCAGGCTAGCCTTGAACTCAGAGATCTGCCTTCCTCTGCCTCCCCAGTGCTGGAATCAAATGTGTCTGTCTCCATGACCAGCTTATTTTAATTTTTCTTGCTTTGAAAATGAGGCAGACAGCCTGTTTTACAGAGTGAGTTCCAGGACAGCCAGGGCTACACAGAGAAACCCTGTCTCAAATAAATAAATAAATAAATAAATAAATAAATAAATAAATAAATAAATAAGAAAGAAAGAAAGAAAGAAAGAAAGGAAGGAAGGAAGGGAGGAAGGAAGGAAGAAAGAAAATGAGGCAGAATCTGTGAGGATTAAATATTGTTTCTAGAAGTCTTTAAGTCTTTATAAGCAAAGACACCATATATATATAGTGTGTGTGTCCGCGCATCTGTGTTTGTATGTGAGAGAGAAAGTATGAGTGAAGGTGTGTGTATGTGAGGGTGTGTGAGTAAATGTGTGTGTGTGTGTGTGTAAGTGAATATGTGGGTGTGTACATATACAATGAGAAAATAGCTGCCCTGAGAGTCTCTGTCCACCTGAATAGGCTGATCTCGAAATAATTAACTAAATCTAATAAGTGATTGAATATCTTTGAAATTCAATTCTCTCCTTCCCTCTCTCTTCCTCCCCCACCTCTGTCTCTCTGTCTCTGTGTGTTTCTCTCTGTCTCTCTCTCTGTCTCTGTCTCTGTCTCTCTCTCTCTCTCTGTCTCTCTCTTTCTCTCTCTCTCTCTCTCTCTCTCTCTCTCTCTCTCTCTCTCTCTCTCTCTCTGGTTTTTAGAGACAGGGTTTCACTGTACAGCCTTAGGCTGTCTTGGAGTCTTGGAGCTTAGTAGACCAGGCTGCTGGCTTCAGTCTCAGAGTTCCACCTGCCTCTGCCTGGAATGCGATGGGATTAAAGGTGTGCACCGCCACTGCCCTGCCAACTTTTCTTATTGGTAATAAAAACATTAAGCACAGTGATAATCTCTCTGACAAAGATCTGGCTATAACTTCTGCGTTTAGATACACAACACTGTCGATATTTTTATTTATTTATTTATTTATTTGTTTGTTTATTTATTTATTTTTCCGAGACAGGGTTTCTCTGTGTAGCCCTGGCTGTCCTGGAACTCACTTTGTAGACCAGGCTGGCCTTGAACTCAGAAATCTGCCTGCCTCTACCTCCCACGTGCTGGGATTAAAGGCAGGCGTGCACTACCACTGCTCGAATCAATATTTTTTATTAAACTATTATGATTAATTTTATTTTTGTGTACGGGTGTTTTGTGTGCATGAATATCTTCATACCACTTCAATGCCACTGACCCATCTCTCCAACTCCAATATTACTTATAATAAATACTGTATGATTATCATTTGAAACTCCTTTCAGTTGAACAGTTACATAGAAAAGTGATTTTCCTTCTGTAAAGAATAAACTCTTAGACTGTTTTGATAAATTCTAAAATAATGATGAAATGCTAAAAGCTTTTTAAAGAAAAAAGTATGTATTTCTTGGGATGTAGAATGCAAATAGCTCACAAACCTGCTCTTTTGTTTGTATCATAGTTCATTATACACTAGTACTACTTCAGTCAAGTGAATCTAGAAAGTGTAGATGTCTTTTTATGACTTGTTTCTGTAAATTTTACATAAATAGTCATTTTACTTTTTTATTCATCAAAGAGCATGATAGATTTACTCACTGAAGAAATACTGACAGACTGATATGGTCAGGATTATGACTATTTATTTATTTATTTATTTGGAGATGGGATACATCACTGTACCAAGCAGTCGAAGATCCTGGTCCATATACAGTTTACACTCTCTGTGGATCGGACTGACAATAAAAAATAAAAATAAGAAAATATATAAAAGTAAAAAGTCCCATGAAAGAAAGAAAAGGAAATCTACTTTCTGGTGGATGGTTTAAAGTCAGTGGTCAGTGTTTCTCTCCTTACATGCATGTAGCCCCGAGACCTATTCCCAATATTACAAAATAAATTAAATCCTTAAAAGGAAAAGAAAAAACACCTTTTTCTGAAATATAAAAGCAATATTTCTCAGCTGCTTTTGATATTATCCCCTAAAGTTCCTTCTTGCCTTTAAAAAATTTTTTTGTTGTAATTTTCATAACCAAATGTCAATATCACGGAAATTAACTGTTGAATGTGCTCTGTATAGAACGATGCTTCCACATGGAGAAAAAACCTTTTCAACCCATGACAGCAGGTTTTCTCCCCTTGTGGGTGATGTCATCCCCGTGGAAATGAAGGCTTCTTGGAGCACTACGAAATTACACGAAAAGACCTGGAGGATCCACATGCTTGCCCCAAGTATTTTGCTTAGCAGATCAAAGTAACTGACACATTGTCGATGCGGAGAAGCAGAGTGGAGCCCCGCTTCAGGACGGCTGCGTTCCCATCTTCTGATAGAGCTTCTGGTCTCTTCTCATCCACGCCCTCCGTGTACGACCTCTTGTTAGCCCTCCACATTCCTTTCTTTCAGCTCAATAAACCTTCTGAGAGACAAGAGAGCTGATTTCAGCCCTGTGGAATACAGGGACAGTTTAGCAGAAGAAAATCACACTGCACAGTGTAGACAAAGGGAAGACAAAAGTCAGGATCATCTCAGAGACACACAAACGCAGCATTTCACAAGGTTACACACCCTTTATGGTGAGGCGTTTAACAAACTAGGGGTAGAAGTCTTTCCACTAACGTGATGAAGAGCATTTATAAAAAGCCAGTGGCTAACAGCTTACTCATGGGAGGTTACGATTCAAGGCAAGTGCTGACCCCTACTGGCCAAAAAACGCACTGCTGCTCAGCATAGGACTGGAGGCCATGGACACACAAGAGGTAAAAAACAAAAAACAAAAAACAACAACAACAACAAAAAAGACATCTATCTAGAGAAGATATCAAATCGTCTCTGTTAGCAGACAACATACTCTTTAAAGTTATGTTTATGAAGTAGAATTTTCTGGTTTTTTGGAGACTCGGTTGTGTCATGTGATATTTTTCTGGAAGCTGTCTTAGGAGAGGATGTCTTACTGAGAACAGACAGGTGGTGTTTTTCTGGAAGCTGTCTGGAAAAGGGGCATGCGATATTTTGCTAGAGCAGACACTTGGGAGAACACGTGATGTTTGGGAAGGGCATAACTATAGCCCAACAGACAGTGGGCGACGTTGGCACTGGTTCTCCTTGCCACTCTTTGCTGGTGATTGCGGAGTTTGGCTGACGCTGGTCTTCACTGACAACGCTGTGTGGTATTGGGTCACCTTGCCATCTTTGCTCAGAACCTTGCAGTTTCTCCTGGACTGAGCTGCCATTGCTGATTTGTGAATGGTGTTTGTGAGGGGACCAAGCTGCCACTGCTGATTTGTGTGAGCTGACTCCCTGGTAACACAGGCTGGACTCTCCCCAAAGAGCTATTTCTAAACAGGTCCATGTCCTCCTCTGCCCTGTTGACCTTTCCTTTCCACGGAGGGCGGTGGGCTAGAAGGGAGGTTAAAGAATTTAAGCACACTATTAAAGTCGGTTTTCAAAAATATAAACGTGCTCTTGCTCTGTCCTCTCGTCCCTCCCCCCTCTCTTCACGTGCTCATGGCCAGCTTCTACTGCTCTTCTCTCTCTCTCTCTCTCTCTCTCTCTCTCTCTCTCTCTCTCTCTCTCCTCCTTCCCTCCCTTCCTCTCTTTTCCCAATGTGTGTGTGTGTGGGGGGGATTTGGGGAGTGAGTCATACACAAACTCATGACAGCCATCAAAGTGATTTAGCATTTTAGGCTATAAAATTCCAGTGCAGAAATTGGCACTATATCATTTACTTTTATGTTCCTGAGATAAAACATCATGTCCAAGGCAATCCATAAAAGACAGGATTAAGCCACACTGACCCCAGCAGAATCTGTGTGACAAGTTCCACAGACTGAGGCATTAGACTTCAAAAGAAGGAGGTCTCCTGGAACTGTGGAACTTTCAGCCAGAGAAAACAATTGAGTCTTAGTTCTCATGGCAATTTTTCTATTTTGTTTTCTTTCATTCCTTTTCTTAGTTACAGGTTTATTGTAGCCTAGACCATGATCTTAAACAAGAATAATGGGTATGAACCATCCCTTGAAATGGGGTCACTAACATGACCTTATCTCTGGGGAAACCAACGTTTTACTTTTTAAGTCATTTACAAAATTATTATGATAGATATAAACTTTCCCAACAATAAAATTTCATATGGCTACACATGTGTCATTGGAGGTGGGCTTCTGTATGTGGTAAATAAAGCCTTAATTAGAAATAATAAAAATTTTTAAACAGAGAGAATTAAAATAGTTTACATTTATGCATTGAAGATTTATTATTAAAATGTTAAGTAATGATTAACCATATGGGGCTGGAAAGTTAGCTCAACGGTTAAGAGCACTGACCATAAAAATTTATTAACTTATTCTTGGGAATATGCCACTAGCCTTGGATGACCACACTACTGAATACATCCTTTTAGAATTGCTATATTTTGATGATTTATATTATAAATAATGATGTTACCTGTTCTGTTTGTAATTCATTGAACATGTAGTTTCAGAGTTGTAAAGCTCGGATGATTTTTGTCTTTTACTGTGCCAAATGATTTTTGTTGGTATTAGTGGTTGTTTCACTGGATATAGTTTCTAAGAGTTGTGTCATGTTTGGTTTTTAATGTATAAAATCCCCTGCTTGAGAGCTGCAAAATACACTCAGACTCAAACTACCTCTGTGTTTGTTTCTGTTTCCGAATCCTTACCCACCTGGACTTCAAAGACCCTCATCCCAGGGACCCCCATACCCGACTGGGGTGGCCCGTGGCATGGTTAATTTTGGCTTATACTTCCAAAAGATTAGCATCCATACCCACAGGGCAGAGTGGGCAAGCAGGCGTGGGCTGGAACAGGATGCTAAGAGCTCAAATCCTGAAGCACAAGCAGGAAACAGAGATGACTGGAAGTAAGGTGGGGCCTTACAGTCTCAAAGCCTGTCCCCAGAGACAGGTGACATACTTGCAGGCCAAAGCAATCCCTATCAAAACTTAATAACACCTTCTAGAACTGCATAGGATTTGAAACGTTCAAAACACTTTGAATATATACAAAACTGGAGGACTTAGGTGGGCTTACTTGAAAACATGCTAGTAACCTTTAATAATGAAATAAGTATGAGATACTGCGGATACACAGATACATAGAGGAAAATAAACCAAAGTGAAAGAATACAGAACAAAGAATATTAAATGTTCACGTGTACGGTCACATGATCTTGATAAGGATGCCAAAACATGGGGTGCGGGGCCGAGGGGGACAACGACGACGACAGCCTACTGAGCGAATGTTGGAAAAACTGGATGACAAGTTTAGATTTTACTGCTCACCATGTGCAAAAATCAAATCAGAATGAGTTACAGAGATAAAACCCTACCATTCTAGAATTTCTGTAGGAAAACATAGAGGAAAATACTAATGACATTGTATTTGATGACTTCTTGGTTGTGGCATCAAAAGCTCTGTCCACAAACACGAATTAGGCAAAAGAGGCAGCGTGAATCTTGAAGATGATTTGCAGTGGTCACAGTAGAGACTGAACGCGGAGCTGCTGTTGCTGCTAGCTGGGCTCAGGGTCGGCCTGAGGGTGAGGGGTGTGCTTCCCGGGAAGACCTGCAGGGGGCGCAGGAGCGAGAAGCGCCTTCGGGCTTCCGTGAGGCTGTGACTCCTTAGAGAAGGGGCGGTGGCTGCGATGTCCGAAATGTGCATGAGGCCTGTGTAGTGAGTGCTCAGGTTTGGGTTGCTGGAAGGTAGGTAGAGCTTCGTACTGCCGTTGAAGCTCCACCTTCTTTCTTCATGGGCGGGGCTAGCGACGCAATCAGATATCGTAGTTAAGTATATTCGCAACGGGCAGTACACTTGCCGGTTCTGGTGGCGCAGGCCGGTAGGATTTGCTGAAGGAGGCAGAGGCAGGTGGATCTGGAGTTCGAGGCCAGCCTGGACTACACATTTTTTTTTTCTTCTCGCTAAGAAAAGCCATAAAGTACCCAGGCCCACTAAAAATCCAACACTAGCGAAGCCTCATCACTTCCTCCTCTTACTCTCATCTCCTTCGGCAACCGACACCCAGCCCGCAACAGCTCCACCAGACCCACAGGCACTCGGTCCACACCGCGGCTCTTACCCACGCCCACCCTCCTCTCTGCCCGACACGCTCCCTTCCCCATAGTCCCCCCTGCTCAGCCGTCCCCGTCTTTAAGCTCTTTTCCTCTAGTTCTCCGCGCTCAGTGGCTCTGCTCTTGACGTCACCCTCAGGGCTCCTTGTGTGGCTCACAGGGAACAGCCGGCACAGAGATCCGCGTCCCCAGCGTGCATGTGACGCACACATTTGTCCTCTTCTCGCGTCTGCCCTATTCTCTTGCCATGGTGACCTCCTTTCCTCTTCGTCGAGCCTGGTGCACGTTCTTCCTCCCCCAGCTTCCCTTGCTGGTGACCCCACAGTCTCCCCTGTCCTCCTCCTTCTCCTCCACCTCTCTTTCTTTAACAAAAGTCACCAGGACACGAGCGTTCTCATCCTCGTCCACTTTCAAAGGCTCCTGGGCCGAGCTGCCCCGCGCTATTCACAGCCCTGAGTGCCCTCTCGGTGCCCAGGCTCCCGTGTGGTTCCGGGGCGCACACGCGGGGCGGCAAGGCTCCCCACGGCAGCCACTGTGCTCGTGCGCTCCCTGACCCGGGCTCCGCGGGCCTCTGGCTGACCCGGGGGAGTGCGTGTCGTCTGCTGGAGCTGAGCTCGCCTGCTGTCCTTGCTGCTGTGTGATGCGTGCAGCGTCAGGACCCGGGCATCCTCTGCGCTGCCGGAGCTCGGCCGCAGGGTGCGGCTGGCTCTGCACGCTCTCGGTCCAGGACACCGAGCACCTTCAGGCAAACGGCTTTTATTGTGTGAGGACTCCAGTCCTGGTGGAGAGAAGCAGACCACACCCTAGCGAGACACAGCTCTCCTCGAGAGCATATATTTTAAAGGCTACTCTACACAGGGTGAGTTTAAATGGCTGTTATGTCAAGAAAGCAAGGACCCCATGCGGAGTATTGCAAGATCACGCATGGAGTTTTGGTAAAGACTAAACTGCACTGTGGTTTCTTTGTCCTTCCTTCAAGGCCTCCAGGAAACTTAGCAAGCTGAAGAGATGTAGCGAGTTTTCTGCACGCGCAGGAGCCTCACTCAGCCCTGTGTTTTCACTGCCGTGGCTCTCAGGGGAGCCTGCCACACATTGAGAGGACTCAATGAAAAGCCGTCCTTAGGAGAACGGATCAAATAGAAGACACAATGTCAGGGCTTGAAGGCACAGTGAAGCAGCTGGAGCCCTCAAACGAAGAAAGAATGAACATGTAATTTAAAAATTAAAAATCAAATATTACATGTTGTTATTAAATTAAATACTAGTTATTAAATATTAAATAATTTAAAAATAAATATGCAAGAATTTGGGGACACCATGAAGCAGAAATTATGAACTAAATGTATAGAGGGAAGAGAAGCCTCTCAGGTCAAATACAATAAACGGTGTACAGGGAAGGCCCGGGGTGCAATAGTGCTCTTTGGATATGGCGTTCGTGAACCACTGACTCCACCAGGTCACAATTTCTTATCTGTGTCCAGCTCTGAAAATGCTGTCATATGTTGAATCCGCCCAGAAGTTGATCCACTCATTACTTTAACCCCCTTAAAGTCTAATAAAGGTGACGGGACACGTTCTCACGAACACTCACAGAGAAGTGCTTTACTAACATATTAGGCATTTAAAGAAGCTTGGAAGTTTCCAGTTCATCCTCGAAACAAACACCAATGTGAAACTGCCCCTTTGTGGGAGGAAATAAATGACAAACATCAGAGCTCGCAGTCAGAGCCACAGGTCCCCGGCAGACACCCCGAGACCTTTTCACACTTCCCTGCCCTCACCTGCACACTAAAGGTCTAATTCTGCAGTCCTTTTACCGGGCCATTGTGTCTGCTAACCTAGAAAAAGCCCCGACGCTGCACACAAACGTGCGACTGGAAGAGGGCGAGCAGGACGGAGGAGAACAGCGAATTCAGAGGAATGCTCGCCTGGAAGTGCGGGAGTGTGTTTCCCGGGGCAACCAGCAGGGGGCGGGGGCAAGAGACGTCGGGGCTCGTGAGGTTGCGGTTAACTAGATAGAGTGAGGGTGACTGACGTCAGGCCTGGAGTGTGCGTGAGACGGGTGGAGAACCGCTCGAACACGGTTGACAGTGCGGTTTGGGGCGAAGGCGGGCTGGCCGTTGTGCACCACAATCTTCCCGCTTGGAAAGGCAGTGACATCATTAGAATACATAGCTAAGTAGGATCAGAGCAGGCCTGGCTCCTGCCAGCTCTGGTGGCGCAGGCCGGTAGGATTTGCTGAAGGAGGCAGAGGCAGGAGGATCTGGAGTTCGAGGCCAGCCTGGACTACATATTTTTTCACCTCCAATTTTCGATCTTTTTTTTAAGTTTAATACGAAAACAAATTCACGGGCACACGCCACCCACAAACACATCTCTATCACTACCATGATTCCGAAATCTATTTTCCTCCCAGCCTCTCGCCCACGCACCCAGCTCGCACCAATTCCTTCCGGCAACTTCCTTCCCAGTGCAACTCACAGGCTCTTGTCCACGCAAACCTGCACACGCCCGACCCTCACGTCCTCACTCCACACTTCTGCCCTGACACGATCCCCTTCTTCCTCCGTGTCCTCACTCCTCCCGACCCTTGTGCTCCATGTTGCTAGTGTTGCACGGGCGAAGCCGCGATCAACAGTCGGCCAGGCGAGAAATGCTCGCCACAGGGAGTTTCGTTCTGTTTGTGTTTGGTTCCGAGAGGAGTTCGGGCGGATGGAGACGGGTTGAATGGCGGTGACATCGAGCCACGCCTGCTAGCTACATCAGCGCCAAAATCTGCCTGCTGGGCGGGCTGGAGAGATGGCTCAGCCGTTAAAGGCTTGGCTCACAACCATAAAATATAAGAGTTCGGTTCCCAGCACCCACGGCTGTCTCTCCAGCCACCTTTTTTGCCTCATAACACACGGAGCACGCAGGAAAACTTAAAGGAAACTTAAAAAGGAAAACTTAAAGAAAAACGCAAACAAAAGAAAAAATAAAAAATAAATCCTGTCTTTCTTCACTTAGTTGCAACTAGCTCTTTTAGACAGCCTCATTTAACTCCAGTTGCCTTTAAGCAATGCAATCAATTTTAATTAATTTTTAACAGATATTTCAATTGGTTTTTATCAAAGCCAGCTTCAAATCTACACGCACTCCCAATGATCACAGACACTCAAAGACACAGAACACTTTCTCTGACTGTTCTGCACCATGTCTCTTGTGCCTGGTGTGTTTGACATCAACTTCAGGGTTCACAGTGTGGGCTTTCAGGGAACACACAAGCATCAGACCCTTGCAGCCGATCCAGGTCCACACGTTTAAAAATAATACTTCAATTACCTCATGCCCTGTGTTTTCCCTCCAAGGGAAATGTTCTTGTTTACATAAAAAAAAAAAAATCCCTGCACTTACAACTGTTTTATGAATTAACCTTTGTATTTTACAAAAAACTCAAATATCCCTGAGCTCGTGACAAAGTAAACCACCGTGACGCGGCACTGGGAAAATGAGTGAAAAGGGGAAACTAGACCTCGTGCCTGCACCTGCCCATTTCTTCTGCTCGACTTTCTGTCTCCAGAGGTCCCTAAAATACAACTGGCTGGTCATCTTAAGTTACCCTTAAAGCACTTTTCTGCCAAAGCAGTTCCCCTTGGGCTAGGAAAATGGCTCTGTGGGTAAAGGGGCTTGCAGTTCAAGCCTGGCAACCCCGGAACCCACGCAAAACCGGAAGGAGGGAACCAAGTACGTCCTCTGACCTTTAAATGTGGGCCATGATATGTGTGTGACCCGCCCCCCCCATACACACACACATGCACATACCACCATCACCATCACCATCAGTACCCAAAACCCCACCAAAAACCCACCCCCTTGCAGTTTGTTTAGAGAATCTGACCGCAGAGCAGTGGTTTTCTGCTGGGAAATTCTACCTTCCACCCTTACTGCTCACACTTTACCCACCAGTTTCTTGTTAGTTTTCCCTGAGCTGTTTGTAACACTCTCTTTCTAGTTTCTAGGTTTGAGACACATCCTGTGCAATCCCAGCTCAAGCCTCACATCTCTCCTGCTCTGGAATCTTCTGCTGTATCCAGCTGTGTTGGTATTTGGCACACAGCTGTTGAGTGCACTGTGCATGACTCTCAGATGCATTGCTGCTGCAGGGAACCAGCTCCACGGTGTTCTTGAAAAGCAAGTGTGTAAGAGCAGAAGGAGAAGGGCACCATGGGCTGGGGACAGAGGAAAGGAGTGTCTACAGAAAGACACTGGGGTACTGGGGTGTGGTCTGGGTCTACACCTTGGTTGTGATAGAGACTCCGTGATTGCATATTGTACTGGCTGGTTTTGTGTGTCAACTCCACACAGGCTGGAGTTATCACAGAGAAAGGAGCTTCAGTTGGGGAAGTGCCTCCATGAGATCCAGCTGTGGGATATTTTCTCAATTAGTGATCAAGGGGGAGGGCCCTCTGGGCTGGTGTTCTTAGGTTCTATAAGAGAGCAGGCCGAGCAAGCCAGGGGAAGCAAGCCAGTAAGAAACATCCCTCCATAGCCTCTGCATCAGCTCCTGCTTCATGACCTGCTTGAGTTCCAATCCTAACTTCCTTTAGTGATGAACAGCAACGTGGAAGTGTAAGCTGAATAAACCCTTTCCTCCCCAACTTGCTTCTTGGTCATGATGTTTGTGCAGGAATGGAAACCCTGACTAAGACACATATGTTCTCAAAATTCATGGAAATGCGCAACAAACTAACGAATCTTACTGAATATATATATATATATATATATATATATATATATATATATATATATTCACTTCAGCAGCACATATACTAGAAGCAGAGGCCTCAAATATGAACAGTTCCAATTCTTGAAACAGGAAACTTCTTTGGCTCTGTCCTGGCCAGAGTTCAGAGACAGCAGCAGGAGCTCTGGTTTCTCCTAAGTGAGCTTGCCTGGATGCTGTGCCTGTGGGTGTGACTGACACTGAGTCTGTCTGTTGAACAGCCTTAACACTGGATCCCTAAATTTTCTTTTTTTCTTTTCCTCTTTACCCCTCTTTTCCTGGAAATAGATTTTCTCATCAGACAATAAATCCTGATTAGTTCCCCTTCCCTCGGCCTCTCCATTTCCCCATACCTCCTCTCCCATCGGATCTCCCTTTCTGACTCTTTTTAGAAAAGAATGGTCTTCTTCTAAGAAATAACAGCAAAACACAACAAAATAAAATATAAGATAAAACAAAAACCATCACGTCAGATTTGCACAAGGAAACCAACAGAAGGAATAGAGCCCCAAAACAGACGCGAGTCAGAGATCCACCCATTCACACACTCCGGTGCAGTAGTTGCCCAGGTGCTGTTTGTATTTTGATGCTAATTCTGCTTCCTCAAGAGGGGCGGCTCCTAGGAGGAGTGGATCAAATGCATCCTCAGGTGATTCCCTGTGAACCTCGCCCCATTTCAACTGGTCGAATAAAGGCTAGAGCCTGTGATTGGGCAGTGGAAGGGAAGTGGGGACTGGGAAGTTTTAGAGAGGAAGATGGAGCAGAACCCCGTGGCCTGGAGAAGCCCCAAGTAGCAAGAGGTCTCCTAGCTGGGGAATAGAGTAGTGCAGTGCTGTATCTGCCCAATTTAGGTGTGCAGCTTATAAATATTAATACTGAGTTGTGTGTTCTTTGCACAGGCTTATTGGGGCTTGAGATTTACCGCAACATCAGGAGTCCCACAAAACCACTAATCTGAAAGCTCTAATCTGTGCGCAGAGGATCTAGGGTAGAGCTCTGCGGCCTGCGCTTGCTGTTCGATCTGTGGATTCACAGCGCTTTGCTCAGCTGCTCTAGAGGGCCTTGTTCTCCTGCTGACCGCCATGTTCTCTCACACCCTTTCCATCTCCTCTTTCAGGGACTCCCTGAGCTCGGTGGGGAGGAGTTTGCTGAAGACTTTTAGAGCCGTGTGTTCCAGGGCCCCTCCCCCACCTCTCTGCTTAATGTCCGGTGTGGGCCTCAGTTGTTCCATCTGCTGCGGGAGGAAGCTTCTCTGGTGATGGCGTAGTCAGGCACTGATGTGTGAATATCAGAGAATATCATTAGGAGTCATTGGTCTGTCCCTGACTATTTTTTTGTGGGGTGGGGTTGGGAGACTGTAATGACTGAATCTCTCTCACTGGGGGTTATAGATCTGTTTAACTTGCTTATCTGATCTTTAAGTGTCATATGTGGTACCTACTGAGAAAATTATTCATTTCTTTTATATTTTCCAATTGGTGAAGTACAGGTTTTTGAAAAAGGTCCTTATGAGTCTCTGGATTAACTCCATGTCTATTGTTATGTTCACCTTTTTGTTTCTGATTTTGTTAATTTGAATATATTCTCTGCCTTTTATTAATTTGGATAAGGGTTTGCCAAAATTTTACTTATTTTCTCAAAGAAACAACTCTCTGCTTTATTCTTTGTTTTTGTTTGCTTCTATTTTATTTATTTTAGCCATGAGCTTGATAATCCCTGCTGTCTACTCCTCTTGGATGTGATTTTACCTTTTGGTTTTGTAAGAGTCC
The DNA here is from genome assembly GCF_947179515.1 of Apodemus sylvaticus. Classification (NCBI taxonomy): domain Eukaryota; kingdom Metazoa; phylum Chordata; class Mammalia; order Rodentia; family Muridae; genus Apodemus; species Apodemus sylvaticus. Next base: position 164,717,985 of record NC_067473.1, on the reverse strand, counting down.
GTTGGAAGACACACACACCCCACCCCCAGCCACCCAACCCCCCGCCCCCAATAAGACCACAGAGACCGGAATCGCTGCAATCTGCAAGAGGTTTATTGTTCCAATGTACACTGGGAGCCCTCAGCACGCAGGCAAGAGGAGACCCCGAACTCACAAAGCACAACCTTTTTACGAACATTTTGGCAGGGAGTTCAGCGGTCATCTGATTTGGACGACTGTGATTGGTTACCCTGAGCAACATTTAAAATTATTGGTCAACTTGAATGAGGTTGTCTCTGCCATTTGGCCCTGTCCTGCCCACCTTGAGGTATTTGTGGTATTTCCTGGCACTTCCCTCTCTGGCCTCACCCTAGGCCTGTTCTGTTTAGACCTTTTTCTTATCTATTCTACCCCAGGCCAGCCTGGGCAGAATGCAAAGTTTCAGTCCAACTTTGAGCCCGTTTCTGGGTTGTGGGGAGCTGGCCTGCTGTTTCTGACAGGGTTCTCACAGTTCCAGAGCATTCAGGTGGAATCTTATCTCCACTCTGTTTCCACACACGGGGACCCACCACAAGGCACTGCTTCTCTCCCTGTTGACTAATCCCCGGTTCAGAAGTCAGGGGTCATTTCATCTTGTTCTCCCTGGGGTTGACCACTGTAGTAACCTAGAAATGTGTGGGAAGTGCTGTTTGTTTGTTTGTTTGTTTGTTTGTTTCAAGACAGGGTTTCTCGTGTAGCCCTGGCTGTCCTAAAATTCACTCTCTATACCTGGCTGGCCTCGAACCCACTGATCCACCTAGGGCAAGCTCTACCCCTGGCTTTTGAGAGCACCTTTGACTCCACTTGCTCTGATACTTTATGCAAAAGTGGTCAGAGGGATTGACGGATGGGAGGAGGAGAAGAAACGCTTGCCTAGCCTGTTGTTGGTGAACTTGAAGCTGGTGGGAATGCAAAATGGCTGAGCTGTTGTGAAGATAGTAGGGCCCATTACTAAGGAAGCAAAGAAACAAATGGGTTATTGAGTATCCACTCAGTCAACGACAGACTGACTGACTGACTGACCGAGTCAGTGATAAAGAACACCAATGATCCAGCAATCTGTCACTGGCTGCACATCTGAAGGATAAGGCAGGGTTCATAGTCACCGCAATAGGATTCACAACAGCCAAAAACAGAAAATTATTAAGATATTAAGATAAGCTTGCTTCCCCAGGGACAGTCGGACAGCGAGTGTTGTGTGTATAGTTCATACCCTTCAGCTTTAAGAAAGAATGGCAAGTTCTAGGCTCTATGTAGGATGTGAGGCACGTGGTATATGCCCTCTGTAGGATGTGGGGCAGGTGGTATATGCCCTATGTAGGATGTGGGGCAGGTGGTATATGCCCTATGTAGGATGTGGGGCAGGTGGTATATGCCCTCTGTAGGATGTGGGGCAGGAGGTTTATGCCCCCTGCAGGATGTGGGGCAGGTGGTATATGCCCTCTGTAGGATGTGGGGCAGGAGGTATATGCCCTATGTAGGATGTGGGGCAGGTGGTATATGCCCTCTGTAGGATGTGGGGCAGGAGGTTTATGCCCCCTGCAGGATGTGGGGCAGGTGGTATATGCCCCCTGCAGGATGTGGGGCAGGTGGTATATGCCCCCTGCAGGATGTGGGGCAGGTGGTATATGCCCTATGTAGGATGTGGGGCAGGAGGTATATGCCCTATGTAGGATGTGGGGCAGGTGGTATATGCCCTCTGTAGGATGTGGGGCAGGAGGTATATGCCCTATGTAGGATGTGGGGCAGGAGGTATATGCCCTATGTAGGATGTGGGGCAGGTGGTATATGCCCTCTGTAGGATGTGGGGCAGGAGGTATATGCCCCCTGCAGGATGTGGGGCAGGAGGTATATGTCCTATGTAGGAGGTGGGGCAGGAGATATATGCCCTATGTAGGATGTGGGGCAGGAGGTTTATGCCCCCTGCAGGATGTGGGGCAGGAGGTATATGTCCTATGTAGGAGGTGGGGCAGGAGATATATGCCCTCTGTAGGATGTGGGGCAGGAGGTATATGCCCTATGTAGGATGTGGGGCAGGTGGTATATGCCCTCTGTAGGATGTGGGGCAGGAGGTTTATGCCCTATGTAGGATGTTGAATTTCAAGTAAGTTTAAAAAATGAAAATAGTCTTTTTAACAGATGTTATTTTTCTTTTTATTGAAGAATGCACAGCTTGTTAAGGAAAAGAAGGGGGAGGTAGCCTGAGAGATGTCTGGGGTTGTGACCAAAGCTTTTAAAAGCTGAACCACTTCTACAGCCCACCACTGGTTTTCTTTCTTTTTCTTTCCTTTTTTGTTTTAATTTCAGAAAATTATTTATTCCAATGTTATTTTCATGGTAGTTATTTTCTGTAACAGTAAATCCAAATTTTAATAGAATACACTTTTGGAAAACTATGAAACACTACAAAAATTATGTATACATACTAATCACAAAATGACAGTATTTCAAATATCCTTAATTTTAATAATAGAAAACCTTTAAAGAAAGCATCATATATAAGTGGAAGCAAATACTGTGATGATCTTAAAACTCATGTTTTTGAAGAATATTTAAAAGTGTGCTATGCAGAGCCTTCGCTAACTCAGGTGGGCGCCTGGACTAGATGTAAAATAATTGCTCTATACTAGTAGAAGGTTGACAGCAAATCAGAAATAATATATACAATGTTACAGTTTTATAAAAAGAAATACCTACACACATATACACAGAGCAAGAGGATCCTAAAGATACACAGTGAAGCATCACACGTTGTTTGTGTAGTCAGAGCACCTGGCAGGAGGACTTTGCAGATGTTACTAAGTTATGACTTCAACAATAAGATTGGAGGTTTTCTCTGATTATCTAGGGACCAATTACTCCCAGGTTTTTTTTTTTTAAGGAGACAGGACGCTGTAGTGAGAGAGAGAGAGGGGACACTACTGACCGTGAGCTGTCTGTCCCTTTGTGCCGCCTTTCACCAGTAGACTCATGGCAGTTCATTAAGACAGAACTAGGAAAGTAGCAAAGAAAATGGCTGCTATTTTGTTTTATATGCTTTCCACATTCCTCCCCGCCCCCCCTTTTTTGAAAAGCATGTTCTTTTATTGAAAAAGGAAGTAAAAACATTTAATGATAAAATTGAAGATTTTCGTGGAAAATGTTTCTGATAAAATAGAAGAGAAATATAGAAAAACACATTAAAAATTGAGTTTTCATGGAAAATTGAAGAGTAAAGTGGTAGACATAAAAACATTGCTAAATTAATTGAAAAATGAAATAGAAACAAGTTATGATAGAATTGAAGATTTACGTGCAAAATATTTCTGATAAAATTGTAGAAAATTATAGAAAAACATTAATATTGAAGATTATCATGGAAAATTTTATATAGATATAATAATAGCAGGCATAAAAGTATTCTAAGTTGATTGAAAGTAGAATTATAAACATTTTCTGATAAAGTTGAAGATTTACATGGAATATATTTTTTATAAAATTGAAGAAATATATAGAAAAACATGTTGAAGTTGAAGATTGTCATGGAAATTATACAGATAAAATGGTAGGCATAAAAATAATTCTAAGTTGATTGAAAGTGGAATTATAAACATTTTCAGGTAAAATTGAAAATTTACATGGAAAATATTTCTGATAAAACTCAAGAAATATATAAACAAACATTAAAATTGATTATTTCATGGAAAATTATACAGATAAAATGGTAGATATAAAAAACCTTTCTAAATTAATTGAAGGTGGAATTAAAAACATTTTGTGATAAAATCAGAGATTTACATGAAAAACATTTCAGATAAAATAGAAGAAATATATAGAAAAACATGTTAAAATTGAAGATTATCATGAAAAATAATGCAGATAAAATGGTAGCCATAAAAAATTACTAAATTAATTGAAAGAGGAATTACAAACATTTTCTGATAAAATTGAAAATTTACACGAAGAATATTTCTGTTAGTCTATGTCTTTTTATTGGGGAATTGAGTCCATTGATATTAAGAGATATTAAGGAATAGTGATTGTTGCTTCCTATTATTTTTGATGTTATTTTTATGTTTGTGTGGGTATCTTCTTTTGGGTTTGTTGGAAGAAGATTACTTTCTTGCTTTTTCTAGGATGTGGTTTCCCTCCTTGTGTTGGCGTTTTCCATCTATTATCCTTTGTAGGGAAGGATTTGTGGACAGATATTGTGTAAATTTGGTTTTATCATGGAATATCTTGGTTTCTCCATCTATGGTGATTGAGAGTTTTACTGGGTATAGTAGCCTGGGCTGGCATTTGTGTTCTCTTAGGGTCTGTGTGAGGTCTGCCCAGGATCTTCTAGCTTTCATCCTCTCTGGTGAGAAGTCGATGTGATTCTGATAGGTCTGCCTTTATAAGTTACTTGCCCTTTTCCCCTTACTGCTTTAATATTCTTTCTTTGTTTAGTGCACTTGGTGTTTTGATTATTATGTGCCGAGAGGACTTTCTGTTCTGGTCCAGTCTGTTTGGAGTTCTGAAGGCTTCTTGTGTGTTCATGGGCATCTCTTTCTCTAGGTTAGGGAAGTTTTCTTCTATACTTTCGTTGAAGATATTTACTAGCCCTTCAAGTTGTAAATCTTCGATCTCTTTATACCTATAATCCTTAGGTTTGGTCTTATTGTGTCCTGGCTTGCATCTGACTCCTGAATTCTTTCCAAGGTTTTCTATCTCCAGAGATGTCTCACTTTGTGATTTCTTTATTGTTTCTACTTCTACTTTAAGATCCTGGGTGGCTTTGTTCAGTTCCTTCACTTGTGTTTTCCTGTAATTCTTTAAGGGAGTTTTGTGTTTCCTAACACAAAAGGCTTCTGCCTATTGACCCATGTTCTCCCATGGGTACTTTAAAGCTTTACTTGGCGAGAGGAGGAAGAAAAAGTGTGTAGTCCAGGCTGGCCTCGAACTCCAGATCCACCTGCCTCTGCCTCCTTCAGCAAATCCTACCGGCCTGCGCCACCAGAACCGGCAGGAACAGGTTTCGTTCCAAATATACTTAACTATGAGATTTAATTGCGTCACGAGCCCCGCTCATAGAGAGGGAATGTGGAGTCTCTGCAAAACAAACCTGAGCACTCACTACACAGGCCTCACGCACATTCCGGACATCACGGCCACCGCCCCTTCTCTAAGGAATCACAGCCTCACCGAAGCCCGAAGGCGCTTCTCGCTCCTGCGCCCCCTGCAGGTCTTCCCGAGAAGCACACCCCTCACCCTCAGGCCGACCCTGAGCCCAGCTAGCAGCAGCAGCTCCGCGTTCAGTCTCAACTGTGACCACTGCAAATCATCTTCAAGATTCACGCTGCCTCTTTTGCCTAATTCGTGTTTGTGGACAGAGCTTTTGATGCCGCAACCAAGAAGTCATCAAATACAATGTCATTAGTATTTTCCTCTATGTTTTTCTACAGAAATTTTAGAATGGTAGGGTTTTGTTATCTCTGTAACTCATTCTGATTTGATTTTTGCACATGGTGAGCAGTAAAATCTAAACTTGTCATCCAGTTTTTCCATCATTCGCTCAGTAGACTGTCGTCGTTGTTGTCCCCCTCGGCCCCGCGTCCCATGGTGTGGTTTTGGCATCCTTATCAAGATCATGTGACCGTATACGTGAACATTAAATATTCTTTGTTCTGTATTCTTACACCTTGGTTTATTTTCCTCTGTGTATCTGTGTATCCGCAGTATCTCATACTTATTTCATTATGTACCCATGTCATCATGAACAGAAGTGGGGAGGGCAGACCCTCCAGGCTTAGAAAAAATGTTTTCAGTCTTATGTCACTGAGTATGATGTTAGTCACTGGCTTTCAGATTTAAAAAAATGTTTTAACACACTGATCGAGTGATTGATGAGTTGGTTGACTGACTGACTAGTTGTCTTTGTTATCCAAGCATGACACACATGAGTCCCTTCCTGTGCTTATGGGGGTCAGAACTCTTCACTGAAGGGAACTTCATCAGTCAGCCAAGGTGGGAACTGCACTTGGAACAAAATATTTCCTTTATGTTCTGTGGGCTCCAAAATTGTGATTTGGCAAGGGGCAGCGTCACTAATCTCTGTGTTCTTCTTCCCATTGTTGTCACATTGAAGAAGTCTCCCTTTTCTTATCTCCTATCCCATACACACATTATTGGCTTCTTGAGGATGGGTGACCAGAGCTGCTTTCTTGGGCTACAGACTGAAACAGAAGTTCTTTAACAAAATTGGTGACATTTCCTCCCATCCACAATCCAAGTAAGATGGCTAGATCAATTTCCCAAGTATGAATTCTCAGAGGATTTTATTTCTGTATATACATATTGATCATGGGATTTTCCCCGTGTAAATAATTGTGTAGGTATTCAATGCTGTTCTCTAGATTCTGTATCAAGCAAAATGATGTCAGCTGCCTGCTGCCCACAGACCTGTGAGACTCTTGGAACATCTGGTCAGTTCGCACCTTTGCCAGTTCCTGTTAAAGAAAACATCACACCTCAGAACTGTTACTTTTCTCAGGGCCACTGTGGATTCCTGGAAGCCACAGAGAGCTTCAGAATTCAGTTAAACCTCAGTGTCCCCAAAGCACAGGGTCCCCATTTGAATCTTCTACTAAGAGCATCAGCCTTCTCCTTCCTGACCTAACACATCCCCACAGTTTTCATTAGTTACCAGGTTATTGGGTGGTTATAAGCCACATAAATATTTGCAGTTTATTCACACACTCCCAACCTAAAGCCCCCGTATCTTGGCAAGCGAAAGGGATTATAGGCAGAAACAACTGTCACTAACAAGCATTTGGATGTGTTCTTTACATACTAAGGCTTGAGGCCCTTATATATTCTGAAAAAATTTTATGTACTAAAAGTGGAGACCATTTTCATGAATTCTCTATATCTGATTGTAAAATATCATGACTCAAGATGGAAAATATTGTGTAATTGCTAAAATCTTTAGTCGAGGCGAAGTATGAAGGATCAGAAACACAGTTAGGTGATGGAGTTCTTGCCTCAAATTCATAATGGACTGTGGTGTAGAACGCTGTGCTCAGCCTGGGGCTGAGTATAATGGCTGTCATCAGAGACAGCTGAGGAGGTTCCACTGAGACTTAAGCGAGCTGTGAGACTCATATATCCTTCCCCTTGCCTCCTTCTTCAGTTGTCCTGGAGGATGAGTCTGAGTCCTAGGCTATGACTGTGCACCCCCTGTCTCCTGGAGCTCACAGCCAGCAGACTGCTGCACTGCTGTGTAGTGATGAGTGCCTGGTACAATTCCACTCTGACCACAGAAGGGGTCTTTAAGGAAACCCTTGCTTTTCTTCTTCACTTATAATGTGTGAATGTCTGACTTGGGGACATTTGTAGTCCTTGCTCTAAGGCTCTAGACCTGAAAACCCTTGGAGGAGTTAGCACACCCCATAGACCCAAGTCCTCCACTCCCTGAGCTCTGACAGATGAAGTCCTTTCACTCAGATGAATGATGTTACATCCACAGGGACCTTCAGGACAAGGCAGAGCTGCAAATGTGGCTCTGCCCTCAGTGCTTTTCCTGTCGTGTCAGTCATGAATTCTTCCCACATTCATGACATTCCCACATTCCACAGCTTCCTTCGTAGCGTGGATGTCTCAGGAGGAGCTTAGAGCTTCAACCCATGTCATGTATAACCGTGGATTTCACATATTACTATTTATTTTTTACAACACAGCATAATATAGTGTATTCTGATTGCTGAGAATTTAGGAAAGGCAGTCACTTAACTTTGAATTGAGGAAGAATATCACATTTTCCTGACCCTGAGCTTTATCGACCTTGAGAGAATAACCCAAAACAAATGGTTACCAGAATCAGAACAAAAGGAGACCACACGTTACACCTTCTTTTCATAAGACATGTCACGGGAGCAGATGCAGAGACGCAATTAGGCAGAGCCCGAGGCATGGAGGACACCAGGCGAACATGGCCCACAGAATCATATAAGCAGGGCTCAGAGCCAGAGATCATGAAGTCTGCATGGATCTTGGGGTGTCTCTGACTCAGGACCCTTTTACTCCTGCTGGAGTTTTCCTATCCTTGATAAGTGGTTTGTGCAATATTTATGTGAGTACACTGTAGTTGTCTTCACACATCTCATTACAGAAGGTTGTGAGCCACATGTGGTTGCTGGGATTTGAACTCAGGACCTTTGGAAGAGCAGTCAGCACCCTTAACCGCTGAGCCATCTCTCCAGTCCCTTATACCTAATCTTATTGCAGCTTGTTATTCTGCATTCAGTTGCTAACACTGGGAGGCCTGCTCTTTTCTGAAGGGAAACATAGGAGCAGTGGATCTGGGGCTGCAGAGAGGAAAGAAGGAGGGGAGGCTGCAGTCAGGGTGTTTTGATTGAGAGAAGAATAAAGAAAAAGAAAACAAGTAGTGTGTGTGCTGTGTATGCAGAACAGACAGCAAGGTCAGTCAGTAACCATGGAGAAACCCTCAGAGACAGGAGCGGGCGGGTGTGGGCACAGAGCAGAGCGTCACAGAGGACTTCCTTTTGCTCACTTCACTTCAAAGACCTTGGAGTTTGTCCCTGCTCACCAGTTCAGTGTCACATCTCCCATGCACAATGGACACAGCAAGGGTCTACCTCAATTTAAAGCCATCCAGGACTCCAGGGCCTCAGTGTGCACCGCCCCTGTCTGTTCCCCCAGGTCAGTAGCTTTATTTTTCATTATAGCATAAGAATAACTTCCAGAGTTATGATTTTTCTTCCGGTTTTAAGTTATTGCTTTGAAGATGAGCAGCTGTCTGTCAGCGCTGAAGAGTGTAGCTGGATCAACTTTGGATTAATAAAAAGCCCATCGGTTCCATCTTTAGTCAGTTGGTCAGTGTGAAACTTGGGCAGGCATTCTTTTGACTTTAGTGACCACACCCTGAAGATATTTTACATCTACAAGGAAAGGGATGCTTCTACCACACAGGCTCGCTATAATGCATCGTGCCTGGTCCAAACTTCTCTACAGAACACAAAACCCATGAAGCCTCTCCATTCCTCGCTAGCACTGAGCACGGAGGAGTTGACAGATGTGGCACCCGGTCTGCCAGAAATGTGGAAGACTGGTAGGAGGCATATATGAAGGGTACCATGCCTTAGGGATGGATGAAAAGAAAGACACAGAGGCAGAAAACATGTCTACAGTGGTCATGGTATGGTATCAGGTTCTGTGATTTAACTGAGCTTCCTTATATAAACTGTGATGCTTAAAATCTAACCTTTCTATACTGTGTAAAGAATGTGAACCCACAACTCTTTAAGGCTTTTTGTCAGAAACTATTAAAAAATAGTTTAAAAAGAAAACAGGAAAAAAGATCCAAAGAAAAAAGTCACCAAAACTGCATTATAAACTTTACATAGGATCTGGGAAAGTGGAGGGCTTTGATGGCCAGAGGGAGGATTTGATGGATGTGTTATATGTTGTAGGCTCAGGTAAGTGTTTGCTTTCCATGTTTATGGCTGCAAACATGGAAGAAGCAACTTGAGAAGCTAAAGGTTGAGGTTTTGTTTTCCCACTGAGTCTAGTCAGCACTGCCAGTGTGTGCATGGGCTTGGAGTCATGTCCTGAGCACAGGTGGCCTCTTAGGAACTGTGTCCTCGAATAAAACTGACTCTCCCACTCCGAGCAGCTATCAGCTGTCAGTGACCACCCCCCCAGATGACATTGGAGCTCCAGGCCCAACTCCCCCCTCCATGCTGCGCCTTTTTCTGACTTGAGTTTTCAAAGGTCTCGTGCAAGCTACCACAAATGGTGTGAGTTCATGTGTGCAACTACCCTGCTGTGTGTAGAAGACCGTGTTTCATTGCAGTTGTGCACCATCTCTGACTCTGCAGTCATTCTGTCCCCTCTTCTGTGACGATGGCGGAGCCTTGGCTGGGGATGGGATGGGGTGCAGATGTCCCATTTAGGGCGGAGTACATCATAGTCTCTTATTCTCTACATGTTGTGGGTGGTACGCACCTATAATCCCATCACTTGGGATGTGAAGCAGAAGAATCAGGAGTTCAAGGTCATCTTCAGCCACACAGAGAGTTAGCAGTCAGCATGGACTAAGGGGCAACACTGCCTTGAAAGTATAGGAAAGAAGACTGTGAAAACCACATTGTATAATATGTACTTTGCCCTGGCCCACGGGGGTTTTCCACAGGGGACTCTAGAAGAGAAGGGCAGAGAAACAGAGACAGGAGACGCGGAAGAATGAGGTCAAGACAAATTAACTGCTCAAGACCTCCTAAACTGTATTTTCTCAGGGAACTTATACAGGCAGGGGGAGAAGTGAGAAAGTGGGATTCTTTAGTAGCCTGGGCATTCAGCCAAAGTGAATCTCTGGCAGCTGCAAGATGTTTTCTTCTTCTGGGAGGGCACAGTGACCACTCAATTTCTCCAAGGTCTGTAGCTGAGGAGAAGTCAAAACCCAAGCCTATCTTTAAAATGAACTCTAAACGAAAAGTAAAGTCAGTTTGGTTCCTGGCATATTTAGTGTATGCTTAGTGTGTGTATGTGTGTGTGTCTGTGTGTGTGTGTGTGTGTGTGTGTGTGTGTAAGAGAGAGAGAGAGTAAAACAGTGTACATAGAATTTGGTACTAGCCAGTTTCAGTTCATCTATCCATTGGGGTTTTGGAACTCCGCCAAAGAGGAGGGACTAACACAACTGAAACACTGAAATACCGTCTGGACTCACGAGAGGCTTCTCCTTGGGTGCCACACTTTGATCCAATATGGAGACCATTGTAGACAGCGGTGAAGCAGACCCAGTGTTCAGGAACAGAATCACATGTCATTAGCACTGAAAGTCACAATTACCAGAAGACCGAGCATCAAAAAAAAAGAAAGAAAGAAAGAAAGAAAGAAAGAAAGAAAGAAAGAAAGAAAGAAAGAAGAGAAGAGAAGAGAAGAGAAGAGAAAAGAAAAGAAAAGAAAAGAAAAGAAAGGAAAAAAAAGAAAAAAAGGATCTTTCTTGATTAAAAGAAGATCCTCCTTAGAGATGCTTTGACTCCCTTCCGGAAACAGAACATAGCATCTATTTTTGGACAGCACTCAGCGGCTATCAACCCATCTTTACATCTATCAAGTTTGCCGATGCTCCTTTGTGCATAATGTGTGCATAAGCATTATCCTTTCAGTCCTGCTTTATCAAAGCAAACAGTTGAACCCAATGGAGAATTCATCTCATGGAATTCTGCTTTAAGATGGTGGAGAAAAGCTTCTCTCTGCAGCTGATCTTCTACTTGAATCCAACTGTCCTTGTTAGTCAAAACCACCTTTAACTGTTATTCCAGATGTCCTCAACTGACTCAAAGGAGTAACAAGATTTTTAACTTCACAGATGCCTGTCGGTGCCCACGTTCACACAGGTTGGCTCTGAAGCTCAGCTGTGCTGGGCTGATCCTTCTTGCCTTGACCCTGGTTGGGCTGAGTGTCTTAGGTAAGTGAGGCCAGGACTCATGCTTCAGAATCCTTCCGCAGTGTCTTGACAAATCTTGATGCCTCTTCACAGGAGTTAGACCTTGAGCCTGGATGAGGGTCAATGGCGTGAGTAGGAACAGGACAGTATCCCATACCCAGTGAGGAATTTCATATTGCCTTCCTGCTTCCAAAACACACAAAGGGCTCTGTAACAGGCCCAAGCATGGCAAAGATGGCGCCAGCCGATTTTGTCCTTTCCTTGTTCCTCTCCCTTGCTAAACCATTAGATTACATTTTAAAGCTAGCCCACAAGGTCTATTCCCTTCATTAGCCACTTCCTTATGCCTGATTCATTCCTGAGGCTGATCCCTGAGATCCAGCTATCAAAGTACCTAGGTCTAGTAGTCAAAATTCATTATTGGCTATCCTGACTAACATGTCAGTCAGGACTTCCCAGCTGACCCTAGAACAGACTTCCCCCTTTTCTCATTAAAAACCCACTCTTGCAAAATCACCTGCTGCTGTCTTTGCCTGATCCAGAGGCAACCTGACTTGCAATCCCTCCAGGGTAATAAATGCTCTTTGTGCTGAGAATTTGGTGTCTGAGTGTGTTCTGAGCTGACTCCAAGCCCTCAACACACACACACACACACAGCCTAAAATAAATAAATCATAATTGTGACAAAAACATAACATAGAAAACTAAAAGGCTCTAGTGTTTGGCTTGTTAAGTGTCTATTAAACTGTGATGACACTAAGCTATCTTCCTTGGAGGGGTGTGCTAATACTCATTCTGAAGAGGATTCAGGCAGTGAGTGTGGGTAAGTTAAGAGTCTCTGTAAGGCCATTGGATAATATGCAACTAAACAGAGGTGTGAATCTACGTGTTTTATGTTTTTCTTCTTTGTTTATATATTCTGTCTCCATCCTCAGCCCTCAGCCTAGTTTCCTAATAGTTTATTCTCAGTCCAGAAGTTCCGATTTGTTGAAATAACTTGATTTCCTGGAGTGAGAAATGGAACACAACTGTTCCACCATTCATTTCAGCATTAATCCTCTGTGTGTGTTTTCTCATTCACCAGTGAGAGTCTTAATACAAAAACCATCAAGAGAAAAATGCTGTGTGTTTATTCAAGAGAGCCTGAGTAAAACTACAGGTAATTCTTGTGCCTTGTATTTTGCAAGAATATTAGCTGATGTTTGTTATTTACCAGGAGTTACAGTCAACTAAGGCTTACAACAGCCATCTCTAAAGATGCTATATCACCATATCTTATGTTAGAGGAAATTACTGCAATATAAGCTTGTTGAGGGTCTCATAATTGGTAGTTAATAATGCTGGTAACATCTTTGAAACTGTGTGACCTTGAAACCTGAGATCTTAACCACTTGGCCATACTGCCTAGGGCTATTAGCACTTGATCATTAACTTAAGAAAATGCTGTGTCAAACACTTAACTTTGTCTAAAGTATATTAATAAAAAAAAGTGTATTCCTTGTTATTTATATTTCTTTGATATGTCATGACAATCATCCTGTTCCTGTACATGTTGATAAAGGTGTGTGTCAGTAAAGGAACTACTGTGTGTAACTGGTTGTGGTGCAGCAAGAACAGGGTAGAAGTACACCATGTCTTCCTCTCCCTTCAGACAGTCCAGCTAAGGTAGAGTGTCCACAAGACTGGCTTTCACACCGAGACAAGTGCTTTCATGTTTCTCAAGACACCAACACTTGGAAGGGAGGTCTAGCTGACTGTGATGGAAAAGGAGCCACTTTGCTCCTCATTCAAGACCAGGAAGAACTGGTAAGTTGTTCAGTAAAACAGAGACGTTAGCACGTTCTTTAAGCTACACCAGTGTCTCTAGATTAACAGATCTTCCACACAAGGGAAGTGGAGACTTTACATTATGGAAGCTCATAGTCTGAGAGACTAACGGGGCGTGTGAGCCATTAGCTGCATGTGTAAGGTGTGTGTCCTTTAGATCATTAATACAGGGCACAGATTTCACAAAGAAGGAAGAATTAACTGTGTTGGGGACTCAGGAGGGGTACAGATGGCCCTTGAATTAGGTTTGAGGAGGCTGGTAGAATATGAGTCCCCAATGCACAGACTCAGGGTTAAGTCCTCTGCTCTGTTTTCATTGTAGAGATTCCTACAGGATTCAACAAGGGGGAAAGGCAATTCATTTTGGATTGGACTAAGTTACACATCGTCAGACAAGAACTGGAAGTGGATAAACGGCTCGACCTTAAATTCTGATGTGTGAGTACTAGAGGAGTAACTTGAATATTCATTTCTGTTGTAGAGGCTTTGGGGGTTCCCCTTGGTGGCTAATAGTAAAGAGAATCTGTGTAGTATAGGCCTGTTAGCCTTTTTGTAGGGGGCAATCCCTCAGCTAGCTGTCTACTCCACCTGCCTCCCCTGCCCCTGTGTCTCTACTGAGTGACTCTCTGCTCTGTCTCCCTGCTCTGTTCCCATTCTTTCTCCCATTACACCAGCCTCCAGCTCTTTTTGTTTCCCAAAGCCTTCTCTCTCTCTCTCTCTTTTTTTTTTTTTTTTTTTTTTGTGGTTTTTTTGGATTTGGTTTTTTTGAGACAGGGTTTCTCTGTATAGCCCTGGCTGTCCTGAAACTCACTCTGTAGACCAGGCTGGCCTTGAACTCAGAAATCCGCCTGCCTCTGCCTCCCAGAGTGCTGGGATTACAGGCGTGTGTGCCACCACCGCCGGCTAGCCTTCTCCTTTCTGATACAACAAAATAAAATAAAATAAAATAAAATGTTAATTAGTATAGTGGGAGGGGTTTCATAGCTTACTCATTCAGGTACCAATCAGCGAGCAGCAGGACTACTCCATTTATATCCTAGTGCTGCCCTTTGGCCAGATTGAGGGCTCTGTGACCTCCCTGAAGCAGCTGGCTATCTAATGTGATAATCTCAGAGAATCACCTTTTTGGGCAGGTGAAGAAGTAACTAACATTTTCAGATAGAAAGCAGGTCTTGTGGGCTATAGAAATGACAATACTATATATCCTGCCAGCTTTTGGCACCATTAATTAACAATTGAGAATACAGAAGCACACCATAGTAGCCAGTTGATACTTACTATAGGTGTGGGGTTCATTACCCCAATCCATTTTAGGTCTTTAGAGCTATAGATCTCTAACACTGATATCAGAGATTAAAGGGATTCAGAACTGACTGGAAATATAATTCAAAGGTGGCAGAAAATTTTACATGTGAAAAGATATCAGCCTTTTATAAGGTTATGTGTGTGCATGTATGTATGTATGCATGCATGCATGCATGCATATGGGTTTCTGCATTGCCACAGAAGTCACAGCAATGAAGCAGACTACAGACAGAAACCCCTTAAATAAAAACAAAAGATACCCAATCATATTTCCATTCTTTTTCATCTCAGATATTTTATCACAGTGACAAAAAGCTGATTGATAGGCAATTTTATGACATCCTCTACAATGGCTGCTAATATTTGGGTAGTTTCTCTCAGGTGTGTCCAGTTTCAATATATGCTCAGTTAGGGCACACTTGGTTTACAAGTCATAATTGTATGTAGATCACGTAGCAGCCATTAGCTATTTGCTCTTTGGTGTCTCGTTTTCTTATTGTGTGAGATTGTCAGGACACCATGAATGCAATGGCTGAGCTGATGTTTCATGTTAAGTTATATGTTTTAGCAGAACTCATAATTATTGGTATAACAGGGAAGGATGTATCATGGCTCCAGAGGCAGTAGGACCTGGGAGAACAGAGCTGATAAGACAGACTAAAGTCTCATGCAACAACCAACTTTACTCAGAGCAGCAGACAATTTATACTGAGGGCTGAGACAGTTCATGAGTTCAAGCTGTATACAACAGCAAAGATAACTGAGCATGACAAATGTGTTCTTCCAGAGAAGCAAACAGAGGACAATTTAAACATCACTTATCAATAGTAAGTAGTAATAAGCAACTGAAATAAACCCAGTCCTTTCTGCTTCACTTGGAAGAGCACGAAAACACATTCTAAGAACATTTCATGTTTTAAAGAAACAGAGTCACAAGACTCTTGTCCTGTTTTCCTGGAGTGTTCCCACAAGCACTCAAACTTCAAGCATTCAAACTTCTCATATGATTTCATTCCTGGGCTATGCCGTGACAACAACATATGGTCTGATTGCATTCCTGCTCAATTTCAGGAGCTTGTTGTTAAGACTTGTGTGTTGTTTATTTACTTAAATTCTAAGGAACTTCTGTTAGAACTTTCTGATTATTGGTTATTATTATTATTAATTATTTTGCTGTTATTTTGTTTTTTGAAACAGGGTTTCTCTCTGTAGCCCTGACTGTCTTGGAAGTCAGTCTGTAGATCAGGCTAGCCTTGAACTCATAGAGATCTATATGCCTCTGCCTCCCAAGTGTTGGAATCAAAAGCCAGCGAACTTTCTGAGTTTTAATGAGCCTCCTTCCAGGATGGAACATTTTAGTTCATAAGAAATTGCTACACAACAGTGTGTGTGACCCTTTGAGTTCAATTCTGATAGCTAACTTGAATATGAATGGGGCCTATTCATTGGAGCATAGGCAAATGAATTAATGGCTATATCGCTGAAGAAAATGACATGTCCTCACCTAGCAACTATTAACTGCCCATATCCTCAAGGAAATCTGGGGTCTCAAGAGCCCCCTTTCTACCTGCGATGGAAGGTTGGCTGAACAGTGCCAATCTTGAGCAGGTCTTGTTCAGGTCATCGCAGTGGCAATGAGTTCATGAGTGACCGACCTTGTCAAGCCCAGAAGACATTTTCATAGCACTCCTCCTGACCTCTGGCTCTTACATTCTTTCCGCCCTCTTTTCCATGATGTTCCCTGCAATCATGGTAAGGGTGATGAGGTAACTGCCCCACTTAGGGCTGAGAATTCAGTTATCACTTATTCTCAGAACTGTGGCCAGCTGTGACTCTTGGCATTAACTACTTCCTGTTGGACATGGAGGGGGGTGAACTTAGCTCAATACCCCCAGCTGAGCTGTTTGCATAGGAAACATTATGCAGAACATCCTGAGGCTTATTTTGATTCCTGATTTTCCCACCCAGTGTGCTGGGGACCTCCCAGGTGCTTAATTGTTTTTTCCTATTGTTCTTCATGACCTCTAGTTTATATTGCTGGTCCCTCAGTAAAGCTTTGGCATTCTCCTTACTGAATGACTGTGTCTGTGTCTTCTGTCAGTCCCCCAGGCCTATATCTGATACCCGGTACTGTGGCAGTGCAGGCGCTGTCAACTTCCCACTACAACAAGACATTCCCGTGCTTCTATAGTCCTTAGATCTTCTAGAGGAGAAGATGACCAACTCAGGATAACTATAGAAAATCCTAAACACTAAGGGCTGCTATTCTCTTTCTCCTCAGATTAAAAATCACTGGTGACACTGAAAAGGACAGCTGTGCTGTCATTTTTAGGGACAAAGTGACTTCTGAGAGCTGTGCTTCAGACAACCGTTGGATCTGCCAAAAGGAACTAAAACATGAAACCACGAGTAATGACTCCTGACTGGGAATCTCATCTCGATTACTTTACCATCCACACCAGATCTCTGCATCCAACCTGTCTCTGCTGTCTGCCTCACAGTGCAGCAGTGGCACAAGGCATGGACTCTGAAAGCACTGGGACTCTCACAGATTCTTTATTGTGTAAATGTAAATGTACACTGACTGACACAGGTGTGCCATTCTGTGAGGGGAGTTCTGTGGAAAGAAGACCAGGCAGCCGAGGGGCACGGGATTTTAATCCTGGAGTCTGTGTGGTCTTCCCTAGTCTCGGTGCCTGAGGTCATCTGCAGACATTCACAGAAGACTGCAAAGTCCTGATCTCTCCCCTGTCTCCTCCAAGCCATCAAACCGGGCTGTAGAATATTGATTAAAGCCTTTGCTCTTGACTGACACCAGAAACCCGTGGTTAAGGGATTTGGGGGAGGACTGACAGAGGTTTAAATAGCATCTAAAAAATCCTGGGTAAACTGAGCTCTGATCATGTGATGCCTCCACCAGACCACGATGCTCACCTGCAGATCCTGAACAAATACTAGCACCTTGGCGATGGGCTTCTCATAATTCTGTGGCCATCAGTCATGTAAGGGCAATGTCCCAAGCCCCTCCACCTACCGGTTACAGATCACTTAACCTCAAAACGGATCTCCATTTTAATGAGGTACCTAAAGTCCTGAAGGGCGTAGCCAATTAAGCTCTCCTTCCCAGACTCTCCTCCCTGCAAAAGGTATTTAACCTCAGGCCCACCCCGAGAAAATGGGGAACGGTTTTGCAACTCTCCCACCTTGACAATAACAGATTTTAATGCTTTAAAACCTTGGACCGCCTCTTTTCTTCGGGATCCGCTGTGGGGAGCAATGGAACAGGACTTCGTCTAAAGAGCAGCGTCTAGTCTCTTGCAGAAGGCCTCTCAGTGCTCCCAGCTATGGCCTCCACTAAACCAAGCCGCCCACCCGAGAAGCCAAGGACTGCCTCCTCCCCGGGGGACCCAGCTGGAGCTCCCCTCTTTTCCTCTCTCGGCTCTGGGCTAGATCCAGCCCGAAGGTCCTCACTCCGTTATCAGCGGAATCTAGGTGCCCAAGAGTCTGAGAACCTGACAGCCCCGGGAGGCGGGGGAGTAGAGAAAAAGGGGCGGGGGAGGGGCATGGAGGGGGTGGGGGAACGAGCCGGCTCCAGCAGTCCCCTAGGACCTTAGGCTGTCCCCGCCCACCAACCCCTGAAGCAGGGTCCCGAGATGTCATAGCCCCACACCCACCCAGCGCCCGAGTGGGGTCTGTTAAGTCAAAACTCCTGTGTCCTGCCTCCCTGAGTGGCCCGAGCCCTGGGGCGGACGTGGCACCCCATTAATCCACACATCCAAAGTGTGGTGTTCCAAACCTTGTTTCCCATCAGTTAAACACAAAACAGGAGATGAGTGTTCCTGAGGATACAAGGAAAGGTAAAATGCCACCAGGGTAGGAGTGAAGGCCGACATGGCCGTTCTGAAAACAGCAAGGGACATCTTCTTTACCATGCAGCAACCCCCTCTGCGCCTATGGCCTGATAAAGAAAAACTCTGAAATGTTTTTAGTTTTAAGTTTCAAGGCTGGAGGATGGGGCAGGAAAGAGATAAGGGAATTTAATCTGTTAGAAGCTATTAGCGCAGGAAAGAGATAAGGGAATTTAATCTGTTAGAAGCTATTAGCAAAACCAGCAAAGGACTTCCTCCTTCTTTTGGGTACATATGGTACAACCTTAGCTTAGAACTGATGCTTGGTGGCGCACGCCTGTAATCCCAGCACTTGGAAGGCAGAGGCAGGCGGATTTTAGTTCCAGGACAGCCAGGGCTATACAGAGAAACCCTGTCTGGAAAAAAAAACAAACCAAAAAAAAAAAAAAAAAAAAAAAAAAGAACTGATGCTGGGCAGGTATGACCAGGCACTGCCTTTCCGTCTGAATGTAGAAACTGTCCTCATAATAAATCTAAATAATCACTCTTGCTCTCTTGGGCTCTTCCATTTCCCCCCTCTCTCCACGTGTTCATGGCCGGCCTCTGCTTGCTCTCTCTCTCTCTCTCTCTCTTGCTCTCTCTCTCTCTGCCTTTCTCTACCTCTGCTACCCTCTTGACTCTCTTCCCCATATCCTGAATAAACTCTATTCTATACTTAAATAAATAAACAAACAAATATATCCAAATAATCCAGCAACAGCGAGGACCTTCCCCAGTGTCCCTTATCTGTGCCCACTTCCTCTTAATCCTCTCTTTTATCCACAGGCAAAGTGAATTCAGCCTTAACAGTCGCTGCTTTCCTTCCCAAGGTGGTGTTTATTACTAAAATGATTTTGATGCAGGTGGGGGGAACCAACCCATGCTGTGGATAAAAACATCGAGAGCAGAGGCTCAAGAGTTCAAGGCCAGACTGGGCTACATAGCAAGAGCTTGTCTCAGGAAGCTAAAACCCAACAAAACCAACGCTTTGGGGATGCGTTTAATTTAGCTTGAACCAAAATGCCCTTTATCCTTGACGGTGGGAAATGTGGAAATTTGCCACGGACCAGCCCTGCCAGGTATGGGGGTCCCTGGGAAGTGGGTTCTCAAGGCTAGGTGGGTAAGGATTCGGCAGTGACAAACAACCATACACGGACACAGTTTGATTGTATTTTGCAGCTCTCAAGCAAGGGTTCTTATGCATAAAGAAACAGGTGTTACACCTGAAAAGCTGTGTTCAGTGAAGCAGTGGAATAGAACGGACATTGCAATAGTCATTTGCTACAGCAAAATATAAAATACAAAATCATCCAAGTATTACAACTTCAAAAAGGGTGTTTCAAGTAAAACATCCAGGTAGAACAGACGTTATTATGATCATTTGGTACATCGAAATAGAAAAATCATCTAAGGCTAGTGGTAAATTTCCAAGAATAAACTAATGAATTCATATGATCAGTTACTATTTAACTTCTAGCTCCTGTTTTTCTGTAAATCTTCAAAGCATAAACTTAAACTATGACTAGTCTGCAATATGAAAATAACCTTGCATTTATCTCTGTAAGGTACTGACTTTATCTCCTACATATTGTTAAAATATAAAACTATTGGGATCAAGTTTCCCTTAAATAAGGTATCTCTTTATTTAAGGCTTTCTTAAACAATATACCAAAACCTACTTCTGATGACACACATGCAGCCATATAAATTATCATTGTTGGGAAAGTTTATAATTATCAATACTATCTTATAGATGATTTATAAAGTGAAGCACTGGTTTTCTCAGAGATGAGGTCTTGTTTAGTGAATCCATCTCAAGGGATGGTTTTGTAGCCATAATACTCGCTTAAGATCTTAGCCTAGGCTATCAGGAACATCTCATATATAGGAAAAGGAATAAAAAACAGAAAACACATGTGTACATACACAATGAAAAAGCAGCTGCACTGCAAGTCATTTATCCACCTGAATGGGATGATCTCAAAATAATCAATTCAATCTAATTCTCTCCCTCCCTCTTTCTCTGTTCCCCACCTCTCTGTCTCTCAGTCTCTCTGTCTCTGTTTCTGTCTCCATCCCTCTCTCTGTCCCCTTGCCCCCTCACACTCTCTCTCTGGTTTTTAGAGACAGGGTTGCACTGTATAGCCTTAGGCTGTCTTGGAACTTACTCTGTAGACCAGGCTGGCTTCAATCTCAGAGTTCCTGCTGCCTCTGCCTCTCATGTGATGGGATTAAAGGTGTGCACCACCAACTTTTCTTATTACTAATAAAAATATTAAGCACAGTGATAATCTCTCTGACAAAGATCTGGCTATAACTACTGTGTTTAGATACACAACACTGTCAATATTTTTTATTAAATATATGATTAATTTTATTTTTGTGTACGGGTGTTTTGTGTGCATGAATATCTTCATACCACTTCAATGCCACCGACCCATCTCTCCAACTCCAATGTTATTTATAATAAATACTCTATGATTATTATTTGAAACTTCTTGCAGTTGAACAGTCACATAGAAAAGTGATTTTCCTTCTGGAAAAGGATAAACTTCTTAGAATATTTTGTATAAATTCTAAAATAATGATGAAAGGCTAAAGGCTTTTTTAGGAAAACATTATGTATTTCTTGGGATGTAGAATGTAGATAGCTCACAAGCCTGCTCTTTATGTGTGTCATAGCTCATTGTACACTAGTACTACTTCAGTTGTGTTAATATAGAAAGTGTAGATGTCTTTTCATGACTTGTTTCTGTAAATTTTACATATACTTAAAATCTTTCACTTTTTTATTTATTAAAGAGCAAGATAGATTTATTTACTAAAGAAGTACTGATAGACTGATAATGGTCAGAATTATGATTATCTATTTATTTATTAGGACATGGGGTACATCACTGTTCAAAGCAGGCAAAGATCCTGGTCCTTGTACAGCCTACGTCCTCTGTTAGCCAGACTGACAATAAAAAATAAAAATAAGAAAATATATCAAAGTAAAAAAGTCCCAAGAAAGAAAGAAAAGGAAATCTACTTTCCGGTGGAGGGTTTAAAGTCAGTGGTCAGTGTTTCTGTCCTTACATGCATGTAGCCCCAAGACCTATTTCCATATATCCAGTATTATAAAATAAACACAATCTTTAAATGGAAAAGAAAAAAAATCCATTTTCTGAAACATTAAAACAGTATTTCTCAACCATTTTTTATATTATCCCCTAAAGTGCCTTCTTGCATTTTAAAAGATATTTTGTTGTAATTGTCATATCCAAATGTCAATATTGTGGAGATAGACACATAACTGTTTAATGTGCTCTGTGTAGAGCGGAAAAAAAACAAAACATTTTCAATCCATCACAGCAGGCTGTGTGTTGGAAATGTCATCCCTGTGAAAATGAAGCCTTCATAGGAGCACTACTACCAAATAGCAAGAAAAGGCCTGGATGACGGGACTGCAAGCCATTCAGAGCCAGCTGTGGGCTGATGGGAACTTAGGAAAAGATTCCCTGCTTAAAAGAAGACTGCCTGCCTGTCAGCCTGAGGAGGACGGAGACTAATGGGAGCCCCTGAGAAACTGGGCAGAGTCTCTGTGGCTCTGTGGTTTGTTGAAGTAACGGAGGCCGGGTCAGAGAGGACCGAGCAGAAAGAGACAGATGCATGAAATTGGAAAGTGAATTTCATTCCATTGGTTGGGTGGGAGTTTTCATTTGCAAAAGTGTTTATTTTTATTAATTTTAAACTGTACGTGTGGGGTGTGGGTACTCTCAGAGGCCAGGGGCCTTGGATTCCCCTGGAAACGGATTTGCAGATGGTTGTAGACTGATCACGCGATACAGGGGCTGGGCGCCAAACTCAGGTCTTTTCAAACCCAGGTCCTCTAAAGAGCAGCACACAGTCTGGTTGGCCTGACTGTCTGTCTCTCCGCTAGTGACTGTCCCTCCTGCCTGCTGTCTGCTTTTAGACGACAGTTCAGAACCTCACTCAGAGGGTCTCAAATGAATGCACATCCATTCTTCAGAAAAATGATGGTGTCCACCACAGCTGAAGATGATGTGCCCTTTTAACTGGAAAACAGGAACCCCAGGACCAACAGTTTGGGGCTTACCCCCTTGCTGTTGCTGTGCTGTCTGCAGTACCTGGAAAGGTCGCTTCTTTCACAGGGCCTTTTTCCATGGAATCTCTCTGAGAAAAGTAAATTTCCATGTTCTTGTCATGAAGGGGCTGCTTGAATAATTATATAGAAAAGTCGCTGCTGCCTACATTGTAATGATAAGACGGGTCCTATCTGGTCACACCTGCCATGAATGCTTGGAGTGGCCTCCTAATCCATCTCTAAGGGAGAGTGAGTCTCACGAGTGAGTTGCATGCAGCTAACGCCCCTTCGGCCATAGAAGATGCAGCGTTGCCAGTTTTTAAAGTTCTGTTTGTCTTCTCTGCTGTTTACTGAAGATTTTTCCTTTTTTTTTTCTTTTTCAAAAATCATACTAATTGCAGGTTTATTGGGAAGCTGCTCCTGGGAGGGTGAGTTGACTGGCCCAAGAACTGAGGCCAAGGAGTCACCATGGGAGAGAGAAGGTGGAAGGAGAAGAGAGAGAGAAAGGGTAAATGCACAGGAGAGAGAGAGAGAGTTTTTAATAAAGAGTAACATTTCAAAGTTATTTAGTAACTCTCAGAGAAGTGCGAGTGATAACCAAGACTGAACACACCTCTGTCTGTATGAAGGATGGCTTTTTCTCTTTTTCTCTGGAGTTGTGGACATTTAAATCAGTCACATATAGAGACTGACAAGAACTCAGAGACAGGGTCATGTTTCCAGATTCAATTTTCATAGCCTCCTTAATAATTTCAATTATACTGTTATAAAATAAAATGAAAACATTCTTGCATACAAACAAATAATTAAATAAATGTAATTAAATCAAATGCCCCTTGCAGTTATCAAGTTCCTCCATTTCCCCTGACTCCTGTCTAAGGACTGGAGTGAAGCCTGCGCGACTCTAAAACTCCCGACACTTTGCAACAAGCATCTGGAAACAGTCATGGTCCACACGCTTGCCACAAGTGTGAGGCACAGCAGATCTGAAGTAACTGACACATTGTCCATGCAGAGGAGCTCAGAGTGCAGAGTGGAGCACCGCTTCAGGACGGCTGCGTTCCCATCTTCTGATAGAGCTTCTGGTCTCTTCTCATCCACGCCCTCCGTGTACGACCTCTTGTTAGCCCTCCACATTCCTTTCTTTCAGCTCACTAAACCTTCTGAGAGACAAGAGAGCTGATTTCATCCCTGTAGAATACAAGGACAATTTAGCACATGAAAATCAGTGTTGATAAAGGGAAGACAAAGGTCAGGATCATCTCAGAGAACACAAACGCAGCATTTGACAAGGTTACACAACCTTTATGGTGAGGCGTTCGTTTAACAAAATAGGGTAGAAGCTCCTCCACTAACGTGGTGAAGAGCATTTATAAAAAGCCAGTGGCTAACAGCTTACTCATGGGGGATGTGGGGGTGGGGTGTGGGGGATTAATACTCAGGGCAAGTGCTGACCCCTACTGGCCAATAAACACACTGCTGCTCAGCATAGGACTGGAGGCCATGGCAAACAAAAAACAAACAAACAAACAAAAAAACAAAGACAGCTATCTATATTAGAGAAGACATCAAATCGTCTCTATTAGCAGACAACATACTCTTTGAAATTACATTTATATGTAACGGAAATTTCTGGTTTCCTTAGAGACTCAGGTGTGTCATGTGATGTTTTTCTGGAAGCTGTCTTAGGAGAGGATGTCTTGCTGAGAACAGACAGGTGGTGTTTTTCTGGAAGCTGTCTGGAAAAGGGGCATGCGATGTTTTGCTAGAGCAGACACTTGGGAGAACACGTGATGTTTGGGAAGGGCATAACTATAGCCCAACAGACAGTGGGCGACGTTGGCACTGGTTCTCCTTGCCACTCTTTGCTGGTGATTGCGGGGCTTGGCTGACACTGGTCTTCGCTGACAACGCTGTGTGGTATTGGCTCACCTTGCCATCTTTGCTCAGAACCTTGCAGTTTCTTCTGGACCGAGCTGCCATTGCTGATTTGTGAATGGTGTTTGTGAGGGGACCAAGCTGCCACTGCTGACTCGTGTGAGCTGACTCCCTGGTAACACAGGCTGGACTCTCCCCAAAGAGCTATTTCTAAACAGGTCCATGTCCTCCTCTGCCCTTTTGACTTTTCCTTTCCACGGAGGGCGGTGGGCTAGAAGGGAGGTGAAAGCACTTAAGCACACTTATTAAAGTCGGTTTTCAAAAATATAAACGTGCTCTTGCTCTGTCCTCTCGTCCCTCCCTCCCTCTCTCCACGTGCTCATGGCCAGCCTCTACTGCTCTCTCTCTCTCTCTGCCTTTCTCTGCCTCTGCTACCCTCTTAATTCCCCTCCCCATGTCCTGAATAAACTCTATTCTATCCTATAAAAAAAGAAAAATATAAACATATACATTTATGTATATATTGTGTGTGTGTGTGAGTTCATATGTGTACCTGTGTATCTGCCATGATGTACATGTGGAGCTCAGGGGACAGTTAGCCGAAGTCTAATACATGGATCTCAGGGATGAAATTCATGGTTCTCTCTCTCTCTAAATCTCTCTCTAAATCTCTCTCTCTCTCCCTCTCCTCCCTCTTTTTTCAGTGTGTGTGTGTGTGTGTGTGTGTGTTTGTCTGTCTGGGGGATCGTGTATGAGTGAGTCATACACAAACTCAGGACAGCCAACAAAATAATTCAAAATTTAGACTATAAAATTCCGGTGCAGAAATTGGTCACTATATCATTAACTTTTCTGTTGCTAGGATAAACCCTCATTGGCTTATACTTCCAAAATATTAGCATCTATAACCACAGGGCAGAGTGGGCGGGCAGGCGTGGGCTGGAGCAGGATGCTAAGAGCTCAAATCCTGAAGCACAGCAGGAAACAGAGATGACTGGAAGTAAGGTGGGACCTTACAGTCTCAAAGCCTGTCCCCAGAGACATGCGACATACTTTTCCAGCAAGGACACTCCTCCTAACCTCCCCAAACAGCACCACCACCTGGGGACCACGTGTTCAAATGCTCAAGATTGTGCGGGACATTTCTTACTTAAATCACACAGTCACCTGTGTGCGCAACTAACAAGGAGCAATTCGAGGAGAAACCTTAAATAATTCCACTAACAATCATGAAACAGACTGAATTGTTTAGGAATAAACCAAATTATAAATGTGAATGTTTTACATGATAAAAGTCAGAAAACATTGCTGCATGAAATTAAAGCAAACACTAATAAATGGCATCTTGGGTTAGTGGGTTGAATGAGTAAATATTGTTGAGATGATCAGACTAACAAAGTGACTGGCAGGTTCAAAGCAGTCCCTATCAAATCTTAATAATCTCTTGGTATGGGATTTGAAACTTTCAAAACACTTTGAATATATACAAAACTGGAGGACTTAGGTGGGCTTACTTGAAAACACGCTAGTAACCTTTAATAATGAAATAAGTATAAGATACTGAGTATATAGAGATACATAGAGGAACAAATAAACCAAAGTGAAAGAATACAGAACAAAGAATATTAAATGTTCACGTATATGGTCACATGATCTTGATAAGGATACCAAAACCACACCATGGGACGCGGGGCCGAGGGGGACAACAATGACGACGACAGTCTACTGAGCGAATGATGGAAAACCTGGATGACAAGTTTAGATTTTACTGCTCACCATGTGCAAAAATTAAATCAGAATGAGTTACAGAGATAAACAAAACCCTACCATTCTAAAATTTCTGTAGGAAAACATAGAGGAAAATACTAATGACATTGTATTTGATGACTTCTTGGTTGCCAAAAGCTCTGTCCACAAACACGAATTAGGCAAAAGAGGCAGCGTGAATCTTGAAGATGATTTGCAGTGGTCACAGTAGAGACTGAACGCGGAGCTGCAGCTGCTGCTAGCTGGGCTCAGGGTCGGCCTGAGGGTGAGGAGTGTGCTTCCCGGGAAGACCTGCAGGGGGCGCAGGAGCGAGAAGCGCCTTCGGGCTTCCGTGAGGCTGTGATTCCTTAGAGAAGGGGCGGTGGCCGCGATGTCCGAAATGTGCGTGAGGCCTGTGTAGTGAGTGCTCAGGTTTGGGTTGCTGGAAGGTAGGGCTTCGTACTGCCGTTGAAGCTCCACCTTCTTTCTTCATGGGTGGGGTTAGCGACGCAATCAGATATCGTAGTTAAGTATATTCGCAACGGGCAGCACACTTGCCGGTTCTGGTGGCGCAGGCCGGTAGGATTTGCTGAAGGAGGCAGAGGCAGGTGGATCTGGAGTTCGAGGCCAGCCTGGACTACACATTTTTTTTTCTTCTCGCCAAGAAAAGCCATAAAGTACCCAGGCCCACTAAAAATCCAACACTAGCGAAGCCTCATCGCTTCCTCCTCTCACTCTCATCTCCTTCGGCAACCGACACCCAGCCCGCACCAGCTCCACCAGACCCACAGGCACTCGGTCCACACCGCGGCTCTTACCCACGCCCACCCTCCTCTCTGCCCGACACGCTCCCTTCTCCATAGTCCCCCTGCTCAGCCGTCCCTGTCCTTAAGCACTTTTCCTCTAGTTCTCCGCGCTCAGTGGCTCTGCTCTTGACGTCATCCTCAGGGCTCCTTGTGTGGCTCACAGGGAACAGCCGGCACAGAGATCCGCGTCCCCAGCGTGCATGTGACGCACACATTTGTCATCTTCTCGCGTCTGCCCTATTCCCTTGCCATGGTGACCTCCTTTCCTCTTCGTCGAGCCTGCTGCACGTTCTTCCTCCCCCAGCTTCCCTTGCTGGTGACCCCACAGTCTCCCCTGTCCTCCTCCTCCTTCCCCACCTCTCTTTCTTTAATAAAAGTCATCAACGTGCGTTCTCATCCTCGTCCACTTTCAAAGGCTCCTGGGCCGAGCTGCCCCGCGCTATTCACAGCCCTGAGTGCCCTCTCGGTGCCCAGGCTCCCGTGTGGTTCCGGGGCGCACACGCGGGGCGGCAAGGCGCCCCACGGCAGCCACTGTGCTCGTGCGCTCCCTGACCCGGGCTCCGCGGGCCTCTGGCTGACCTGCGGGAGTGCGTGTCGTCTGCTGGAGCTGAGCTCGCCTGCTGTCCTTGCTGCTGTGTGTGCATGCAGCGTCAGGACCCGGGCATCCTCTGCGCTGCCGGAGCTCGACCGCAGGGTGCGGCTGGCTCTGCACGCTCTCAGTCCAGGACACGGGGCACCTGCAGGCAAACGGCTTTTATTGTGTGAGGACTCCAGTCCTGGTGGAGAGAAGCAGACCACACCCTAGCGAGACACAGCTCTCCTCGAGAGCATATATTTTAAAGGCTACTCTACACAGGGTGAGTTTAAATGGCTGTTATGTTAAGAAAGCGAGGACCCCATGCGGAGTATTGCAAGATCACGCATGGAGTTTTGGTAAAGACTAAACTGCACTGTGGTTTCTTTGTCCTTCCTTCAAGGCCTCCAGGAAACTTAGCAAGCTGAAGAGATGTAGCGAGTTTTCTGCACGCGCAGGAGCCTCACTCAGCCCTGTGGCTGCATTCTGGTTTTCACTGCCGTGGCTCTCAGGGGAGCCTGCCACACATTGAGAGGACTCAATGAAAAGCCTTCCTTAGGAGAACAGATCAAATAGAAGACACAATGTCAGGGCTTGAAGGCACAGTGAAGCAGCTGGAACCCTCAAACGAAGAAAGAATGAAAATGTAATTTAAAAATTATTAACATCCAATTTATTAAATATTAGTGTTGTTATTAAATACTAATTGTTAAATATTAAATGATTTAAAAATAAATATTCAAGAATTTGGGGACATCATGAATTATGCAGAAATTATGAACTAAATGTATAGAGGGAAGAGAAGCCTCTCAGGTCAAATACCATAAATGGGATGAACAGAGAAGGCCTGTCCGTGAACCACTGACTCCACCAGGTCACAATCTCTTATCTGTGTCCAGCTCTGAAAATGCCGTCATATGTTGAATCCGCCCAGAAGTTGATCCACTCATTCCTTTAACCCCCTTAAAGTCTAATAAAGGTGACTGGACACGTTCTCACGAACACTCACAGAGAAGTGCTTTACTAACATATTAGGCATTTAAAGAAGCTTGGAAGTTTCCAGTTCATCCTCGAAACAAACACCAATGTGAAACTGCCCCTTTATGGGAGGAAATAAAAGACAAGCATCAGAGCTCGCAGTCAGAGCCACAGGTCCCCGGCAGACACCCCGAGACCTTTTCACACTTCCCTGACCTCACCTGCACACTAAAGGTCTAATTCTGCAGTCCTTTTACCGGGCCATTGTGTCTGCTAACCTAGAAAAAGCCCCGACGCTGCACACAAACCTGCGACCGGAAGAGGGCGAATTCAGAGGAATGCTCGCCTGGAGGTGCGGGAGTGTGTTTCCCGGGGTGACCAGCAGGGGGCGAGGGGGCGAAAAGAGACGTCGGGGCTCGTGAGGCTGCGGTTAACTAGATAGAGTGAGGGTGACTGACGTCAGGCCTGGAGTGTGCGTGAGAGGAGCGGAGAACCGCTCGAACACGGTTGACAGTGCGGTTTGGGGCGAAGGCGGGCTGGCCGTTGTGCCCCACAATCTTCCCTCTTGGAAAGGCAGTGACGTCATTAGAATACATAGCTAAGTACGATCAGAGCAGGTCCGGCTCTCGCCGGCTCTGGTGGCGCAGGCCGGTAGGATTTGCTGAAGGAGGCAGAGGCAGGAGGATCTGGAGTTCGAGGCCAGCCTGGACTACACATTTTTCACCTCCAATTTTCGATTGGAGGACATTCTCTTTTTTTCTAAATTTAATACGAAAACAAATTCACGGGCACACGCCACCCGCAAACACATCTCTATCACTAACACGATTCCGAGATCTATTTTCCTCCCAGCCTCTCTCGCCCACGCACCCAGCTCGCACCAATTCCTTCCGGCAACTTCCTTCCCAGTGCAACTCACACGCTCTTGTCCACGCAAACCTGCACACGCCCGACCCTCACGTCCTCACTCCACACTTCTGTCCTGACACGATCCCCTTCTTCCAATCCGTGTCCTCATTCCTCCCGACCCTTGTTCTCCACGTTGTTAGTGTTGCACGGGCGAAGCCGCGATCAACAGTCGGCGAGAAATGCTCGCCGCAGGGAGTTTCGTTCTGTTTGTATTTGGTTTTGAGAGGAGTTCGGGCGGATGGAGACGGGTTGAATGGCGGTGACATCGAGCCACGCCTGCTAGCTACATCAGCGCCAAAATCTGCCTGCTGGGCGGGCTGGAGAGATGGCTCAGCCGTTAAAGGCTTGGCTCACAACCATAAAATATAAGAGTTCGGTTCCCAGCACCCACGGCTGTCTCTCCAGCCACCTTTTTTGGCTCCTAACACTCGGAGCACGCAAAATTAAAAAGGAAAACTTAAAGAAAGAAAAACGGAAAGAAAAGAAAAGGAAAAATACAAAATAAATCCTGTCTTTCTTCACTTAGTTGCAACTAGCTCTTTTAGACAACCTCATTTAACTCAGTCGCTTTTAAGCAATGCAATCAATTTTAATTAATTTTAACAGATATTTCAATTGGTTTTTATCAAAGCCAGCTTCAAATCTACACGCACTCCCAATGATCACAGACACTCAAAGACACAGCCGCACTTTCTCTGGCTGCCCTGCACCGTGTCTCTTGTGCCTGGTGTGTTTGACATCAACTTCAGGGTTCACAGTGTGGGCTCTCAGGGAACACCCAGCCAAGGAAACCTGCACCCCACACCCCCGCTGCTCCACGCCCTGCATTTAATTTGCCTGCTGGCCTCTACCCTAGTCACTTAGCGTGATGACCTCTTGCACCTGGTGGGCTTTCTTCCTGCCTGCTTTCATTCAGTAAGGACCCCAAGGACCTCTCCCCAGGCTCTTGCAGCGGACCCAGGTCCACATTCAGGATGAGGAGACAACCCTCGTTGTTGATGACAGTCAGAGTGCCTGTCTGCTGGCTGACAGGGTCCTCCTGAGTGTCAGGACCGGCCGGCCCTTGGCTCTGGCTGTGCCCCTCAGGTCTGTCAAAGCTGAGGCTACCAACAGGACATCAGCATCCGTGGTGCATCTGCTGCTGGAGTTGGTAGCCAGGGCTGGTTCAGGTGTATGTTGTATGTGATGCTAATCCTGAGATCCAAATGCGTGACTGAAACTATTGTATAAAATTGTGTGTATCTGGAACATACCTAGTAAAATAAATGTGTGGCCCGAATGACCCTAAATGACCTTTCGTATGATCACAGAGCCCCTGGCCTGGCTGTGAAGGGAGTTGGGACTTTTCAGAATCCATAGTTGAGGCAGCAAGCAGACTAGAGCCAGGGCATCTAGAGCTGGACAAGCTTGTAGCAAGGTTGTGGTTGAGCCATTCCACAAACAGACCGGCCATAAAAGATAAGGGGCATGCCTGGGAAAACTCCAATGGGTCATACACTATCTGGACTGGAGTCTTCTGTCTCCTGTCCTTGGATGCAGTTTAAAATGACCTTCCTGCTAACAAAAATAAACCGCCCTCCTACATTGCTGACGGCCCGATCTGCACGTATGCCAAAAAAACCCTGAGCGCCAGAATCCCTCGCCAATGTTTGAATTAGCAAATCATGTGTAACCGCGCCAAACCCCCCTGACAACCCCCCTGACTTTTCCTATATAAACCCCTAACTTTTGGGCCTCAGGGTCGACTCCTCTGTCTCCTGTGTGAGATACGTGTCGATCCAGAGTTCTGATAATAAACTACCTCATGCATTTGCATCAAGCCGGTCTCTCGTGTTTCCTTGGGTGTACGCTATCCCGAGAATGGAGTGGGGGGGTCTCCCCAAAAGGAGGTCCTACAGCTGGGCTATGTGGAGTGAAATGTTTGGATGTCTCCTGAGATAGATTGGTTCCCTAACCCACTATCCTCACCCGTGGTCAAAACCTTAGGGACAGAGTAAGGAAGGTTCCGGATCAGTAATTGGATGAAGGTTTCAGAAAGGCTGAGGAAGGAAAGAATTCCTAGTTTCCTTGGCCTGCAACTGACCCCAGGAACCTAACTCCTGGCCTTTTCTATAACAACAACAAAAAGCCCCCTCTGCTGCTTCTGGAAATGGTCAGTAACTTCAGAGACAAAGCTGGGGTAGGAAATGCTCCCGGCAGTGGCCAAGGGGAGCTGTGTTAACATGTAACTTGAGGGACTGGTTAAAGGCTGGTGTGGGGCTGTGGTACTCTTTGTCCCAATTTACCGCACATCAGGAGTCCCACAAAACCACTAATCTGAAAGCTCTAATCTGTGCGCAGAGGATCTAGGGTAGACTCTGCAGCCTGCACTTGCTCTTCGGTCTGTGGATTCACAGCGCTTTGCTCGGCTGCTCTAGAGGGCCTTGTTCTCCTGCTGACCGCCATGTTCTCTCACACCCTTTCCATCTCCTCTTTCAGGGACTCCCTGAGCTCGGTGGGGAGGAGTTTGCTGAAGACTTTTAGAACTGTGTGTTCCAGGGCCCCTCCCCTACCTCTCTGCATAATGCCCGGTGTGGGCCTCAGTTGTTCCATCTGCTGCGGGAGGAAGCTTCTCTGGTGATGGCGTAGTCAGGCACTGATGTGTGAATATCAGAGAATGTCATTAGGAGTCATTGGTCTGTCCCTGACTATCTCTTTGTGGGGTGGGGTTGGGAGACTGTAATGACTGAATCTCTCTCACTGGGGGTTATAGATCTGTTTAACTTGCTTATCTGATCTTGATTTAAATTTTATATGTGGTACCTACTGAGAAAATTATTCATTTATTTTATATTTTCCAATCGGTGGAGCTCAGGTTTTTAGAGGAGGTTCTTATGATTCCCTGGATTTCCTTCCTGTCTGTTGTCATGTCCCCCGTTCTGTTTCTGATTTCAGAGACCCTCATTTTGCCTTTTAATTAATTCGGATAAGGGTTTGCCAATCTTACTAATTTTCTCAAAAAACCAACTCTCTGCTGTATTGATTCTTTGTTTTTGTTTGCTTCTATTGTATTGATTTCAGCCATGAGCTTGATAATCCCTGCTGTCTACTCCTCTTGGATGTGATTTTACCTTTTGGTTCCAGATGTTCAGGTGGAATTTTATCTCCACTCTGTTTCCACACACGGGGACCCACCACAAGGCACTGCTTCTCTCCCCGTTGACAAATCCCCAGTTCAGAAGTCAGGGGTCATTTCATCTTGTTCTCCCTGGGGTTGACCACTGTAGTAACCTAGAAATGTGTGGGAAGTGCTGTTTGTTTGTTTGTTTGTTTGTTTCAAGACAGGGTGTCTCTGTGTAGCCCTGGCTGTCCTAAAATTCACTCTCTATACCTGGCTGGCCTCGAACCCACTGATCCACCTAGGGCAAGCTCTACCCCTGGCTTTTGAGAGCACCTTTGACTCCACTTGGTCTGATACTTTATGCAAAAGTGGTCAGAGGGATTGCCTGGATGGCAGGAGGAGAAGAAACGCTTGCCTAGCCTGTTGTTGGTGAACTTGAAGCTGGTGGGAATGCAAAATGGCTGAGCTGTTGTGAAGATAGTAGGGCCCATTACTAAGGAAGCAAAGAAACAAATGGGTTATTGAGTATCCACTCAGTCAACGACAGACTGACTGACTGACTGACCGAGTCAGTGATAAAGAACACCAATGATCCAGCAATCTGTCACTGGCTGCACATCTGAAGGATAAGGCAGGGTTCATAGTCACCGCAATAGGATTCACAACAGCCAAAAACAGAAAATTATTAAGATATTAAGATAAGCTTGCTTCCCCAGGGACAGTCGGACAGCGAGTGTTGTGTGTATAGTTCATACCCTTCAGCTTTAAGAAAGAATGGCAAGTTCTAGGCTCTATGTAGGATGTGGGGCAGGTGGTATATGCCCTCTGTAGGATGTGGGGCAGGAGGTATATGCCCTATGTAGGATGTGGGGCAGGTGGTATATGCCCTATGTAGGATGTGGGGCAGGTGGTATATGCCCTCTGTAGGATGTGGGGCAGGAGGTTTATGCCCCCTGCAGGATGTGGGGCAGGTGGTATATGCCCTATGTAGGATGTGGGGCAGGAGGTATATGCCCTATGTAGGATGTGGGGCAGGTGGTATATGCCCTATGTAGGATGTGGGGCAGGTGGTATATGCCCTATGTAGGATATGGGTGGGAGGTATATACCCTATGTAGGATGTGGGGCAGGTGGTATATGCCCTATGTAGGATATGGGTGGGAGGTATATGCCCTATGCAGGATGTGGGGCAGGTGGCCCATGGGAAATGGGCATCTCTTCAGCTGGACATTTCCTGTCGCCCCACACTGCCCTGAAACATAAAGCTGATGCAAAGGACACAAGGACCTGTCCCTACAGACCACGGATGTTAAGATCAGACACCAAAGTGGTGCACTTCATATTTTTTGAAATATGTCACTCCCCACCCCACTCCCCCACCCCAGGGTTGTTCTTGGTTTCAAGCTGGACTTAAAATTAATTGATTGATGTGAATTTAATTTTCTAAAGAAAATTAAGTAGGATCAGCTTAGGCTTAAAGTTGAATTTTAAATAAGTTTAAAAATGAACGTAGACTTTTTTTCCTTTTTAACAGATCTTATTTTTTCTTTTTTTCTGATTAGTTGGATTATTTATTTGAAGTCAAAGCATTAACTAATTCTTAGAGTATTTTTCACAGGAATTTCTCAGGCACCTATATCTCTCTATATAAATCTACTCCAATGTAGCCTAAATTCTTTGTTTTCCTTTTCCTTTCTATTGAAAATATTTTTTCATACAATATATCTGATTTGGGTTTTCCTCCCCTTCTCTTTCCACATCTCCCCCATTTCCCCCACTCTTCCAACTCCAGGATTTCCTTCTCTCTCTCTTTAGAAAGCAAACTGGCAAATAAAAAGAAAAAACACAATAATGAAACAAAATAAACAAACAAAACAAAGAAATACATTCATACCTACCCCACCACCACACCCCATAAAACCACAGAATCAGAAACCATGAAGGTAAACAAAAAAATCAGTAAGGTAATAAAGACCTAAAAATACAGTATGAGAAAAAAAAATCTCCAAAAATACCATTGATTTTGTTTTGTGCTATAGCCTAAATTCTTTTTTTTAAATCATCAACATAATTTATAATAGTTAAATTCCTCTTAAATATACATAATATCTTCTGAAGCTAAAAGTAATATGTACTCAACCAGTTTTAAAAGTCTTTGGAACATTAAACATGATAGAAGTAGAAAAAAATCTCTTATGAAGTCCTCTATGAGAGGAAATTGTGACAAGTTCCATGTCCAAGGGAAAATACTCAACGTAACTGTGGCTTCATAAAATAAATTGGGGCTGGGCAGCAGTGGTGGTGGCAGCGGTGCACGCCTCTAATCCCAGCACTTGGGAGGCAGAGGCAGGCAAATCTCTGAGTTCAAGGCCAGCCTGGTCTACAGAGTGAGTTCCAGGACACCCCGGGCTACACAGAGAAACCCTGTCTCAAAAAAACAAAAAAAACAAAAAAAAAAAAAAAAAAAAAAAAAGACAAATAAAATAAATTGTGTAGTGTTCCTTCTCTTTGTATTTTGGGGAATAGTTTGAAGAGTACTGGTCTTCGGTCTTCTTTGAAGGTCTGATTGAATTCTGCTCTAAGCCAATTTGGTCCTGGGCTTTTTTTGGTTGGGAGGCTTTTAATGACGGCTTCTATTTCTTTAGGGGTTATGGGACTGTTTAGAGGGTTTATCTGATCCTGATTTAACCTCGACAGGTACCTGGTATCTGTCTAGAAAATTGTTCATTTCATCCAGAGTTTCCAGGGTTTTTTAGTATAGGCTTTCCTGGGCCCCGGGCTTGGTGGTGCCTGGGCATATTTTAAAAAATTTAAAAGAGAAATACTGTGTTGTATTCTTATAATAAAGTAAACAGGAAAAAAAAAAGGTGAACTGGCATTGTGACCTAGTTAGAATCTGATTAAATGAGACAGGCTTTGGGAAGAAGCTGGCAACATGTCGAGGGTGTTAAACATTGCTGGACTTGGTGGAGGACATCTTGAATCCTAGCACTCAAGAGGCAAGCAGATCTCTGTGAACTTGGGGCTACCCTGGTCTACCTAGCGAGTCCCAGGACAGGATACACACTGAGAAAAGGGAACAGGGAGAAAGGACATTACAGAGTCCAGAGGCACAGCCATACCCACTGGAGGCCGTGAGACTCATGAAGCCGCCACAGCGCTTGACACAGTTCCAGCAAAGCTGTGTGATCTCTGCAGTCATCGTCCTTCTAGCTTTTGGATTTTGATCTCTGCAAGTTGCATTCCTGGGGACTTTCTACCTTATGATTTGCTGTATGTCTTCTCCCAACAAAACGATATCTGATTCTTTTTAGAAAACTCTTTAAATCACCTTTATCTGGCCGCTATTTGGAAGTCTTCCTTATGCTCTGGAAATCATTATGCACATAGCTAGAGGAAGCCATTACTCCATGAATCTTCTTGGGGTGTCTGCCCCTGAGTAAACCCAGTGTAATTGGTACAGGGTAAACAGAGACAATTGACAAACTCTGACAGGCCAGGGGAATAGGTCACAAATTCAAGGCTCTTTTTTATTACAGGCTTAGATTTCTCTGAAAATGTAATTTAAAAATAGGGGTGGGGGTGTATAGGGTACACCCCTGGAGAAACAATGAATAAGATAGGCTCAGTAAAATAAAATTTTCCTGATCTATAGCATAGGAGTTAGGTATTAATGTTTGCTATTCATACAAAGAACGGTTTAGATATTTTCTGTTTATCTGGTGTTCTCTCAAACTATAAACATCGCCATCCTAAAGCAGATGTCATATAATAAATGTGTTTGCTTTGGATGTGACAGTCTTTAAACTGACTCCAGTTGTAGGGCTGATAATAAAAGTAAACTCTGTCCTGTTTTTAATTGTAATTGAACTTGTAACCCTGGACGTGTAATGAAAGATCAAACACATAATCTGTACCACTTGCGTAATCATTAGTCTGTCTTTGTTCTGTGAAACCTGTATAAATAAAGACGCACCTGGTTGCTAGTCAGTCAGAGCTGAGAGATTCCCTTAGACCTCTCCTGACTCACTTCCCCTTCCCTCCTTATATCGTCTTCTTTCCTGATAGCCTCTGCAGACCACCCTGTCAGCAACGACCCTCTGCCCCTCCGCTGGGGAAGGACCCTGGCCTCCCAGTGCTCTGAGCTCAAAAGATAAATTATTTGGACAATTTCCAGTCCTCCTGATTGAGTCTCAGGAAGCACCCAGTTGTGTTACCCGAAAGGTTAAAAGCCTCGTCTATTGATCAGACACTCTGGGATATCAGCACTCTATTTGTCAGTGCATAGTCCTCCGCGAATGAAGCTGGGTGAGAATTCAGATTGCCCACGAGAAAACTCCAAGAGAACGGGGCAAGAGTCCTGGGACCTCAGCCCTCCAAAGCAAAGGGCCGTCCTTGGAACGTGCTTTTGTGCCCTCCAGAGTGTGGTACGCAGGAGTGGGTTTACTTCAGAGGACCCATTCGCTCACTCTTCGGATGATATTTCCGAGCACGGGCTGTCCTCGAGGCTGTATACAGCTGGAAGTCATGTGATTACACCTTGCCCTGTGACTGTATATAGCTTGAACTCCATGAGCCTTACTCAACCCTCAGAATATACACACACTGTCTGATGCTCCAAATAAAGTTGGCTATTACGTGAGACTTTTGCTCCGCTCCTTCCTAGACCCCACTCGCCCAGGTCCACACGGCCAACCGGAGTCCTGACAATATTGTTCTGCATTCCGGAATGCTTCAGAGGAATATTACACGTATCTAAAAAGTATATTCCTCCTCTTCCTCTTCTTCCTCCTTTTTCTTCTTCTTTCCAGGGTGTGTTAGCTGGAATATCTCTATTTAAAAATAGCTGAGAGAAAAACTTAAGGCAGGAGGAATATCTTTAGCCCAGCTTCAGAATTTTCTGCCCTGTTAAAGCTGTTTCTGAGTCCATGGAGATCTTCTTATGCCTTCTCTAAGCAGCAGCACAGGCTGAGCTGGTGTGTTGGCTGGTTTTGTGTGTCAACTTGACACAGGCTGGACTTACCACAGAGAAAGGCGCTTCAGCTGGGGAACTGCCTCCATCAGATCCAGCTGTGGGGCATTTTCTCAGTTGGAGATGAAAGGGGGAGGGCCTCTTGTGGGTGGTGCCATGTCTGAGCTGGTAGTCCTGGGTTCTATAAGAGAACAGGCTGAGCAAGCCAGGGGAAGTAAGACAGTAAGTAACATCCCCCCATGGCCTCTGCATCAGCTTCCTGCTTCCTGACCTGCTTGAGTCCCAGTCCTGACTTCCTTTGGTGATGAACAGCAATGTGGAAAGTGTAAGAGGAATAAACCCTTTCCTCCCCAACTTGCTTCTTGCACATGATGTTTGTGCAGGAATAGAAACCCTGAGAGACACAGCCCAGGACACAGATGAGCAGAGGCGGGGACCGCTGAGTGTGGGCAGGTCCCGTGTGAACATAGCAAGGCAGCTGCTGCTGGACAGCTGAAGCAGCAGCAGTTGATCTGTGTGTGAACAGCCAGGGCGGGAGGAAGAAAGAGGAAGACGACAAAGGGGGCCGAGCTGAGGCTGAAGAAGCAGAAAGGGCTATAAAGAGAGAGAGAGAAGAGAAATCTCAGGTTCTTGTTGCCAGAAGCGTCCTGGAGAGCTACCAAGTCTTCACGGACCCGGGGCTGAGAGCTGTAACACAGTTTCCTGCAAAGGCTAAAGGTCGGGAGTCCCGGGGTCTATGCTCCTGAGAGCTGAGGGACCCGGTCATAGAGGTCTGCTCAATGACTGAACACTAGAGGGCGCCAATTGCTGCTAATTCCCCGACAATCCCTGTGGCTTGCTTCTTCTGTAAACGCTAATGATAGCAGGGAAGCAAAAGCTGCCAGGACCAGAAATGTCCAAGCTTCTTGCCTATCCAGGTGGCGGGAAAGAACCTTCATGCAGCAGATCCCTGACATTTGCGCCGACATTTCCACACACCGCGCTTAATTATAAGAATGGCTTGCTGAGGACTTTGCATAGACATGGCTCTGACATTCCTTTACCACAAACTGCACCAGAATCGGGGGGTGGGGGTGGGTGTGGGTGGGTAGGGGGACGGGAGGTATGCAAATATGAAAGCTGATGAAGAATTTGTATCCAAAAAATTTTTAGGATAAATTAGATAAAGTTATATGCCAATCTTATCATAGTTAAGTTATGGACAGCTTTGACTTTGGTGACAGGATTTCTGCAATTGCCTAAATTAAAAGAATTAAGCATGAAAACAGAGTAACTGAGCCCCAGTGAGCCGAGACCGGGAGGACAAAGAAAACTAAACGAGGTAATAGGGTATCAAGTTACCTGTCAGCCAAGTTACAGCAATGGAAAGGGAAACTGCTAAACAACCAAGAAATCTGACATGTGCACACCTGGTATTTCTGAAGAACAAACAACACAGAAATTCAACATTTGCACAGGAAAGCTTCACAGAAAATAACCTGAGAAGTCAAGGAAAGACGCATGCTGATGAAATCCCCCATTTTCTGTGTAAACAGAGGTAACTCTCAGATGTAAGGTGTGATATGAGGTTTCAGAGGTTATTTGCATTTGCCCTTCCTGTGAACTCACCATCAACATTCGACGATCACTAAAATGCATTTGTTTGTGTGATCTTCTATCTGGTGGTATACTCATGACTGAGGACTCTTTGTCACTGGCTTGGGACTTCCTGTGCTTCAGGTACATTCTCTGCTTTCCCTCCATTCCTGACAACACAGCCATCCACCCCCACAACACCACATGAGCACCTCTGCCTTTGTTTTTAATTCCAGGAGTGCAGCTTTGTACTGTCTTACATGATGTGATTTCTATACTTTAGATTTTATGTACAACCCTCCCAACAGTTAATGTGGCCTGTAACGTGTGTGGTGACTGTTTACTGAGTGGTTGACCACCTAAGGGGGCCACGTTGTCTATGAAAGGGATGTTGGGGTCCAAGAGTCACCTCACAAACCACAAGGACACCGATCTCAGTCACACAGGGGTAGTTACTGAGCACACGACCCAGGACTGGATGACCAGGGCCGTGGTCCAGATTCAGGAACTGAACCGCGACCCTGAGTTAAGATCCTACAGGGTTTGTAAGCCTCAACTCCACAAACATCTGTGTCACCAACCAGGACTGAGGGGATTTCCTAAGGAGCATGTCTTGGTTGTACATTTATCCTGCTCCCATTGGTGGGGCACTCAACTGTGGCAAGGGACTTGCCTTGTCTAATATTCATGTCTTAATGTGCCAACCAAGATGTCAGTTACCCTTTCTGCCAAGTAAGATGGATGTTAGTTCCCAGGGAGTTCTTGGGATCTTAAACCTTACCAGACCACTACTCAAAACAGAAGTCTTATTCCAAATAAATGTTTATATTGGTACATGTGTCTCTCTTATGTTGGGGTCTATCTCAAAGGCAGCTTATACCATAAAAGCTTATACATAGGTGTAGGAAGTGCTGTTGGGTTGTTGGTTTTAGTTGAAGCTTGTTGTAGGTAACTAGACAAAACAGTTTTATTGACTTTTATCATGATTTGTTTTCAAGGGCACAGAACGAGAAACATAATATGTAATCAATCTTGGCATTAGAAAGTTTCCTAGTGACAGCAGAATCCTATGAGAAAGTTTCCTTATGATGGCAGGCTGGCCAGGTAACTGTTACCTAGGACTTTACATTCCATCTAGGCCTTAATATTTTATCTAAGCCTTACCAGGGGGACTTGAAGAAGAGAATTCCAGGGCTGTTCCCTCATCTCTCCCCCATCTATGATCTTTAGTTTTGACAACAGAATTATAGAAACATTTGTTACAGAAATAAGCAAAATCAATGTCCTTAGACTCCAGGCAGATGGTAACAGGCCTGTTAGTACTCAAATTGTTAAAGTGTCTACTGACCATAATTATGAAAACCTGCTTCTTTGGAGGCCTTGGTTGGTATTTCCTGTGCACAAAGACAACTGGCCTGCTCTTGTTTGCAGTGGAAAATTCTGAACCTTGACTATCAAGGGCCTTTAGCCAGTGTCTGATTTCATCATGATTTTAAAGGTTTATGAGTACTGGTGTCATTTATTACAGGAAAAGTCAGGAAGTGTGCTTCCTGTTCAGAAGAGTTTACCTTTAAAGTCTGATGCTAATCGATGGTTTCACTTGGTGTTTAGAAGTTATGAGTCTTTGCTATTTGTCCTGTGTATATCAGTAACCATCCATTCAGCTATGATATTCAGTCTCACACACACAGACAGAATCATTTAGAGTTGGTTCAGGGGGTGACAGCACTGACAGCCACACCTGATGACCAGAATTTGATCTCTAAAACCCATAGGATCGATGGAGAGAGCCAACTCTCATGAGTTCATATGTCATAGCATGTGCACACACACACACACACACACACAAATATTAAATACATAAATGTCCTAGAGTGTTAACAATTAAAGAAAAGCCTTGCTGCCTCTGGATAGAACTGTACTGGAGACAGAGTCTTGGTTCATTAGCTAAAATGGAGCTGTTAAGTTATACCCTAATCTACTTGACTGATAACAAAGATTTGGGCGCAGATACAGGGGAGGAGGGGGCGCATAGAGAAACAGTAGATGGCTTTGAGATCCCGAGGGAGACCTCTGATGAAATCAAATTTGAGAATGCTCTGATTGTAGACTTTGGCTTCCAGAACTCTGAGAATATAAATTCCTGTTGTTTCAGCTGACCGGACTATAGTACTCTTTATGCAAATCCTAGAAAAGCCAATACAGTAAGTATTCCATATCTGCTCTGCAGTGCAAATAGGAAGCACAGTACAAGCACAGCAAATATGTCACGTGTTCACTTTGATATGTACCCATGTCATCATGAACAGAAGTGGGGAGGGCAGACCCTCCAGTTTTAGAGAAAATGTTTTCAGTCTTATATCACTGAGTATGATGTTAGTCACTGGCTTTTAGATTAAAAAAGTTTTAGCACATTGGTCGAGAGATTGATTGACTGACTGAGTGACTAATTGTCTTTGTGGTGCAAGCATGACACACGAATCCCTTAGTGTGCTTGTGGGGGTCAGAGCACAGAGGGCAGCTGTGGAAGCCATCTTCTCACCAGATGGATCCTGATGATAGAACTCAGATCATCAGGCATGGAGGGAGGAGCCTCTGCCCGCAGAGCCATCTCTCTAGTCTGCCATTGTCTTCACAGATGGGCTTTCCACCTGATTTGACAAACACTTCCTCAGGAGTGGTGTGTAGTCTTGTCAAGTGCTGCTCCGCTTCTGCATTCACTGAGGTGACCAAATGCCTTTTGTCCTCCTGTTTGGTTCTGTTAATATTGTTAGATAATTTTGTTTGTTCACCATTTCTGTCTCCCATTAGTGCTTTATCTGGGGTTCTGTTAGCGCACTGAGCATGTTTAGGACTTTTTTTTTTTTTTAAATTCTGTCAAGCAGC
Organism: Apodemus sylvaticus; assembly: GCF_947179515.1. Lineage (NCBI taxonomy): Eukaryota > Metazoa > Chordata > Mammalia > Rodentia > Muridae > Apodemus > Apodemus sylvaticus. The sequence continues at coordinate 164,676,009 of NC_067473.1, read as the reverse complement.
TCACACATCTGTGACGCCTTAGTCTTTGAAGCATCGTTTTGATGGGGCCATCTTTCCCTGTTTCTTTGAATCCATGTACAATATTTTCTCCCTTTGCTATTTTGTTGGTTTATTTTTAGGTTGGTTTTTGTTGTTGTTGTTTCTTAAGACAAGGTCCCTTTACATAACCCTGGCTGTTCTGGAACTCACTCTGTAGACCATGATGGCCTTGAACTCACAGAAATCTGCCTGTGTGGATCCTCCTGACTGCTGGGATCACAGTCACGTGTGCCACTATGCCCAGTTCTCACAGTGACTTAGGCCTTTGCAAACCAAGTCAGCTGCTACAAGCAATTACATGTTGTGGGTGGTACACACCTATAGTCCCATCACTTGGGAGGTGGATCTAGGAGAATCAGGAGCTCAAGGTCATCTTCAGCCACACAGAGAGTTAGCAGTGAGTGTGGACTAAGGGGCAACCCTATCTCAGAAACAGAACATAGCACAACAAAAAGAAATTATGAAGTACTCTATTTAAGGAAGGAACACTGTGAAAGCTACAGCCACATTGTATATATGTACTTAGTACATGCTTCACGTGTGTGTGTGTGTGTGTGTGTGTGTGTGTGTAACAGTGTACATAGAAAGTCTGGTGCTTGCCAGTTTTAGTTCATCTATCCACTGGGGGTGTGGGGGGTTGAACTCAGCCAATGAGGAGGGACTAACACAACTGAAACACTGAAATACCGTCTGGACTCACGAGAGGCTTCTCCTTGGGTGCCACACTTTGATCCAATATGGAGACCATTGTGGACAGTGGTGAAGCAGACCCAGTGTTCAGGAACAGAATCACATGTCATTAGCACTGAAAGTCACAATTACTGACTTCAGAAAATTCTGAGCATCAGAAAAGCCTCTTGGTTAAAAGAAGATCCTCCTTGGAGATGCTTTCATTCCCGTCCTGAAACAGCATAGCATTTATTTTTGGACACCGCTCAATCACATCTATCAAGTTTGATTCAGCTGATGTTCCTTTGTTCATAATGTGTGCATAGACCTTATTCTTCCAGTCCTGCTTTATCAAAGCAAACAGTTGAACCCAATGGAGAATTCATCTCATGGAATTCTGCTTTAAGATGGTGGAGAAAAGCTTCTCTCTGCAGCCGACCTTCTACTTGAATCCAATTGTCCTTGTTAGTCAAAACCACCTTTAACTGTTATTCCAGATGTCCTCAACTGCCTCAAAGGAGTAACAAGGTTTTTAACTCCACAGATGCCTGTCGGTGCCCACGTTCACACAGGTGGCTCTGAAGCTCAGCTGTGCTGGGCTGATCCTTCTTGCCTTGACCCTGGTTGGGCTGAGTGTCTTAGGTAAGTGAGGCCAGGAGTCGAGCTTCAGAATCCTTCCACTGCATCTGTCATACATCTCAGTGCCTCTTCACAGGAGTTGGGGCCTTGAACCTGGGGTCAATGACGTGAGTAGGAACAGGACAGTGTCCCATACCCAGTGTGTGAACCTCCTCCTCCTCCCTCTCTCTTTCTCTTTCTCTCCTTCCTTCCTTCCTTCCTTCCTTCCTTCCTTCCTTCCTTCCTTCCTTCCTTCCTTCCTTCCTTCCTTCCTTCCTTCCTTCCTTTCTTTCATTCCTTTTCCTTTTCTTTCTTTCTTTTTGCCCCAACCAAAACTTTATTTTGAAATAGGGCCTTGCTAAATTGCACAGGCTGGCCTTGAACTCCCTATGTAGTCCTGGTAAACATGGTCCTCTTATTTTCCCCAAGGAGTTGGGAACACAGTTGTTGTGCCACCAAGCCTGATTTAGAAAATTACTTATACACAACTCATATGTGTTCTGTGTTTTTCTTCTTAGTTTATATATCCTGTTTCCGTACTTGTCCCTCAGACCAGTTTCCTAACATTTTATTCTCAGCACAGAAGTTCGGGTTTGTTGAAATAACTTGGTTTCCTGGAGTGAGAAATGGAGCACACCTGTTCCACCATTCATTTCAGCATTAATCCTCTGTGTGTGTTTTCTCATTCACCAGTGAGAGTCTTAATACAAAAACCATCAAGAGAAAAATACTATGCATTTATTCAAGAGAACCTGAGTAAAACTACAGGTAATTTTCATGCCTTGTATTTTGCAAGAATAGTAGCTGATGTTTGCTATTTACCAGGAGTTACGGTCAACCAAGGCTTACAACGGCCATCTCTGAAGATGCTATATCTTATGTTAGAGGAAATTGCTATATAGAAACTTGTTGAGATCTCATAATTGAAAGTGCAATAAGGCTGGAAACATCTCTGAAACTGTGTGACTTTGAAGCCTGAGATCCTAACCACTTGGCCATACTGCCTAGGGATGCTAGCATACTTGACTATTAACTTAAGAAAATGCTGTGTCAAACAGTTAGCTTTGTCTAAAGTATATTAACAGAAAAAAGTGTATTCCTCGTTATTTATATGTCTTTGATATGTCATAAGAGTAATATTGTCCCTGCATGTGCTAATGAAAGAGTATGCTAGTAAAGGAACTACTGTGTGTAACTGGTTGTGGTGCAGCAAGAACAGGGTAGAAGTACACCATGTCCTCCTCTCCCTTCAGACAGTCCACTTCAGACAATGCCCACAAGACTGGCTTTCACACCGAGACAAGTGCTTTCATGTTTCTCAATCTTCCAACACTTGGAAGGGAGGTCTAGCTGACTGTGATGGAAAAGGAGCCACTTTGCTGCTCATTCAAGACCAGGAAGAACTGGTGTCTTAGTCAGGGTTTCTATTCCTGCACAAACATCATGACCAAGAAGCAAGTTGGGGAGGAAAGGGTTTATTCAGCTTATATTTCCACGTTGCTGTTCATCACTAAAGGAAGTCAGGACTGGAACTCAAGCAAGCCAGGAAGCAGGAGCTGATGAAGAGGCCATGGAGGGATGGTCCTTACCCTAGACACTGTGAGCAACCACGTGGCCTCTGGGAACTGAACTCAGATCCTGTCCAAGAGCAGCCAGTGCTCTCAGCCACGGAGCCATCTCTCCAGCCCCTGACCCTGTATATTAAACAAAACTGAAGCACAACAGCATGAAGCTTTTCACATGATGTGTTAGAGTGTGAATTGATGCCCTGGAATGAGGAGACTGACTCTCTCTTTCTGAGCCTTCTCCTTTTCGTGCAAGATTCTTGCTGGAAGGATTCTTTGCCAATGAAGAAACCACAGTTTTAGAGGTTTCTATCCACTCTGTCTTCAGTGTTACAATGGGATGTCCCTGTTTACTGTACTCAATAACTGCATTCTCCTCTCTCCTTTAAAGTCCAAAGGAAACCAGTGGCAGACAGGATAATTATAGAAAATCCTAAACACTAAGGGCGGCTATTCTCTTCCTCCTCAGAGTAAAAATCACTGGTGACACGGAAAAGGACATCTGTGCCACCATCTCAAGGGACAAAGTGGTTTCGGAGAGTTGTGATGCAGACAACCATTGGATCTGCCAAAAGGAACTAAAACGTGAGATCATGTGTAATGATTCCTGACTGGGAATCGCATCTCAATTACTTTACCATCCACACCAGATCTCTGCATCCAACCCGTCTCAGCTGTCTGCCTCCCAGTGCAGCAGTGGCACAAAGCACGGACTCTGATAGCACTGGGACTCTTAGAGGCGCCCTGTGCAGTTTCTCTATTCTGTAAAGGAGACAGAGATGTTGATGTGCCAATCTACATGAGGGATTCTACAAAAAAAAGCCCTGGCAGCTGAGGGGTACAGGATTCTAATCCTGGAGTCTGTGAACCCCTCACTGTCTGTGTCTGAACTCATCTGCAAAACAGCCACAAGAAAACCATTTGCAAAAAAATGATTAAAATGCTCTTGATGCAGGGACTGGGGCCTCATGTCTGTGTTCATGGCATTGGGAAGGCTGAGCCAGGAGACTCAAGAGTTCAAGGCCAGCCTGGGTGTGGTGGATTGGTGCTCAGTTGGTGGAACTGTTTGGGAAGGTTTAGAAGTGCAGCCTTGCTGGAGGAATACCGCTGGAGGAAGCCTTTGGGAGTAAGAGCCTCACAGACTTGCAGTTTGCTCTGCATCAGGCTTTCGGTCCGTCGATGTGAGTGCTCAGCTCTCTGTGCCAGATACCACACTTCCTGCCATTCTGGAACCAGACCTTCTTGAACAAAAAGTCAAATTGACCTCTTTCTTCTACAGGTCGCCTCTGTCATGGTGTTTTATCATAACAACAGAAAAGTGAATAATAAACTAGGCCACGTGGAAAGTCGGTCAGAAACAACCACAACAACATCGCTCTTGACAGCTGGCTGGAGTGAACGTGTCTGCAGCCCAGGCAGGGAAGCATAGGGCACGATTTAGTGACTTGGGATTCTACTTCATTTGAGTTGTGCACACACTTCTCCTTATCAACGCCCTTGGAAGCCTTGGTATGTACACGCTATGTACATACCCCATCTCTAGAGAATGACCTGCAATCTGTTAGCACCCCAAGACCACCACAACCCCCCAAGACCACCAGATCCATAAAGCTGCACTTTAAGACTACCTTAAGCCTTGGAAGAAGCCTTTCATCCTCCTAAGGACCATCAAACATTGACAGTTTCTAATCAACTGTGTTATAAATGTATCCGGAAATGATGAGAAATGTGTTAGTCTGGTCTAGACTGGTTTGGGGTCCATGCTCGACAAGGCAAACTGTGTCCCAAAGCGAACCTGTTAAAAAGACAACCTCCTATTTATCACCTCATGTCTAGCCCAGATGAACATGCATATTACTAAAAACAGATGTGTTGTGGGAAGGGTTTAGGTAACCTAAGCTTGTCAGCAAAAATAGAGAACCCCACATTAAGCTCATATAACCAAACCTCTTAAAAGGAAGCCCCAAACAACCATCAGGACCCTACAGCACTCACTCCCATGACTACATGTTCTCTTCAGAACGCATTCCAGTTTGTATCATAGCCTCGAGTTAGATGAGCTTTCCCAGACACCTTGCTACTCCTTGAAAGAGGCACCAAGAAGTGGGAAACACCCCTCCTGCCTCGATACTGCCAACCCGCTTCATTTACACAAATGGTTATTGATAATGGATGTTGCCCTGCTCCTAAATGGGCAGCAGCTGAAACTGTTCCTAAGAGGACTCTTTTTCAATAATAAACCAGTCTAGACCAGACTAACACATTTCTCATCATTCCCGGATACAAATAATACGTAATGATTTGTCAGAATGTGGGGGTACCCCACTGACAGAGCTGGAGCCTGAGTTTGAGTGTCCGAACAGCCCCTGCCAGGGAGGGTCCTTTCTCATACACTTATTATCTGGCCAAAGTATTGAGGATAAGAGATAGTTACATGCTCAGCCATAAACAGGACGTCAGAGTGCAGCAGGAACGGAGGGGGCAGCTCTATGTAAACACCGGGGGCCACACAGCAGCCAAAGCATCTCCTGCAGGAGGACTAATTAAAGACTGACTGAGAGATCAAGGATTGCTTGCACAGACATTTACAGCCAATCGGGAACTGCGGTTCAGAAGAGACGCTTTCTTGGGACCAATGGGGCGCCAGTGGAGGGTGTTAAAGGAGCTCGCAGCAGAGCTCAGATGAGCTCGTGCGGCTCTCGCCCGCTCTGGGGTCTGTGTCATTGACTCTGTGCACCTCACCTCCAAGGGCAGGTAGGGTCGGTAGGGTCGGGCAGCGAGCAGGGCGCAGGCAGCATCAGAGAAGGGAAGGCAGAATGTAGAACAAGCGGGTGAGGAGGCAGATTGCTGTAAACTGCCTTCTGGTTATGACAGGGCTGTGCTGATCCCAAGCAGACAGCAGCCAAGGACACCTGCAACGAGATTCCTTCAACGTTCTTCATGGAGGGGGAGCTGCCACCAGGCCCACCACGTTGTGAGAGTTAACGGTTTCCGTCATTTCCTTCCGAGCTGTAGCCATTGATGAGCTGCCCATTGCTCCTGCAAACAACCACAATAAACTTAGGGCATCAAAGAAGGGCAGGGAGGAGGCACAGAAGCGCGAGGGAATTAGTTAGACGGTAGATGAAGTTCAGAGGAAGGAAGGATAAGACAGGGTGATGGAAGGTTGGCTATAATCACAATACATTGTATGCACAAATGAACACACTCAAAGAATAAGGAAAATCAATGAAATACCCTAAATATCATCGGATACCATTATTTCCTTCTGAGTTGACTTGTGGAATGTACTAGTAAAAGGATAAGATGGTTTGCCAATTGTGTAAAAATATCTAAGGTTAGACAGACAGAATTATCTTTTGGATCAAGTATCTCATTTTACACACTTGAATGCTAAGAATGTGGAATCACTCAGGATTCATCTTTCATTGTTTTGAATGACAATGAGACAGTATTGAGTATCATGATTAAGTTTAGCAAGTTGTGTTTAATGTGGAATTCCCTTCGATGGGAATGATTATTAAGCAAGGGTACAGCTGCAGGGCCGCACTCCAGTTACAGAATGTGAATAACAACAACACGAGACGATTCTGTAACAACATTCACACTGTGTGTGTACTGGTAACATTCACATTGTGTGTGTACTGGCAACATTCACACTCCTGCCCTCTTTGAGCATTTTGTCAGTCCTTGGAACACATCTCATACTCCATATTTTTAAATTTAATCTGAAATGAACAAAGGAACAACAAAGGCTGATGACCAAAGTCATTGTGGGCTCTGCTAAAAGCAAATCCCCCCCCCCTCTCTCTCTCTCACACACACACACACAGCAAATTTTATCCTAGTATGATGAGATTTGCTACAGATACTTCAAAAACTCAGAGTAAAATTATGTTTAGACTTCTAGCTAAAGTTGTATTTGATCATGTATCAAAAACATTTGAGAAATTTCCAGAAAATCTGCTTTTACTTGAAGTATATAAACTCTGGTTGGCTCCGGATGGGCAAACACATATGCTAATAATGCCCAAATCCCTCAAACCCAATATTTTAAACAAAAAACATATTGAGTGTACGGTCAGAGGTACGATGATATTTAGGCTGCGTTGCGGCCTGAGGCGGCAGGTTCTGGTCTTGTCTGTTTGTTTATTATTCATGCAGGGGCTTGTAGAGCAGTACTCCTGTGTAGCTGGGAATGACCTTGAACTCCTAGACCTTCTTCCCCATCTCCTCAGTACCGAGGTTTCAGGTGTGTGCCTGGGAAAATCCATATCTGTAGGTTTCAACTCTTCACAATACGTCAGACCAATCTATTCAACTGCCTAGTTGAATTTGCTATATAGTATTTTACAGGATGTTTTTATTTTATGCACAATGTGAATAAAGTAAGATTCTTAATAAGTGGCTCATTAACATAGTACCGTGATCAAGAACAGGGGATTAATTCCTGACCTTTCTTACAGATGATCTGGGTTCAAGTCCCAGCATCCATGTATCAGCTCAGAACCACCTGTGTGATGATGACTCTTAGTTGTCTACTTGAAATGAACCACAATCCAGAAAGTGGAGAACACACCTCTGAGAGACTTCTTGCTTGGTTTGAAGTTGGTGAATCCACTTCCAGTCTGGACCTTTGATGTGGGATGACCCAGGCCATCAACCAGACCTTGAACTGGGAAGACACGCCTTTAACGTGGGCCACACCTTTTGCTGGACGTCTGTGTAAGGACAGAGAAGAAGGACGCTCTTGCTATTTTCCCTCCCCTTGCTACCATGAGAGCCTTCATACTTGAGATTCCAGCTCCTACTGAAGACCAGCTGAGACACCCAGCTTTGTGGACTGAACAACTACTGGATTTTTGGGATTCCCATTCACAATAAGCCATTGTTTGATTAGCTGGATGGCAACTTGTAAGTCATATCAATAAATCCCCTTCATGATATTAGAGAAAGATTCATTCTATAAACTCTGTTATTTCGGAGAAACCTAATAAAATGTGTAAATCCAATTTCTAGGGATCTGACTCCATCTTCTGGCCAACAGGGGAACTGCATGCAAGTTGTTCACAGACAAAACATTGACACACATAAAGAATACAATTAAAATTAATTTAAGTCGCCCACAATTATTGTGTTAGGTACAATGTGTGCTTTAAGCTTTAGTAAAGTTTCTTTTACGAATGAGGGTGCTCTTGCATTTGGAGCATAGATGTTCAGAATTGAGAGTTCTTCTTGGTGGATTTTTCCTTTGACCAGGAAGAAGTGTCCTTCCATGTCTCTTTTGATGACTTCAGGTTGAAAGTCAATTTTATCTGATATTAGAATGGCTACTCCGGCTTGTTTCCTAAGACCTTTTGCTTGTAAAATTGTTTTACAGCCTTTTACTCTGAGGTAGTGTTTGTCTTTGGCCCTGAGGTGTGTTTCCTGTAAGCAGCAAAATATAGGGTCCTATTTATGTATCCAGTCTGTTAGTCTATGTCTTTTTATTGGGGAATTGAGTCCATTGATATTAAGAGATATTAAGGAGTAGTGATTGTTACTTCCTGTTATTTTTGATGTTATTTTTATATTTGAGTGGTTATCTTCTTTTTGGCTTGATGAAAGAAGTTTACTCTCTTGCTTTTTCTGGGGTGTAGTTTCTCTCCTTGTATTGGTGTTTTCCTCCTACTATCCTTTGTAGGACTGGGTTTGTGGAAAGATATTGTGTAAATTTGGGTTTATCATGGAATATCTTGGTTTCTCCAACTATGGTGATTGAGCGTTTTGCTGGATATAGTAGTCTTGGCTGGCATTTGTGTTCTCTTAGAGTCTGCGTGAGATCTGCCCAGGATCTTCTAGCTTTCATGGTTTCTGGTGAGAAGTCTGGTGTAATTCTGATAGGTCTTCCTTTATATGTTACTTGGCCTTTTTCTCTTACTGCCTTTAATATTCTTTCTTTGTTTAATACATTTGGGGTTTTGATTATTATGTGATGGGAGGTATTTCTGTTCTGGTCTAGTCTGTTTGGAGTTCTGTAGGCTTCTTGTATATTCATGGACAACTCTCTCTTTAGGTTAGGGTTTTCTTCCATAATTTTGTTGAAGATATTTGCTGGCCCTTTAAGTTGTAAATCTTCACTCTCATCAATACCTATAATCCTTAGGTTTGGTCTTCTCATTGTGTCCTGGAAGCCATTTACCAAACACTGAATTGACAGTTGGTGACACTGGACTGAAATTCAACCACCATCTGTGTTATGATTTGTGACAATAATAAAAACAGAGGCTGTTAGACTGTTTTAAAAATAATAAGTACACGAAAGACTAAGTGTGGCATTTGGTATATTTTATTATTTGAATGTATTTTGAGTATATTGACCCTGGAGGTACATTACAGTTTCTGGAATAAAGGCTTTTCTTAAAAAACAAATAAATAAAATTAATGTAAAAGCTATTTTTACTGAAGAAAGCAGTTATTTGAGAAATAAACTTAGTTCACAACTAGTAGTTGTATAATTCATATTGGGTCAGTTCCTTCACAATACTAATCTAAGTAGCCATTCACGTAAAAATACACACTGAACAATTGTCCTATGCCTTGAAACAGAAAGCAGAAGAAAGACAGGTTCTTATTTTCTGCTATTTAAGTAGAAGAGACAGATGTCAGAAGCAATGTGGATGAAAACTTGTAAGTGCTGCCGGGGTGGAACCAAACAGTCATGGTGAGGGAAGGAGGTCTCCTGTCTGGACTCTTGATCAACAATGGTGTCTTACATTGGCTCAAAACATCCAGATTTCCTAGGAAAGGCTAAAGCATTTTGTGCACAGATCTTAGTCTCTTGAGAACAAAGACCCCATGTTTGAAGCATTTGAGGAAGCCTACTGGGTCTGAAATATGAAACACATTTTTAAATATTTGCTTTTTGTCTAAGGAAGCTGTTGGCTTTTGTGATTGTGAAACGGGGATTCAAGAAAGAAAGAAATGGAAACTGGGTGTTACTCTAAAGCTCTGTGAACAGAGTCTGTGTGAGGCAGAACACTGGCTCCTCATGGCCCCCAAGAGGCCACCTTCTGCTTCTTCTGAAGCAGGACTTCCACAAACTCCACAGTCCTCGCAGAGTCAGCACCTTATATTCTGCTCTGCTCCGCTCAGAATCAATGCTGGTAGTGCCATTTAAATACTAAAGCAAATAGCCCAGCATACTGTAAGTCAGAGGAGTGTAAACAGGATTCCAACTAATCTTTTTTTAAAATAAGGATTTGTTATTTATTATTGTTGTTGGTGTTTTGTTTTGTTTTTTATAGGGTCTGTCTGTGTAACCTTGTTATCCTGCAACTCACGGTGTAGATCCTCCTGCCTCTGCCTTTCAAGTGCTAGGATTAAAGGAATACAGCACCATGCTTGGCTCGCTTATCCTTATCTGTTGTTCGTCTCACCTGCTTGAGGTGCACTCAGAGAGCAGAGGAGGGTGTCCAGAGCTCTTAGAGCCAGAGCTACAGACAGTGTGAGTGCTGGGAATTGAACTCTGGTCCTCTGGAGGAGCAGTCAGTACTCTTAACCACTGAGCCATCTCTCCAGCCCTACATTCTACTTAATCTCAAGGACAAGTGTCATGAGTCCCCTTATAAGAAGCATACAACCTAATGACTATCATAGAAAAGAGAGTAAAACGGAAATAAGGAGGAGTGTAGAGTTTCAATTATACAGGACACAGTAATTTCTAGAAACCTACTGTGAAACAGTGTGTATTAACAGTATTAAATTCTTCTCTTAAAACTTGCTAAGATGGCAGATTTCATGTCAACCCTTTACATCATAAAAAGTAGTTTGAGAAAAAAATAGTTTCAAATAGAAAATGGTTAGATGAATTTATTAGATGTACAGAAGACACGTTCCTAATCTTACTGGTGTAGTGGGATAGAACTTTGGGGCAGTAAAAAAAGTCACATACATCTGGCCCCCCAAAGGTCTTGTTCGATGAAGCATTAGTTTGTGTGGCTGCATAATGTTTTGATTTACATTATTTTTGGTCAGGGTTATCTTTCATGATAATCATTTTACCTAAAAAATAAAACCTTCATTGTTTTTTTTTTTTCTTTCTGTTTCTCTTTGATATGGGACAATGGCATCTGCAGTCTCCCTGTTCCTCTTTCTAATACTTAAAGGTATCACAGGTCAGTGAACAAAGAGAAACTGGACACAGTTCAGATCATAAGAGGCTCAACGGAAACATTAGTGTTATGTGGACTCTCAAATATTTTCTAATCCCAAATAAGAACTTCCTTATTTATACTAAAAGAAAATGCCTGACCTCTGAAAGATCTAAGTAACACTTAGCTTTTGTTTGGGGTTGTTGTAGTTAGGTGTTTTTTTGTTTTGTGTTTTTGTTTTGTTTTATTTTGTGTTTTCAGCACCCCGTTCCTCCCTTCCCAAGCTTTCTCTTCCTGGAAGAAGGCAGAAGCATGAAATCAATGACTCTGTGCTGGACCTGAAATGAATTAACCCAACATTGTTGTAATCATTGCGCAGTGACAGATCAGTTAGGCAGAGTCCAAGGCACAGTAAAATATTTATGGTCCTCCTTCCTGGAACAATGCAAGCCAAGGCCTGGCCGGCAGCCCGCGGCCGCTTGCTTTCCTATGCAAACTGACCTTTTCTTTGGCTTGGGACATCAGTTAATCAATCTAGCCATAGACTTGGCTGTATGAACATGCATGGAACCACGGAGATGGAACCCTGTACAGTGGCCACGCTTTACAGCAGCACAAAGGTTGGCTTAGGCCCAAAGTCTCTACGGATTTATCGACCTCAGTGTTTATTGAGTTCTTGCAGCACTGTTCTAAACATTCTGTCATTAATGACGCATTCTGTCTTTATTTAAAACCTGTGTTGTGGATGCTGCTGCTTTCCTTGCTTGACAGAAAAGGACACTGATTTTTCAAGAGATTTCAGTTTTCCTCGAGACACTAGTTTTGTCCTATGAAGAACAAGTATTTCTTAACAAATTTTGTACTGTAACATTATATCATCTTTTCTAGTGAATAAATACTAAAAAAAAAAAAAATCTTAATTCGTAATCAGTAATTCCCTATCCCCCCTTGAGAGTTATAAAGCTCCAGCTTCTGTCTTATTTAAATATTTTGTTTGTTTGTTTTTGTTTTATTTTCATTTTTCAAGACAGAGTTTCTCTGTATAGCTCTGGCTGTCCTGGAATTAACTCTGTAGACCAAGCTGGCTTTGAACTCAGAGATCTGCCTGCCTCTGCCTCCCAAGTGCTGAGATTAAAGACTCCATATCATTGCCACCTGGCCTTATTTGAATCTTTCAGGATTACTTCCTCCGTTGCTGGCCCAAGAGGCCCTCAGTCAATTTGGTTAACTAGTAAGTCTGTGGAAAAGGAAGATCTATGCAGTCAGAGTTGTCACTGGTGAAGTTATAATCTGGAAATGTAATTCCTCAAAGAGAAATGGAAACTATATATCAGAAACGGTTGCTATTTAAGATACAGGTATAACATTATATCTCTGGAAAACTCAAAATACTTTTTTTTCTTACATAATTTTTATTAAATTATTTGATTTATTTACATTCCAAATGTTGTCCCCCTTCCTGGTTATGCCTACCAGAGTTCTTCACCCATATTGAATTAACACTGCTAATTCAATAATGACTCAGTGTCTTCTTTTTCTTATTTATTTATTTATTTATTATTTATTCTTTAATCTTTTTTTACAGTCCAGTCATTATCTTATCCCCATCCCAGGCCACCCTCTGACTATTCCTCATCCCATACCTCCTCCCCTGACTCCAAGAGGATGTCCCCACCCCACCCCCATCTCTGCCCCACCAGACCTGCCCACCCCCTGGGACCTCATGACTCTTGAGGGTTAGGTGCATCTTCTCTCACTGAGGCCAGACCCGGCAGTTCTCTGCTGTATATGTGTCAGGGACTTCATATCAGATGGTGTCTGCTGCCTGGTTGGCGGCTCAGCATCTGAGAGATCTCTGGGGTCTAGGTCAGTTGAGACTGCTGGTCTTCCTATGGGGTCGCCCTCCTTCTCAGCTTCTTCCAGCTTTTCCCTAATTCAACCACAGGGGTCGTGTTCTGTCCATTGGTCGGGTATAAACATCTGCATCTGTCTCTGCTGCTTGTTGGTCAAAACACTTTCAAATGCTTCTGCACAACATAGCAGTAAGATGTGGAGGGAATATTCAGAACACAGATGGGCAAGTAGAACCAAAGCAAAGTGCAATCCGTCTGTCCTTTGCCCCGGGTCTTTCAGTGCTAGAATTCACAGACCGGGCAGACTAACTCACGAGTTTGTGTGAAGAATAAAAATCTGATCACTCATAGCTTTAAGGTCTATGGAAATGAGATGCCTGCAGAAGTATGGCTTTTGGGAAGAGAACGACCAGGGTCCCTGGGGTCAGAGCGACAGGCATAGGGAGACTTCCCAGAGTCTATAATGAAATCTATCACCAAGCAGTAGGTAGGAGTGCCTGGCGGTGAGGACAAAGGTGTCCTCCACTGAAAGACCTGTTAGTGAGGTCAAGAAGAAAGAGGTAGAGTTGAAACCCATTTTATTTTTCTCCGCACCAGGAAGCTGAGGCCGCAGCCATTCATACAGGGCCTCATAGGTCAGGTTGGCGTTCGAACTTCGAACAGCTTTTACAAAGCAGAAAAATCGCCCCCTAGCTCCCTGACCTGGGCAGTCGGTATGTTTGTCTAACTAGCATCTTGTCCACCAAAATGATGACTCTTAGAAGACAATAGTTTGCAAAGAGAGATCAAGGAAGCAAAGTTTATGATAAAAACGATTCTTCAAGCACCCAGATAAGATGACAACCAAAAGGCAACTCCTCCTTCTGTTTCTCCCCTGCCCACGGTTCCTTTTTATCTCTTCTTGTTTCCCCGTCTTTCTTTCTTCCTCTTCCAATATGAGAGGCATCAGTGCATTTGTACAGAGAGGACCCAGGGAGTCATGCTGGGAGCGGGTAAGGTGCTGAGGCAGGGAAGGACCGCCAGGCAGGGAGGAGCACAGTCAAGGGAGGAGGGAGATTTACAGTTGGAGTGATGTGTTGGGGAAGTTTGAAGATTTATCAGATGGCAATAGTTAAATTGGCTGAGTAAAGAAATAAAGGGATTGTTGATAATGAGCGCCAAGTTTCATTGTAATGGAAAATGTCGTCATATAATCCTAAATTACTAGATCAGAATCTAATAGAATCAGTGTGGATTAGAGATCTGGCTAGGTATGTTTTTCTCGCCTTGTCTTGATATCCTTTGTTTTTTGAGACAGGCTGGCCTAGAACTCACCGAGGATTCCAGGCTGATTTCAAACTCAGGGCAATCTTCCTGCTCTAACCTTTGGAGCGCTAAGATGCTGGGTGTGAGCCCCTACTCAGCACCAGCCTTTTCTTACCCCTCCTCCGTTCTTTCTTTGTTTCTTTGCCTCTTTCTTTTGTCTTTTCCTTTCTTCCTTGTTCTCAGTAATGAGTCGTCTAGTGGCCAAAACCAAATGGTTCTCCAGTAGTCATAATAACATAATTCACCCCAAACCCGTCTCCCAGTGACTGTCACCTAATGAAACCGTCCCCTGAGCTGGAGGGCTGCCTCAGTAGTTAAGAACACAACACTGGCTACTCTTCCAGAGGATCCAGGTTTGACTCGCAGCATCCACACGACAGCTCATAAGTACCTCCATCCTTGTCTAGTCTTTGAGATATACAGACATATCCCAAAACACCCATACACATAATTTTTTTTTAAGTTCACAATGAGGAAGATCAGGAGAGTGTGAACAGCGGGACATGAATGAAAAAATGTCCCTGACTGAGGGGCCTGCATCCTTTGAGAAACACTCTTAAGCCATAAAACGTACATTTACGTATTACTTCAACTAACACACAATTATCCCAGCCTTATTGTGTTTGAAGCTCTGTGTTTTTGCCTTGTAAAAAGTCCTGGTGATGGATGAACTGTTAAAACACAGCACAGTGAGTAGTTATTAAATGAATGTAGTCCAGTACAGATAGCTAGGTGTTTTCTAAAGGAAAATATGTTTCTTGTAATAAACACGTTGATGATAAGATACTGGTAGGAGTTTGAAATGTCTCAGCTATACAAGATGGATCCGGGATCAGAGTCCCTGCCGTGCACTGACCAAGCGTCCTTACTTGCAGTATCCAAGTGGAATGCGTGGAGAGCTGAGGAAACTCTCTGTGAATGTGTATGGTTGACACGGGCACAGCCAAGTCAAAGGACAGCAATGCCTCAGACATGTGGGGATGGCCAGGACTTCCCCTGGCCCGTGTGCCAGTGTTGACAGTGTATACAGAAACTGTGGCCAACTGCTCTTTTCTAGAACTTTTACAGTCTGAGTCTGTTCCCGACAGAGACCTCCCACAAAGATTAGTTAAACCCGCTCCTCCTTCAGCTGTAGACAATGAGTCCACTTCCTCCTCCCACTCAAATGCACAAAGATACCGAGTGTCGGGACTGCTGCTATTGGGTCTCCATCAGATCACATGGTCTACCTGATCTCAGCCTTTTAGTGTGTGTGTGTGTGTGTGTGCCTATGTGTGTATGTCTGTGTGTCTGCATGTGTCTCTGTGTGTGTCTGTGTGTTTGTGAGGCTGTGTATCTGTGTGTGTGTCTCTGTGTATATGCACGTATGTGTGTATGTCTGTGTATATGTGTGTGTATGTCTGTGTGTCTGTGTATGTGTCTACATGTGTGTCTTGTGTATCTGTGTTTGTATGTTTATCTGTGTGTGTCTGTATGTGTGTGTGTCTGTGTGTGGGTGTGTGTCTCTGTCTGTCTGTCTGTCTGTCTACCTATCCTTTCTTCATTCCCTTATTACCCTGATCATGCCAATCCCTAAAGCCATGCAGAGCAAGGCGGCAATGCCTGCAAGTACTGCTTGGACCAAGGGAGAAGGGAACTCCATGGTCAACTTAACATGTGCAGTTCCGGAGAATGAGAAGCATGCGGCAATGTATAGTAACACAAAGAAAAGCCAAGTCAGACAGAAAACTGCAACTGGGTTAAGTAGTTAATACGTCATTTCATAAGGAAATCATTTCCAACTTTTCCGAACTTGCGCTTCTTCTTCCAAATGGTCAATTTCTTAAGTTGCTCCTTGAAATTAAAAAAAAAATTAATTTTAACATGTATGAGTGTTTTACCTGCATGTGTGTGTGCCTGGAACCCTGAGAGGCCAGAAAAGGCCATCGAATCCCCTGGGACTGACAGACAACTGTATGCCACCGTGTCGGTGCTGAGCCTAAGCCCTCTGGAAGTAGACAATCAGGACTCCTAACCCATCCCTCCAGCGCCTGCTTCTTGAATCTCAAAGAACAAAACACCTAAAGTGACTTGAAATTTATGCTGCATGAGCTAATTTACTTTGGTAGTGATTTTTCAGGACCCAAATTAGAAATTGCCTTGTCTAATACAGAATCAAGGTCTGGAAGCTTTGGTAGTTTTGTTAATCAGTGATGCGCACAGTGAATAGAATTTAAATGAGTTTAGTAGTCTATCCAGTCCTTTCCTCTGGGCACACACACATCCCCCGAGGCTCTCAGCAAACGCTGACTTCAAAGCCCCAAAGAGGCCTGAGGCCCCAGGCAGCCAGCTTCTCACACAGTCCAGACTGCAGGACTGGGAACTACAATTTTAGTAGACCGTCTACAGCCCATTCAACTAGTGTAAACTAAAGAACACTAAAAATCACTATAGGGGCAAGTGGCTCTGACGGTTAGTCTTCAATACTGATTTATGGAATTAAGTCAAATAACTGATTTCACTGTTGTTCAATTAAGGAGACATTGACAATCTCAGAAGCTGATTGATACATTGTGGTGCTGGAGGTGGGACTGAGCTGATTGATTGATGATTTGTGGTGCTGGAGATGGGACTCAGGCCTTCTGCATGCTAGGCAAGCACTGTGTCTCTGAGCTGCAACCGCAGCCTTTGGCTTTTTTGTGACAGGGTCTTGCTGTGTAGCTCAGGTATCTTGGAATGAACCACCATGGTCAGCTAGAAATGTTTACAAATCATCTATTATACCACACATAAATGAAGAGAGCATAAAAGACTTAAAAAGGGAAACCCTCTTCTTGCATTGAGAAAACTTGGGGAGTAAATAATAAATAGCAATACTAAATGCTACATTAAGAAACACTGAATTTGTGTGCAGGCATGCTTGCCTGTGGGTTGTACGCTGGGGCTCAAACCCAGGGCCTTGGGTGTGCAAGACAAACCCATTGCTGAGTTATACCTCCATACTGACTCATTAAAACAGTGCCTCACTATGAAACAGAGGCTGGCCTCAAATTCCTGTGCCTTCTTACTGTGCCTTCTACTGGGGATAGAACTTCAGGCCTCACACATGCAAGATAAGCACGTAGCACTTGGCTCCATCCCCAGCCCTTGCCTGGATTGCAGGTGCATATGCCCATGTCTGGTCTTAACCAGTGTTTCAGTTACAGAAATTATGGACATTAAATTCAAAGCTAGGAGGGTGTTTAAAACACCAAGGAGAGAAAAGTAAACATGCACTTATTGTTAAATAAAATAAATTGACCCAAAGGCCTAAAACTACACCTCTGCTTCCCTGAACAGGCATTAAAATCCCTGTAAGTAAAGATTCTTTCTTCACAAGAAGATCAGCAGCAGCCTTCAGGAACCTCCCAAAAGGTACTCCCTGGGCCTGTGATGGTCACATTTACAACTTGGCTATGTTATTAGAACAAAGAGCCCTTCTTCCCAGTCAAAGTCCCCATTCTTGCCTGTGTGTCGAATAGTCACTGTGCTTTTGAAGCCTCTTTTGAGCAGTCTAATGAAACCACTCTTGACTCTGAGGGTTTGTCAAGAGGCCCCAGAACAAGTGTGTCCTCCCTAGGCAAACAACAGCTTTTCCAAGGTGTCAGTCTGAGGAATAAGCAGAGCTTTGTGCGGGGAGGAAACTGGAAGAAGACAGTTAGCATGTGAACAGAAGACTAGGGACAATGAAGTACGGCTCTGCCAGCCGGGCCAAGAACAGTGCTCCCTGCCCCCTCCGGGTTCCACGATAGCTATGTCTGTGGCAGCTTGACACTGCCGATCTCCTTCACGTGTCTGAGCCCCGTTGTCCACGTTCTGTAGTGTGCTGGAACACTCTGGCTGATTAAACAGCTGGTATGTCCCATGGGCTTTGTTTCAAATTATATTGGAAACTATTAGAGGCCAATACTCAAATAAAAAACAAATTTTGAAGAGTATGATCCAGGCCATGGTGGTGCACATCTTCAATCTCAGCACTCAGGGGGTCAGAGCAGGCGGATCTCTGAGAGTCTGAGGCCAGCCTCATCTGTAGAGTGAGTTCCTAAACAGCCAGGGTTATACGGAGAAACCTTGTCATTTACTGAGCACATGAACTAAGTTTTCCTTTTTTGCAGATGTACTAAATTTTACAGAAATTATATCTCTCTGTAGTTCTCTCTTTAAAAGGAAGTTAGTGTAATTCATTGTTGTTCTCCTTACAAGAAACAATCCCACAGTTTACTGTACCTAAAAACCTACGGCTAGAAATTTTGACTTCCAAGTATTTTCAATATTCAGTTACGTTATGTTAAGTTGCATTTAACTATCAAATAGCTGACATCTTGACCATTACAACCAGGTCAATTTACAAATGGCAGAATGATACTCTTTAGAGGGGGCGGAATGGAATCTACGAGGTCCCACTTAACCAGAATTAGCCAGTTATTTCTTTGAACATGTAAGGGTATTTCTCTTTTGGAGAGATAGCTGTGAAATTATCTCTAAGACAATTACACAGTACAATAATGTAACGTGAAAACTGGGAAATCGACAAAAGCTGCCTAATGTGTAATTTCCCAAAGTTAAAAACATCTTTTAAAGAAAAGCCAGGGAGAGGGCTGGGTGGATAAAGGGCTTGTCGGTGGGACACAGGGAGAGAAGATGACGCTTCCCTGTGGGAAGCTTCCTGAACCTTCCTTCCACCTGGGCCAACTCCAATCAGACCACGAAGAGCAAAAAGGCCAAGTTTTGACTTTGGAGCTAAGACGTCAGGTTTTGCCAGCCTTGTGCTTGGATAAAAGCATTGCTAGCTTTGGATCGGAGCTGTTGGAACAGGAGTGGAAACTACACCATCAGCCACCACGCTCCTTCTCAGGCCATCGAGCCCAGAACAAGACAGGGTACCAGCCCTGCTGGGACTCCAGCTCTCCACTGCAGATCTTGACATTACCCCTCCTCTTCTTTCTTTTTTTGTTTTTGTTTTTGTTTTTTGGATTTGGTTTTTTTCAAGACAGGGTTTCTCTGTGTAGCCCTGGCTGTCCTGGAACTCTGTAGACCAGGCTGGCCTCGAACTCAGAAATCCGCCTGCCTCTGCCTCCCAGAGTGCTGGGATTACAGGCATGCGCCACCACAGCCAGGCCCTCCTCTTCTTTCAAATAAGTCACCGACCAAGCAAAGGAATGTAATCACACCTCACACCGACAGAGAAGGCACTGCTGTTACTCTTACCTCAAATGACTTCAGTGGAGTCAAGTTGCTATTGATAAAAAGAGAAAACAAAGCGATGTTACCATTTTGTGTCTCAGTGGGCTCCCTGCCTCCTGCTTCTCGCCCATTTTAGCCATTCCTTGCAGCTGCAAGAGTTGCAAATGAGAGACTGAACACACCTCCACCGCTGTCTTTCCTCCCTGCAGCTGCCCCTGAGGGTGTCATGATGCATCCATCTTGCTTTTAAAATGCCTCATGCTAGGTTGAAAAGTCTCAAGAGTGGGAATGATGTATGTCTTATCAATTAATAATCAAAACGATACCTTCAGCAACAAATGACAGACCATTTTACATGAATTATCCTCCGAGGCTTTAACCTTGCCCAGCAAATTACCTGGAGGACTTTCAAAGAAATATTTATGGGACAAGCATTGATAAGAAGCCAAAGATAAGAGGAATTGCTGACTTTGCATTATTAGAATTTTATGACCAACAGCCCGAGGATTGTAGAGCCATTAAGACGGAAGGTAAATGATGTCACATCTTGTGCCACAACTGTCATGACAGGGTAACTAAGCATGCCTTATATTTACTTTCGCAGAAATAATGTCAGAATCAGGTGGAAATTCAAATAGGCCTAAGGCAAACCGGACGTAAGAAAACACCTTGAAACCCCATTCATGTTGTTCATATCGGGCTGAACAATAAAGTTTATCTCCCTTAAACTCACCATCGCTGTGGCGCAGGGATAGAACAGAGAGGCAGAAAGACTGGTGTGTACAACAGAAGTCACGGTGAAATACAACCTTTTAGATATCACCACAGACATCACAGTGAACTCAGCAACTGGGCTGAAGGGGTTGTTCGGCCGGCTTGACATTGCCCAGACCTTCGAAGAGTAGGCCGGACCTACCCAGCTAAGGATATTCTAATTTATTTTAGGGTTGGGTTTTTTGTTTTTTTTTTTTTGTTTTTTTGTTTTTTGTTTTTTTTTTCATGTTGCAAGAAAGAGAAAGGGTATCCAGAAAATAGGACACTTCTCAGTCCCTCTGTTGTTCTTTAAAGGATTAAAAGTTAGTTTTCTAATCTGGTAGTTGACTGTAGACATAGGAAGAGTCTAATTCAGGGGAGAACCCCTTTCATCTTCTATTACAACGTTGAGAGAGGAAAGTCACACCTCCGAATTTAACACACAGGCTCTGAGGTCAACTTGTTTGTGGCCTATCAGCTAGCTGCCTTATATTATTATATTATTCTCCTTATTTCCATCCAATCTCAATCCCTAGTAGTTTGGAGCTGACTGATAATAGGTCCACGCTCCGTGGGTGGCCAAGGTTCAGCGCTTTTCTGAGTCTGTGCTTCTTCCAGTTTAAGTCTGCAGCTTCTTGCAGAAGGAGGGCGGCTTTGGAGATGAACCACACGTTATGTTTTTATGACTCAACCACGGCATTTCTCCAACTTTCGTATCTATTCCTCCAAGCGCTTGGTATTTCCTCTAGCATAAAGCCAAAAGTTAAAATGTCCCCACCGGCGGGGGTGGGGTGAGGGGTGGGGCTCCCCCTTCTCAGAGGAGAAGGGGAAATGGGTAGAGAGGAGCTGTGTGTGAGGGAGGGGACTGCGATCGGGATGTAAAGTGATTAATAAATTAATAGGAAGAAACATCTCCACTGATGGATTGTTCGTCATCTTCAATAAGAGTCCGTTCCACATTTGTTTGTCTGCCTGAGTGGGGTGACATTTAAGATTAGTGGGCCCTTAGCAAATAGAAGGATTAGAAATGAGATTTTCTTTATGGAAGCTGGCATGCACCTGGCCTTGCAGACTGGCCAGGTGGATGTATTGCCTTGACCTTGCTTAGGAACACCTGTTTCTCCCCCTAGTTACCTCTTTCAATCACTTGTCCACAGTTGCACATCGTACCTGGAAAATTCTTGGCCCACAAAGATGAAGTGACGCAAGAATGAAGTATCGGAGAACGGAGGGGGCACCTCGACTTGTAAAACAACTTATTGTTCAAAGAAGAAAAGACAAGCTCCCTTTCAAAGGATTGCCACATCGGGAACCGAGCAATTTCAGTTTGTTAGAAGCATAATTAGCTAAATATAGGTTACCGGTCTTGAGCAATACTTGAGTTATGTTGACTTTACCATTTCATAAAGGTGAACTTGAAGTTCAAGATGTTCCCAGAAATGCCAGAATAAACTTAACATCTATTCTCCCTCTTAAAATGGACCATGATTAATTATGGCCTTAAAGCAGGCCGTGCCAGGACCACTTGTGGTGCCCCGCTCACATTCACAGTGGCCAGGGAAGCAAGCACCTTCTGCCCCAGGCCTGCGCGCCCACAGCCAGCTGGCAGCGCACACGTCCTGATTCCGCTTCTGAATGGCTACACCGTGCAGTCCCGCCGATAACCACGATGCTAATTAATATCACCCACACATTGTAAGGCGTCCTGAACCCTTGTCTAACTGTTCTCGCAGCACATGTCTTGTTGTTCAAGAGGCCTACTGACAAAGATGCCACCTCCTGCTTCCTCTTTAGGGGCCCTCAATCCTGCCTGTCTGTTTCCGGGGTTACCAACTGCAGCAGTAGGCACATCAGTGCCAACCAAACTTTCTTCCCGCTTCAAATCCGCATCAGAACAGCGCCAAGTCTAAGATCCAGGATAAGATCCAAAGTCACTGGCCAGGCCCTTCTCTTTGTAACTGCTGCTGAAGAGTTGCTGTGGTGTTTGCCCCTTCCACCACCACTATTCCAAGTCCACCTTCCTGGTCTGTGTGGAATGTAAGAATTGATTTACTTTTGACTTCCTTTTTTCTTCTCTTTCTAACCAGGCCTCACTGTGGATCCTGAGTTGGCCTATGACTTTCTTTCCTACCTACAGAGCCCCTAATCACGTTATTATTCCTCTAAGCATCTCCTCAGTGGGCTCCTTTGTAATCTTCTCATTCGCGGCGCTAATGCGATTCCACAGAACACTGATCGGAGCTCCAAAATAAACTGTCGACGACGGTGTCCACTGGCATTGGCGGCTGTATTTGCATTTTCCTCTGAGAAATGGGCTGTTCTTAGGAAGCATCCGATACTGTTCATTGGGTTGTCACCATACGGTGGCACAGCCCTGAGACCCTTACAACACACATTCTCCATACCCCAGGCTTATTTCTTTGCTGCATCGTCTATGCTGGCCGCAGTAGTAATCCATCTGATTGGCTGTTAAAATCTCGGTCTTTCCGGTAAAAGGGTAACTTCAGCCGCTTATATTTACCTCTTCCTGTCTACCGCCCACCAAGACACTAGTAGATTAGTATGCATTCCATTAAGAGCACCCGGAGTAAGTACATGGGTGTCCACCAATGACCTGCATGGTATTGAATCTGTCAGGGGACAGAAATTCGTGTTACTGTCCTCACTGATTATAGGCTCACGCTCAATACTTCTAAACCAAAAGACAGGCTGGGAAGGGGCACACACACAACAGACTTACTGAATAGAAGTTTTAGATGGCATGAAAGATCTCAGAAATGAGGACACAAAGGCCCTGAACTCTCCACTTTAGTGCTTATGTATGACAAACACCAAACTCAGAAATGTGATTGGTCCAAAAGTATGTGACCTTGTGATAACTGAGGAGAGGATCCCAGCAAAGCCTGTTGTGGTTTTCTTTGTCTCTCTGTGTGGTATTCTGGCTCCTGAGGATGAAGCAGGACTCCTGGAATGAGATCCTTAGATCTACTATCAGCTGAGGTGGATCAGGGGAACTTTTTTTTTTTTTAATAACCAATAATTAGTCAACTTTGCATTGCTACCTGTACTGGCTAGTTTTGTGTGTCAACTTGACACAGGCTGGAGTTATCACAGAGAAAGGAGCTTCAGTTGGGGAAGTACCTCCATGAGATCCAGCTGTGGGGCATTTTCTCAATTAGTGATCAAGTGGAGAGGGCCCCTTGTGGGTGGTGCCACCTTTGGGCTGGTGCTCTTGGGTTCTATAAGAGAGCAGGCTGAGCAAGCCAGGGGAAGCAAGCTAGTAAGAAACATCCCTCCATAGCCTCTGCATCAGCTCCTGCTTCCTGACCTGCTTGAGTTCCAGTCCTGACTTCCTTTAGTTATGAACTGCAACGTGGAAGTGTAAGCTCAATAAACCCTTTCCTCCCCAACTTGCTTCTTGGTCACGATGTTTGTGCAGGAATAGAAACCCTAACTAAGACACTACCAAAAAATACCCAGGGCAGCTAATTTTGTAAAGAGAAAGGTCTTATTTAGTTCTGAATCTAAGAATCTCAACGTCCATTGGTTTGACCTTCGGTGATGGCATTGGATACTAAGCACACAAAGGCTCAAGCACTTGTGTGTGGAAGATCTTAGAGCTCCAAACAGGAAACCGAAGAGAGAACTTGGTATTTCATGATCCCTTTCTAGGGGCAGCATCAAAATGCAAAGGGTCCTCTATTCCCCAACAGCACCATCTTGTGGACCGAGCACTCATTACAACGGACCCTTGGGGGACTCTCAGGGTTAAGCCAGCTCTGAGGGGATGTCTCAGACTGTAGGGTGGCCTTTGTGGAAAAGGGGCTCTTATTTCTGTGACTCCTCCCTCAAGAGTCAGGAACCCTTAGTTTTTGTGGTCCTCCTTGGTGAGAAAATGGAAGGCAGGAGACAGTCCTTCCGGAAGACGTCTTAGGGCCTGCGACGTCTGGAGTGCAGTCCTTCGGAACCTAGATCGCTGAGACTCAACACGTATCTGATTTTGTTCCTTTTCTTGCTCATCTTTCCGTTCAATAGAACCCACTGAGAACACGAGCATATGGCACATTGACCTCACCTATGCATATTTTAAGTAGTATAAAGGCCAGATGGAAATACCTCTCTCCCTCTTCTTTCTCTCCTTACTTCCTTTCTTGTTCCTTTCCAGCTTCTCTTCATTTCTCCACTCTTCCCTTCCTTCCATCTTTATTTCTTTCTTAGTATTTTATTTATTATGCCCTTAAATACAGAAAATCGAACCCCATTTGTAAGTGATTTTCTTCTGTAATGGCTGCTTCCGCAGCGTGTGATGGTTATGGCTTTAGAACTTATTTCCATTAAAGTATTATATTTAATTAGCATAGTTCTGATATTTATTTAATATTTGATACATGTGGATATTATGTATTATTCAATCAAGATGATTAAAATGATCATCTCTGTGGCTGAATAATATCACATTATATGTCAATATATAAATAGACAGATCAATGTTATATCTTTCAATCTAATCAAACATCAATGGATTCTTTGGGTGATTACATGTCTTAACTTCTGTGAAAAGGGTTGCAATAAATATGAGGTATAAGCATCTCTTTGGCATAACCTCTTCATTCCCTTTAGATATATGCCCAGTATTAGACTTATTAGATTGTGTGATAATTCTATTTTCTTATTTTCAAGGAAATGTAAAGATATCTTCCGTAACGATGATGCCATTTTCCATTTACCTCTAATAACGGCAGGGCTTCTCCCTTTCGCCACATCTTTGGCTAGTATTTATTCTCTCTCTCTCTCTCTCTCTCTCTCTCTCTCTCTCTCTCTCTCAGTGTGTGTGTGTGTGTGTGTGTGTGTGTGTGTGTGTGTTGATAGTAGCTGCTGTGGCTAGAGCAGATATCTCATCATGGTCTTCCTTTCTTTTATTAGTATGTGTATAAGTGTTTTTTCTGCATGCATGTCTGTGCACTACATGAGTACCCGATGCCTTCAGAGGTAGGAAGAAGACATTGGATCTTCTGATGGTTGTCAGCGTTCATGTGGGTGCTGGAATCAAACCTGGTTCTCTGGAAGAGCTTCGGTTTTCACACTATTCGTGGTTTTGAGCATTTCCATAGACTCATCGACAGCTTACACATGTGCCCTTAGGGAATGCTGTTCGGATAACTTGCCCATTTTAAAATCCAGTTGTCATTTTTACTACTCAATAAAGCTCCCTGTCTGTTTTCAGTATTACTCCCCATCAGGTAAGTAGTTTCTATGGATTTAAGCCAGATTCTGTCTTTCCCACCCACTCTAACATTCCTCGGCGCCCACAGACTCACTGTTTCACCACTTGAAGTAAAAGGAATGTTTAAAAAACAAGATGAAGCAAAACAAAAACAAAAACAAAAAACCCCAAAAAACAAAAAACAAAGGAAAATGGCAGACGTACCATACTGGAGACGCAGTGGACGTTTACCAGATTCAACTGGGTGTGGCAGCTCTTGGCAGCAATGTCAGCACCGGCAGGATCACTGTGAGTTCAAGGCTAGCCTGTGCTTCACTGGGAGTTCCAGGCTATCAGCATGTGCTACAGAGTAAGACCTCATCAATAATAATAATAACAACAACAACAATAGAAAGAAAACTGATTTCAGCATTTCATTGGCATGAACTTACAAATAGATGGTAGTGCTTTTGCTTGGTAGTTTTTGCCAGTAGTGCTTGTGTTTTTACACTTTCTCTAGATTTTTCATGACATTGGAAGAGCCAGTGAACATGATATATACACCTTACTAAAAATGTCATGCTAAATACTGACTACAAACCAACATTTCAACACTGAATTCTATATTATAAAATTACAAAAGGATAAGAACACATTCAACTATCCAGACAATGAGTCTGTATTGCGAGGTGTGATTCCCTGAACACAGTTTTCTTTTGAGGCTCAGTATTGAGGTAAGGTTCTACAGAGATACTCTCTTCCAAGGGTTACTCCCTCGGTACACTGCATTGCTACTGCCGTCAGTCGTGTGTGGATAATCAAAATCATACGAACTCCCACGTGTCACCCAACTACTTTGTTTTTCTCTTTTTCCTGTCCGACTTGCACTGCCGACTCCAGCCAGGCCAGCATCCAGCGAACTTTAGCAGGAAGTTACACGTAAACCGATACCCCCTGGCGAGGTAACCCGAGAGGCGATCTGAAGTGGTCACTCTCAGGATCCCTGCTCCAAACCGGTAATTGGCCTTCCCTTCTGTGAGACTATAAAAGCAACACAGACTTAGGGCAAGAGAGGGAAAGAAAGTGGACCGCCTGGGTAGCTGGCCTCTAGTGAGAGGGAGGAAAAGACAGCTTCTTCTAACTCTCCCCTCCAGGCGCTGGGGCAGCATGGTGCCAGCCATCTTGCTCAGTGCCCTCCTGCTCCATCTCACTGATGCTGCGGCTTCAGAACCGTAAGGGAATTCTAACCTCTCTGTATCCGAGTACTGACAATAGCATTTTGTTGAATGGATTCCATGTTGAAATCTAGTTGGTTCATTATTGTATTTCAGCTTCAGCAAGCGTGTGCTGGTCTGGCCTCTAAGTGTTAAGTGAATGCCAGAATGGATACTATATTCTTAAGACACCACTGCGTGCATCCAGTTTATCATGGTGCTGCCTGTAAAACATGTGCAGTTTGGGGAATCCTTCGATAGCTCAAGTTGTTGTGTGTACAAACAAGACGCTAGACTTATTTGCAAAGTGCTGGCTGTTCTCTTTGTGCAGGCAATACATCCTGTGGGTTTCCTCCGTGGTACAGCGATTTTCCTCAGAAAAAGCCTGTCTTCATCTTTTGAACCTCAACGAGTCTGTGTCCTTGAGCGTCACCCTAGAATATGACGGATCCAATACTACTATTTTTGACCAGCACGTGGAAGAGGGGAACTTCTATGCTTGTGCAAATTTCAAAGTGAGGCACCAAATTCAGTGCGGCGGGGATATGGACCTGCTTTCTTAAAGTTTCTTTTCAATAATAAATCTTAATTTTGAGTGATTTGCAAAAAATCACTGG
Source organism: Apodemus sylvaticus (assembly GCF_947179515.1). NCBI lineage: Eukaryota > Metazoa > Chordata > Mammalia > Rodentia > Muridae > Apodemus > Apodemus sylvaticus. The sequence continues at coordinate 164,648,839 of NC_067473.1, read as the reverse complement.
GGGGTATATGAAAATTTTGAGAGAAGCAAGAAACAAAGGGAAATTTTTTTAATGGGCAGCATACCTTGTTGCCCCTGTGGGCAATTTTCTGTTATAGGAAATGAGGCGATTGCTGTTTTAGAGTGAACATGTCTCACAGTGCCTCAAAGGAAAGGGTGGGTTAAAGGGTGGAGGGCTTTGGCTCAGGAAGATATAAAAAATAGACAACAGGAGGATATGAGGCTGGGTTTATTAGAAAAGATCCTTCTACTGAACTGAGCAATTGAAACAGGAGATCAGGGAGTCTTTGCTGGGAAGTGATGGGTTCACAAGGCTTTGTCTGTCTCGCTGTCTAAATGAAGACACACAGTCTTCCTCTCACTGTTCTTCTTCATAAACAGGTGTCTCAGATCTCCTCAGAGCAGTTGGCCTTTGTGACATTACTTGTTCAGGGGAACACTCTTAAAATCTTTGAAAGAAGAGCTGTGGCAATCGCTGCTGAGGAGAACGCCACGTTTGTGCAGACAGATACACCAGTCCACAAGCCCGGAGACACAGGTGAGTCACGTTAAAAATCACTCTCTTCAAGTTAGCATGTAAGGTTGAGTAAAACTTGTGAAATGACATTTTCACATCCTTGACTGCTGTTTTAGATCCGGGAGCTCGTGTATGGCTTCATAAGACTCTGGGTTCTCTGACTACACACAGATCCTACTGACAAAGCTTCATGGTACAGTAGCTACCAGAATGCAAAGTTGTAATTGATCTAAACCAATGATCCATTACGTACCCATTGGACAGGCTCATTAATTCTATTTTCCAAGCCAATTATTTCATTCTTAGGGTAGAGGTAATGAAAGTTTCTTTGGACTTTCAGGGAAAAAAAATGAGACTGACTGTAAAAAAAAAAATTGTGCCAATAACAGCGAAGACCTCACCAGCAATAATTATGAACTCTACTGTTCTATTTTTATGTCAATTTGTTTAACATGAGAAAGTCAGTCAAAGCTTTTCTGCTTTCTTAACTCTTATTCTAAGCAGAATGTGGCATAAAGAATACCAAGCTATAATTCAGAGCCTCTTGCTTCAAAACTTAGCTCTGTTGACCAGTGATTGACTTTTGGCAAGTAAATTTTGATCCTTGGGATATAATTTCTTCATCTGTAAAATGAAAGGGTTAGAGAGGAAACCACCTGTGCACTGTATCCTGATTCATATTGCATATTTCTATGATTTTTTTTAAAAAAAGAAACAAAAGAGCTGAAAGTAGAATTTATTTTGGCTTACACAATAGACACTTATTTCTGGCAGCCGAGGCACCTGCCGGTGAGAAAGGGTGTGTGTGGGGGGAAGGGGGTAGGTGGGAGGAGGGGGGGTGGAGGGGGTTTCTTCCAAGGATTCTCTGCTGTGCTCTAAACGGCCGGCTTATGTAGGCTCTTTCCTTTTTCTTTTATAATTAATTTTAAGTCAGCCCACAAGGCAGTGCATTATGATATTTTTCACATTTAATATTGCAAAAATAATTCTTAAAGAGAGATTTTCACTTCCTGAGATTCCCTTTTCTGCTCTTACTAAAATATTAGAATAAATTGTACATTTTAAAGAACTGGCATCTCTTGTAGTTCTGCTAAAAATACCTTAATTTTGCTAGCATCATTTTCAAGGAAAATTATATGTACCCATTCCCATAAATGTCTTACATTTATGGTTCTATGGATAATAATTCTGTCACTAATTCTGTTCCAAAGTATCTCAGTCTTACGTCCAATAGGGTAAAAGCTTCTAATGGTAACTGGTATCAGCATTGGGGACAAGAAGAATCATTAACAGAGGGATAATAAGTACAAAAAGAGAATTTCCCCCAATGGACTCCTAACTTGAAAGGATCAAATCAGAGCTGGGGAGGAGGGAAAGGAGTGTGGTATCTTGTGACGGACAAGCAATTGCTTATGTATATATCTTAAACAATCATGGGCGTAAGGTGGGGATCACGTGAAAACCACTTCACAGCTGTATCCCCTTCTCCTTAGTTCACTTTCGCGTTGTGACACTGAACACCTGGCTGAAGCCTGTGGACGACTCGGTGAGTTCATAACTGCTAAAGGTACAATGAGACTGAAATCTGTCCATCAGATCCATTGCTGTGCAGCGCACCTTCCAGGAGTGTAAGTCAGCATACTTCAGACACCTGCACACCCAGGCTTAGTCCCGCGCTGTTCACGACAGCCGAGGTGTGGAACCAGCCTGTAAATCCATCGGCAGATAGATGGATAGAGCAAATGTGCTGTATTGGCATGCGGAGTTTTATTTAACCATAAAGAATGAAATTATGTCAGTTGCAGAAAAATGAATAGAATGAGAGGTTGTGGTATTAGATCAGCTTGGCCACATTCAAAAGATGGAGACCATGTTTTCCTTCATATGGAGGATTACACACACACACACACACACACACACACACACACACACACACAAGAGGTGGGGTGAACAGGAGAGGGAAATGTGGAGTGAACCCAATCACAATACAATGATGTATATGTATGAAAGTGTGATAACAAAGACCATTGTTTTATACACTATCTAAGAGAATTGATTACAAAATAAATATTGGGACTGATATTATTTGGCAAAAGAATGTCTCACTAAAGTAACAATCTGCATTTTTCTTTCTTTCAGTATCCCTTGATCACCGTTCAGGTAAGACATCCACTTTCCATATCCAGTCTAGGAATGGGGTACTTCCAATTTTCAGTTTTATATAACTGAAAATTAAGATGATTAAAACAAACAGAAAAGACATCTGCATCTGAAGACAATTAGAAGTATGATTAAAACGTAATTTTGAAAACTCTGAAGATGCGTACGAATGTTGATTTCTTGTCCCTTAGAACAATGTGCGAGAACTGCAGAGACTAGTTTGTTTTTCCACTGCATGTTATCATTCTAAATCATACCATTCTACATCAAATCAAACATACTTTGCTAATTTTTCAATTAGGTATCTTACACTTAGCATTTAATTGGTATGTACAGCTTACTTGTAACTAACAACAAATCTCAGCACCTGTAGTTTTGTCTCTGTATACAGTGTAAGCTACCATTATTAGCTGATTCTAGGCTCATAATTCAGAGTTAGATGGGCAAACACAAGATACTCATAAACTTCCTACTGTCCTGTCTTCTGTGTGTGTGTGCTTTAAGCCTTTCATATGAGTAGCAGACAGCTCATCCTTAAAGTGACATGAATTTCAGGTTACATTACCCAATCGTTTGCTTTCACACCCAACCCAGGCAACACTGTGTTCCACTGAAAGAAACACAAAGCTTAAGTCTGGCATAGACGAGTAAAAGTTCACCACTCACAAGTCACAGCATGTCCATGCGGGCACTCTGAACAGCGCCAGTGTTTCGGCGCAGTGGGGTGTTTTAGCCTTGGTGCATGTAAAGTCTGGCTCTTTTGGGAAGAATTTATTCTGCCCTGTGACACCCACCCACGCCTAAGCCAGCATGGGGTCTCATGGGCAGCCTAACAGAAAGGAGGGCCAGGACATTCAGTTTTCTAAACATTATAGGAGAGGAAAGCAAATCACTTTTGAAGTGGTAATAAGTAACAATTTTGTTTCCTTACATAATCCGTTAAACAAGATCTTTTGAATCAAATCTTTTAAACATAATCTCTTTAATCAAAGTGTAAAATGTTAATTAAGTGAACTTGTGTGTGTGTGTGTGTGTGTGTGTGTGTGTGTGTGTGTGGCAGCCGGCTCAAAGCAAATGAAAGTTGCGTTTTGACAGCTGTGCCTGCTTTTTAGAAACCACAGAAATTCCACTTAGGTGCTATTGCATAATCCATGATCAACAAAGAAAGGGACCAAATGGAAATCTGTGACAACCATTTTTAATTAGTTAAATAATGTATTGATTTAATTACATCATGTACAGGTGCATGGGTGTTTTGTCTGCATGTATATATTTGCACCATATGCATGTAGTGCCTGCAGAGGCCAGAAGAGGGCGTCAGATCCCCTGCAACTGGATATATATATATATATATATATATATGATTGTGAGCCACCAGGAAGGTGCAGGGAATAGAACCTACGCCTTCTAGAAGAGCAACAAATGCTCTTAACCATTGATGGAGCCATGTCTCCAGCCCCACCGTGACATTCATTTTAAATGTTTGTTAGAATGAGTGTTCTCTTATATGCTCTGGTATGAGTCCGCTCCGCTTTGGGGAGCACTATTCTGGACTCATTCTGTTGAATTTTTAATTCTTTGATTATACTACTCTGCTCTGGAAAGATAAAAACCAAAGGTATCAGTTATAAATTATTTTTCACATGAAGATTAGTTTTAAGAAAAATATTGATGGAATGTGAGTATGTTGCAGTAGTTACATTGTTTCAGTGATTGAGGTCATTAGTTAAGTTTTAGAGTCGTTCACTTTTGACCTCCAGTAACTATGGCGAACACCCAGAACAAAAAGGGAAGGGGAATTTCACACCCAACTTTTGACTGTTGTTCCTCATTCACTGTTCCAAGGATCCCCAAGGCAATGTGATTTTTCAATGGATAAACGTGACCACTTTCAGAAATATCACCCAGCTCTCATTCCAACTGACGCCGGAACCAATATTGGGGGATTACGTAATCATCATAAAAAAACAATCAGGAATCACGGTTGTGGATCATTTCACCGTTAACCGAGATGGTAACCAAGTACTGTTTCTGATTCTCCTACACATGAGTCCAAAGCAACGGAACACAACGTTTTAGACACAGGCACAGGAACTGAGCTCAGGTTGGGTCTCTGCGGTCCGCTCTTCTGTTCCATCCTGGGTCCTCTCTATGCCTCATTCTGGGCCCAGGTCTTACTCTGATCCTTGTCCTCCCCTCTCCTCCCCTCTCCTCCCCTCTCCTCCCCTCTCCTCCCCTCTCCTCCCCTCTCCTCCCCTCTCCTCCCCTCACCTAAGAAATATCTCATTTTCTGAAATTCAGGGACTCTCCTAGAAAGGATCTAAAAGGTTAAAACATAAAAGTGGGTGATTTTTTTTATTAGATATATTCTTTATTTACATTTCAAATGATTTCCCCTTTCCTGGTCCCCACCCCCCTTGCCCAAAGTCCCATAAGCCATCCCCCCTCCCCCTGTTTCCTAATCAACCCTCTCCCGCTTTGCTGTCCTGGCATTCCCCTACACTGCAGCACTGAGCCTTTCCAGGACCAAGGACCTCTCCTCCCTTTGATGTCCAACAAGGACATCCTCTGCTGCCTATGCATCTGGAGCCATGGATAACACCATGTGTTACTATCTGGTTGTTGGTTTTGTCCCTGGGAGCTCTGGGAGTACTGGGTAGCTCATATTGATTGTTTCTCCTATGGCGCTGCAAACCCCTTCAGCTCCTTGGGTCCTTTCTCTAGCTCCCCCATTGGGGACCCTGTGCTCAGTTCAATGGCTGGCTGAGAGTGGCTCCCTCTGTATTTCTTTAGCACTAGCAGAGCCTCCCAGGTGAAAGCTATATCTGGCTCCAGTCAGCAAGTACTTGTGAGCATTGATGATAGTATCTGGGTTTTGTAACTGTATATGGGATGGATCACTAGGTGGGGTAGTCTCTGGATGGTCTTTCCCTCAGACTCTGCTCCATACTTTGTCTCTGTATCTCCTTTTGTGGGTATTTTGTTCCCCCTTTTAAGAAGGATCAGAGCATCCATACTTTGTTCTTCCTTCTTCTTGGGCATCATTTGTTATGTGAATTATGTCTTGGGTATTCCAAACTTCTGGGCTAATATCCACTTATCAGTGAGTGCATACCATGTATGATACTACTGGAGGACCCTGTTATACCACTCCTGGGCATATACCCAGAGGATTCCCCAGCATGTAATAAGGACACATGCTTCACTATGTTCATAGCAGCCCTATTTATAATAGCCAGAAGCTGGAAAGAACCCAGATGTCCCTCAACAGAGGAATGGATACAGAAAACATGGTATATTTACACAATGGAATACAACTCCGCTATTAAAAACAATGAATTCATGAAAATTTTAGGCAAATGGGTGGAACTGGAAAATATCCTAAGTGAGGTAACCCAGTCACAAAAGAACACACATGGAATGCAGTCACTGAGAAGTAGATATTAGCCCAGAAGTTTGGGTGATTTTTTTTTTAAGGCTAAATAAATAATTTGCCAACCAACAACAACAACAAAAGAAACAGAGTAAACTGACCTTTAATGAGGCACCCTCACAGACCCTGGCTGGGGCCTTTGGAGAACAGCATGTGTGGAAACTGTTGGTTACAGTTGTTCTAGCTTTGCTCTCCAACTTTACCAGCTGAAGAGTGGTTTTTTTGTTTGTTTGTCTGTTTTGTTTTCAGTATTGCCCAAATTTGAAGTTGAGCTCAATGCACCAGAGACAATAACTATCGCGGACCATCAGTTTCAAATGGTTACATGTGCAAAGTAAGTGTTTATTCATTTATCCCCACAAAGTAAATCACCTTAAGCTTAACCATAAAACTTTATTTATATACTTAATTAAAATTATTGTAGACATTTTAAATGTTTGAAAACTATGAAGGAAAACATAGAAACAAAACTCCAGTGAGTTCTATCAATCGCTAACACATCATAGCTGATTTCCCCTCATGATTCGAGAAATTTTTCTCTGGTTATATTTATTCTTTTCTACCCATTCTCTCCCTTATTTAAAAATACATATTTTTCTTACTGTTCTATCTATTCTAATTCCTTACCTTGCACGTATATCTTCATAGGAAGGTAGCAATTTTACTTTATTGTTCTACTATATAACAAGTAATCTATTCCATTGTGTTTCTAGTAATTAGTATATTTGTGGTAGAATTCTTCTGTAAAACTGTATAGAAGCCTGATTTAGAACTGGATTGTTTACTTTACTTAAGAAACATTTCCCTAAAGGGAATTACCAAGTCAAAATATATAATATTCTTTTAGTCTTTTAAATGCCACATTGCTCCCCTCACTCCAGAAACTGTTATGAGTTTCTGTAAGGTCCTCGTTTAAAAAAGAAAAAAGAAAAAGTAAAAGAAAAGAAAACGAGCTATCAAAATAATCCTCAAATTATAAAAACAAACAAACAAAGAAAAATACAATGCCTAGTTTTGCCTTTGAACTTTAAGAAAAAAATGTGTTGTGCTTTAGCAGAAAATAGGCTGTTCATGCAATCATGGCTTCTACATACATTCTTGGTGCCAACACGTCTAATATGTTTCTATGTTAGATGGTGGTAAAATAAGAATAATGTTTAAAATCCTGATCTGAAAAGACTTCAGTATGCAGAATCATCAAGTTTTGCCTATGTTCATATGCATTTACTAACAAAACAGCTCATTTTCCAATGCTTGAAACAAATTAGATATATTTTAAATTTTTGCTCATTAAGTTTTTCTCTACTGCTATATTAGATTCAATCTAAAATTGAATGACACTGTGAACTTGTTTGTTTTTTTCTTTTAAAAACCAGCCAGATCCTCTTCATAAATTAAATGTCTATTTTCACCCAAATTCTGTGGGAGGAAATAACCCTAAAGACAGTTAGACGGAAACGCCCGTTTCAAGGCTTCACAAATGATTTCTGGTGAGGTCCGTAAGTGCCACAATGACACAGCCCATTTGTAATCACGACGTTCCTTTTCCCACCAGGTACACCTACGGCCAGCCTGTGCAGGGAAAAGCCCAGATAAAAGTGTGCAGAGAGCTCTTCTCCTCGGGGCATTGTGAGAACGAGGAGAATGAAATCTGCGAGCAGTTCACTGCGCAGGTGCGGACCACGGGCTTACTCCAAAGGGGGCGGGGGGGGGGGGTGGAACCCCGCATAGGGATTTAATGCCACTTATAAAAAGGATTTACAGCACTTTTACTGTGTGCCTAGTAGGGGTCAAAGCTAAGTCAAGTCAGGTGAGGAACATGAAGACAATGCAATGTTTAACATAGTTCCACGCCTTCTGGGGGCGTTTGCCCGCAGGTTTTTAGACCTGCAAAGTTGCCCACCGGCTTCCCTGTGTTCTGTACTATCTGGGTGGTCTCCGCGGTCTTTCCTTGGAGAATCTTTCCTCAGGTAGTTGATTCAGAAACACCACAACCCAGAATGCACAGGCTGTGTTCGTTGTTCCAGATTCTGGTCTCCTTCATTCTAAATCCCAGTTATGAAAACCCCACCTCTTCTGCTGGGCTTTATCTTAATGAATAGTTTTTCTGCATGTCTGGAAGTCAGTGGTTTTAATTTTATCTTTTTAATTCTTTTTTAAGAGGTTTTTAAAATTCATGTGCATGTGTATGCCTATATGATGGGTGTAATAATACTGCCTAGAGCAAGTGATAGCTTCTAGGGTCAAAGGAATGAGTGCATCCTTCCAATATTTAACATTTGAAGTTAGTACCCATTTCTTATTTTAGTAGTGAAAATGTACGTTTCCCCCCCTATTTCAAATAGCAGACATTAACAGCTGCTGACTTGGACATTCTTCATCTGAAGAGTGCTGGTTCGTCTGTCATTAGTGTTTCTCCTGGAGGTTAATTTCTTATTCTCAGGATGTCATTAGCTTGATTCTCCTCCTTTGACTATTTCACGCCTATGTTACTCCCGGAGGCTGTCCTTGAACCTGTATATCCCCTTCTCTTGATGTACACAAAACTGGTCTCCTTTCTTTAACTCTTTCTTTGTCCATTTCAGTGAGGGAGACCTCAGTACACAGGGGTGGAAGGTACCCGTGCTAAAGGCCCATGGGACTCTTGGGTCCCTAACTCTTTCATTCTACCTCCGTTTATTTTTCAGTTGAAAGACGGCTGTGCGGCTCACATTGTCAGTACGAAAGTCTTCCAGCTGTACCGCTCCGGATTGTTCATGACCTTGAATGTTAACGTAGTGGTTACAGAATTTGGAACAGGTAACAATTGTATCTTATGGACAGCTTCCTACCACTGAAGGAAAAAAATCTGGAGTTAGCAACATTAATTGTTAATTATGAATTAATTGTCCCTCACTATGGTAAAATGAAACATCTTTAATGGTAGCTTTTGTGGGGAGTGGAGGGATTGAATCCAGATCCTCACATATCCTTAAGATGTCACTAGGACGCAGGCCCTGCCCTGAGGGTGTTTGTTCAAATGATTAATTTCTTCCTGAAGCTGTGTTTTATCATTTCTTACAGGTGTGCAGATCAGCAAAACACAGTCAGTTTTTATCACTTCCATGCTTGGCACCGTGAGCTTTGAGAACGTGGACTCTTTCTACAGGAGAGGAATCGCTTATACTGGAACTGTAGGTTTGCCTGGTACCTTTAAAGGAAATTCTTTGGGTTTTTCTCTGTTCACAGACTATCCCTTGAAATTTTCCAGACACTTTAATCGTAGGTTTACAATGCATTTTTAATACCACTTATGTCTAGTGCGCTTGGAAAGTTCTAGGGCAAAAAGAAAGCAATGTATTAAAACGGCAGCTTCTGCTGTATGTGTGAACACACATGCCCAGCTAGCAGGATGGGTATTTCTAGTCACTGAGATTTCTGTTAAGTGATGGCTACCGTGGATGAAAAGTTCCTTGTAGAAATGTGGAGTTTCGTGCCCTAAGAACATTAACACTTCTGCTTTTGTACAGCTTAAATTTTCTGGTCCCAATAACGCACCAATGGTGAACAAACTTTTGCAACTGGAGCTCAACGGCAAACCTGTAGGGAATTATACCACAGATGAGAACGGAGAAGCTCAATTCTCCATTAACACTTCAGAGATGTTCGACGCACAGATCAGCTTGAAGGTAAGACATCCAAGGGCTGGCAGGGATGCTCAAGAATCCCACAGAGGCCCCAGTGCAAGGGACTTGGAGCACAGAAGGCTTAGACAGTAGCATCTTTGCTATGACTTGCTTTCCCATTCAGGACTCAGGGAGGGCAGAGTTCAGAAGGCGAGATGCTCCCACTCTCTCTCATCGACTCTCATGACCAGTATGTCTTCTGTGGAAGTAGAAGTAGCACCCAGAAAATCTGGCCTTCTCCCCTCCATCACCCTGTGCATAGACAGGGAGATGCTGTGAGATTTCTTTTCTGAACCTTCCACAGAAGTTTGTAGTTAAACAGCTTGTGCAGGTGAAGAAGGATACAGAACTTAAATCTAATCCTCTGACTGTAATTAAAAGTAAAAATCCAAAGCTTGCCTGTAATTCTAAGCACTCAAGATGCTGAGGCAGGAGGAGCTTGAGTTGCAGGTCACACTGGGATGTGTAGCCAATCATCCCCCCTCACACGCTCACACACACACACACACACACACACACACACAAAGTAAAAAAACCTAACAGTTCACTGTTAGCCCAGTCAGACATACAACTGCAGTCATATGATATATATTACATAACTGCAGTCATATGATATATATTACATTATATATATATATATACATATATATGTGTATATATATATATATATATATATATATATATATATATATATATATATGAAAGGGAATGGTATTATCATCTCACTTTGTATGAGTCAGTTCTCTCCTTTCCACCACAATGGTCCTGAAAGTAAAACTTGTGTGGTGAGGCTTGGTGGCAAGTGCCCTCACATGGAGAGCCATCGCACCAGCCTCCACAATAACAGCTGTGAGCTAGGTTCCTCCCTGGTTGGGAGAAGATGTGTTCCCTAGCTCTCCCTGTCTTGGAGGAGCCCATCGTTCCAAAGCCTTTCCCTTGCCTCTGTCCTGCCAGGCCGTCTATGTCCGACCCAGAAGCTGCCACCGTGTCAGCTGGCTGTACCCCGAGTACATGGACGGCTACTTCTCTGCCTCACGCTTTTACTCCCAGACCAGCAGCTTCATGAAGATCATCCCTGAGCCAAAGCAGCTTCCGTGCGATCAAGAGAAGATGGTCTCAGTTCTTTACTCCCTCAGCCCCGAGGCCTACAAGGGGGCCTCAGGTGTGACCTTCTTCTATTTGGTAAGTGTCAGCTGGTGGAGTTGTCTAATCAGCCCAGCCCAGCACAGTTTAGGAGGTGTCAGACCTTGTCAATCTGAGTGAACCCCGTCTACCCGCTTTGCTGTTGAATACTCTTGGCTGCATAAATGAGTTCCCCTTGCAAAATTATCCCAGGCAATCTGAGCTCCCCTAAGACTGAAGACAATCAATCACTTCTTCAGCCATTCTGTTGTACTTCACATCAAATGTCAGTGACCATGTGTGAAGGGTCAAGTGACATGGAGAGCTCAAAAGGATGAGCAGAAAAGGAACCTGAGTGACAACGGACTTGGAAATTAAGACATTACTACTTCCATCCCTCCCCTCTCTCCTAGTCCCCCAGCATGTGAGTCCACCTTGAACACGTTGCTCTGACGCTCTAAGCGCTGGTGTTCTCAGCTGTAGATTCCTACCTGGAAACGTTAGTGGAACCAATTAGACTCACCAAACTGGAAAAGGAAGTGGGCCTGAGGCACTGTTAGGTAGAGAGGTCCATGCATATGGAGTCATGTAGTCGGCCTTATGGGCATTCCATTTCACAGCATGGACAAATGGGTAGATGTTGCAGGATTTTCCATGTCCAGTCACATTAGGACAGTGGAAGGCCTGTGATTGGACAGGAAAAGGGAGGCAAAGCTAGGAGTCAGGGTGTGGTGGTGGGGGACAGAGGTCTCAGGAGGAGAAGGGAGGAGAGCCGAAATGGAGTCCAACGTGGTGTTATGGAAAGGTTAGAATAATTGGGTTAAGGCTTCATCCTTATCAATTGGCTCTAAAATTATTATATTGACATCTTATACATTGTAATATTATTTATGCATATATCTAACTGGCTAACTAATTAGGCATTAAGAGTCATGCTTCTATCGGGTAAATGGGAGGTGAGCTGGCAGGCCATGGGATGTGTAGGTGTTGTGTGGAAGTGAGATGAACTCCAGGGACCCCCGCCAGAGAGTTGTCTAGCGGGGCCTGGAAATCAGGCAGGCTGGCAGATCAAGGGAGCGTGGGTCTAACTAGCTGAGAGTTTGCAGGTCCATTGGCGGGCTAGCAGGAGCTCCTGTGGCTCGGTGTGAGGTCTGTGGATTGACATTGCCTTGCCGCCACTAGTGCTGGAATGTGCCGGTGATCTTTAATTATTTCCCACCACAGGTAGATAACAGGCAGATGAAGCCACTACCTCTCACGTGCATTAGATGGCTTCACAGAGTTTTGGGTTTTTTTCCCTGTTCTGGTCCAACATGTGTGAAGTTCCCTTTTAATATTTGTTTGTGGAAGCTACCTTGTTACAGGACAGAATGGGCACTAGATTAGCCCGTGAGAACATAATATGATATAGGTTCAATACTCACGCTGGGTCTTCCTGTCCGGCACAGGTGATGGTGAGAGGAGGCATCTTCCTCGGTGGACAGAAGGAAGTCAGAGTTCAAGGTGGATACAATGCACTTGCTTTGGGATACACACCCCATCTTCACACTTCCTATGAGTTAGGATAACCACTTATTACTGTGAGCAGTGAGAGGGCAGTCGGTTGCAAGATCTGAGGTAACACTGAATAGTTTGCTTTCTATAGCTGTGATAAACCCTGGCCAAAAGCAACTTCAGGAAGAAAAAGTTTATTTCATCTTAGACTTCAGGTAACGGTCCAACATGGAGGGAAATTGGAGCAGGAATTCAAGACAGGAACATGGAGGCAGGAACTGGAACAGAGACCACGGAGGAGCACTGCTAACTGGCTTGCTCTCGACAGCTTGCCCAGCCTGCTTTCGTGCATGCCCTAAGTCCTCGTGTCCAGGAGTGGCGCAACCCACAGGCTCGGCCCTCCATGTCCATCATTAGTCAAGAAAAGGCCCATGGGCCAATCAGACAGAGGCAGTTCCCTAACAGAAGTTTCCTCTTCCCAGCTGACTGTAGTTTGTGTCAAGTTGACAAAACTTAGCTGGATCCATTAGTCAGTAAATAATGCACATCCTAGAAAAGCAATGACTAAAGCAGTCCTACTGTAGTATCTTCATCTGTGTATAAGCCTCCTTTTTACTTCCATCTGAGCAAGGCCCAGGTCATTTCTCTATCCACACGCCCGCCATCCCCCTCCATCTAAGCAAACCCAGAGGAGAGACAAGCGAGTGCCAGCCCCGTGTCACCGGTGAACTACCTGTTTCCGCAGCCTGGAATGGGAGTTTCTCTTTCCCAATCAGCATCACCGCTGATCTGGCGCCAGAGGCTGACCTGTTTGTCTACACCCTCCACCCCAGTGGGGAAATCGTTGCGGACAGTGTCAAGCTCCGGATCGAGAAGTGCTTTAAAAACAAGGTGATGTTTCCCTTATCAGCAGGGTGGGCGTTTTGCTTCCTGCTGCCTCCTTTTTAAGGTTCATTCTTACATGAACTTAGTTATTTGGTGTGTGCACATGCGCACATGCATGCCTGCGTACGAAGTGAGTGAGTGAAGTTCGCAGGACAGTTTGCAGGACTCCATTCTCTCCTGCCACCCTACGGCTTCCAAGGATGGACCTCAAGCTGTCAACCTTGATAGCAAGCAGGCTCACCCACTATGCAGTCTCTCCAGCCCTGTCTCTGTCTGCCCCCCCCCATGATCCTTACAGTTAATCCTACAGTTAAATTACCAAAGAATGGTCATGTCAAACTGGGGGGAGTTGGGGAGACTGAAAGATATTCCCACCTGACCTGAGAATGGGCAGAAAA